>NC_090845.1:57224158-57532247 GCF_028021215.1 Eschrichtius robustus
GAATATTCTTTTCCTGCCTATAACCTACAATAATAAACACTAAACTTAAAACTCAGTTTAGAAATATGAAATATTATTGAAAAGCAATAGTTCAATGAACTTTGTCTATTGGAAATTCCTATTAATTGGATATATGCCAATCACATTGTAGAATGTTTAATTAAATCTAAAAAACCCTAAAGTGCTAAAAAGCCAACATTGGGATGGTATGGTAAACTGGACAGATAACTTTCTGTTCTTCAAAGTAATTAGGTAAACAGATCATGTCTCTAGACATGATCAAGAGATAGATTCAATAGTAAAGGGATAAAGTGGAAGATTAAAAGAGGAAGAATGGGAAAAACTAACTAAACTTAAGAGTTCATGAATAAATCCTTTAACTAAACATGTAGGAATGCATATGACTTTGGTTGGTATATCTCAGATATTTAAAATTAAACTATTTTATGCTGTTAATAAATTTAAAAATCTTCTATGCTTCGAAACCTGAATGATTTAAAGCAGTTCATTGTACACTCTCACCACCACTTTGAGGCCCTGAAAGTATTATTTCAAAGATATTTTGTATAAATAATGTTTCCTTTTTACTATAAAAATACATGTTCATTATGAACATTTAGCTAAAATGGGGAAAAACAGAAGAACAGAAGCACATTTTTAAAAGCATGTAAAAATAAGAGTGGCCTTAATAATGATCATGGCATTACATAACATAAAAAAATATTATGTTAAGTGTGGGGAAACATTTATGACACAACGCTAGGTTAAAATATGCAACAAACAAATTTTACAAAAAGAGTGTGTTTATATATATATATAAAATACTTTTATGCATTTCTCAACTTTTTCATAATGGTTACACAAATATTTCTGTAGAAAAAAGAGGCTTTAAGGCAGCAGTATGGCTCACATCTCTGCTATGTCAGACATTGATTTCTAAAGATTAGAGAGAGTAAAAATATCTATTTTTAATCAAACTAATGGTGTCCAGACCTGAGTTGACTAGCTGTATGATATGAGGCAAATCTACTTAATCTCTTTAAGCTCCAGTCCTTAGCTATAATTTAATAGGTTTGAACTTGATAAAGTTTTATGCAATGTTCACCTCTAAGAGTCTATAACTCAAAAAGATTAAAGCAGGGCTTTCCAGAAAGGAAATTGTTGTTTGAAACCACAATCAGTAAAATAAACTAGTAAAGTCTTACTGATAGACTGTATTAAACGTCCTCACCCAACACAGAGTGGTATTCATATGTTTTAAATAAAAGAGTTAACTTTTCTGTGATATCCCAATTCTAACAATGCTTGCAGAAATGAAACAATCATAGATATACACATTGAGCTGTCACATGAAGCTCGATATATTGTTATGTTTGTAGTATTTGAGAAGTAGTTCTTTAGAAAATGTTTGCTCATTCACAGTGCAAAAGCTCTGACCATTTCTAGAAATAAAGAAAAACCAAAAAAATAGTCATTCACCAAGAAATGAAGTTTCAACAAAGCAACAATTCAACAATGCATCAAAAATCAAAAACTTAAAAGACTTGGGAAAATATAAAGCCAAAAGTTATTACCAAAATATTCTCCAACAAAAAACCATATAACGCTAAAGACAGAAAGCATAAAGAAAAATATACTGGATTTGACCACTAAAAATGAAAACATAAACATAAAATTCCATAATTTAAAAAGTTAAAAAAAAATAAATAAAATTAAAAGGCAAATACAAAATGGGGAAAAAATATATTTTCAGAATATACAACTAGAAACTACTTTTATTAGCATGTATTGAGCTCTCATAAATTATTGAAAGATAAGAACTCCATTAGAAAAAAATTGGACAAAGATTTGAAGAGGTAATTTTTAAAATTAAACAAGGTTTGAAAAAACAGTACAAAATTCAAATTAAAATGGCAATGAAATACAATGCTTTGACTGTGAAATTGGCACAGATTTATTTAAAAATGTTACTATCTAGTATTGACAAGTTGGCAAGAGTTCAGATAAACAGGCAACCATATATCTTTAGTGGAAATTAAAGTTGTCTTAACATCTCTAATGATATGTATTTAAAGACCTAAAATATTCAGTCTTTGACTTAGACATTTCAATTATAGAATGTACAGGAAATAATTATGGATATGTGTAAAGATTTAGTTACAATCTATTACTTAAATAGTTGAACATAATATTCAAAAATTGGAAACAACATAAATGCACATGAATGCAAATGAATGTTTTACTTTCATCAAAAATGAAGCTGTAGAAGAATATTTAATTAAATGGAAAGATCCATGATATTTATCTAAGTGAAAAAAGCAAATTTCTGAACAGTAAAAAATAAAACACATTATTTTATAAAAAGTATACCCACATACACAAAGTAATATACTGTAAATTTTATCAGTGGTTAACACTGGTTGGTGGTATAAGAGTTTTAATTTTTTGTGCTTATTTTTTATCTTCTAAAATTTCTACAAATATATATTACTTGGATTTTTAAAAGTTTTTATAAAAAGGTGATAAAATACATATACATACATATATATATTGCTTTTTTTCTTAAATTATAAATTTAATAGTTTTAATGAAATTATAACAAAATAAAGTCAGTACTATTTTTCTTAAATTTCATCATCCACTTGGATTAAGATTTAGAAAAAAACTGCTATCAGTAATTTCCTCAGAATACCTAACACTATTAATGAAGTACTGTGTATATGTGTGTGTGTGTGTGTGTGTGTGTGTGTGTGTGTGCTTGGGGGAGGAGTTGCCTCTAATTGACCTTGCCTTTCAAGAGCCCTTGGGACTATTTATGAAACAAATTAAATTATTCTGGGACCAGAATCCCCAGAATCCGCCTCAGTTTATGCTTTTTCCAAAATTGACTAGTTTTCATAAATAAAAAAGAATACCAGGAAAAATATGCATAATGTCAGATTAATCTATCATTTCCCATGAGTAACCTTCCATGAAGATACAAATTATGACTTAATTAAAAGTAATCAGGAAGTGAGAAAGGTCTAGAGACAATTATCTGTTAACTGGATTCATGGTATCTGATTAATTAATGGTTTGAAATAATGTATAAAAAAAGTGAAGGACTGCGTGTCTGGAGCCTGTGCTCTGCAATGAGAGGCCGTGATATTGAGAGGCCTGCGCATCGCGATGAAGAGTGGCCCCAGCTTGCCACAACTAGAGAAGGCCCTCACGCAGAAACGAAGACCCAACACAGCCAAAAATAAATAAATAAATAAATAAAGTTTTAAAAAAAATTAAAAAAAAAAGAGTCCTTAGGAGTCTGTCTTTAAAAAAAAAAAAAGTGAAAGAAAAATATGACAATATACAGTTCCAGCTTAATCACTTTGTCTATTTTGGTCAACCTTCATTCTATAAAATTAAACAGTGCATACTGAAAAAGAAATTAGTCAAAAACATGAATTAGAAATAAAGTGATTATACATATTACAAGAAGCATGACAGCATAGTGTAACTTTAAGAGTACATTTTTCTTCATCTGTTTAAAACATTATTTGACAGAACCCAGATGTTCAAAATGATTAAGTCACCTATGTTCTATCTACATAATAGAATATTATATAAACATTAAAAATGCCCTTAAAAAATAATGTCACGGGAAAATGCTTACAAAACAATACTGTTTCAAAAGATACAAAATTGTATGCATTATATAATCCCTTAAGTGTTTTCTTCTCTAAAAGAAAATTGGCTTTATTATGATTGGAAAAATGACACATTTACAGTGTAAACTAATTAAATAATATAAAAATACATACACTGAAACATATAAGTAAAAACAAACAGAAAAAAGATTTTACTTAGGTAGGATCAAGCTAATTATTTTGTTCTGCAAGTCTTATTTCTATGCAAAAGTATGAAAAGTATAAAGAAAACAAAAGTATCACCTGCAATGCCATCTCCCAGAAAAACCATTAACATTTTGTATATTTACTTAAAGTTTGAACTTTATAAATTTCAATAATAAGCATACATTTAGAATTTTAAAACATTTAAAAATATTTCTTAATATTACACACACACACACACACACACACATGCTCCTTTTCAAAAACTCAACGACAGCCAAAAAAATTGTTACCTGTATGATTATATCTGTTTCCAGCCAAAAAAAAAAAAAACTTTAAAAAAGGCCTTATTACCTTACATTATTTCTTTTTAACATCATTATTGGAGTATAATTGCTTTACAATGTTGTGTTAGTTACTGCTGTATAACAAAGTGAATCAGCTCTATGTATACATATATCCCCATATCTCCTCCCTCTTGCAGCTACCTCCCACGCTCCTTATCCCGCCCCTCTAGGGGGACGCAAAGCACCGAGCTCATCTCCCTGTGCTCTGTGGCTGCATCCCACTAGTTATATATTTTGCATTTGATAGTGTATATATGTCCCTGCCACTCTCTCACTTCGCCGCAGCTTACACTTCCCCCTCCCTGTGTCCTCAAATCTATTCTGTACATCTGCGTCTTTATTCCTATCCTGTCCATAGGTTCTTCAGAAACTTTTTTTTTAGATTCCATATATATGTGTTAGCATATGGTACTTGTTTTTCTCTTTTTGATTTATTTCACTCTGTATGACAGACTCTAGATCCATCCTCCTCACTACAAATAACTCAATTTCGTTTCTTTTTATGGCTGAGTAATATGCCATTGTATGTATGTGCCACATCTTCTTTATCCATTCATCTGTCGATGGACACTTAGGTTGCTTCCATGTCCTGGCTATTGTAAATAGTGCCACAATGAACATTGTGGTACATGATTATTTTTGAATTATGGTTTTCTCAGGGAATATGCCCAGTAGTGGGATTGCTGGGACGTATGGTACTTCTATTTTTAGTTTTTTAAGGAACTTCCATACTGTTCTCCATAGTGGATTTATCAATTTATATTCCCACCAACAGTGCAAGAGGGTTCCCTTTTCTCCACACCCTCTCCAGCATTTATTGTTTGTAGATATTTTGATGATGGCCATGCTGACTGGTGTGATGTGATACCTCATTGTAGTTTTGATTTGCATTTCTCTAATGATTAGTGATGTTTAGCATTCTTTCATATGTTTGTTGGCTATCAGCCAAAATGTCTGTTTAGGTCTTCTGCCCATTTTTGGATTGGGCTGTTTTTTGCTCTTGAACTGCATAAGCTTCTTGTTAACTTTGGACATTAATCCTTTGTCAGTTGCTTCATTTGCAAATATTTTCTCCCATTCTGAGGGTTGTCTTTTCATCTTGTTTATGGTTTCCTTTGCTGTGCAAAAGCTTTTCAGGTTCATTAGGTCCCACTTTTTTATTTTTGTTTTTATTTCCATTTCTCTAGGAGGTGGCTCAAAAAGTATCTTGCTGTGATTTCTGTCATAGAGTGTTTTGCCTATGATTTCCTCTAAGAGTTTTATAGTGTCTGGCCTTACATTTAAGTCTTTAATCTATTTTGAGTTTATTTTTGTGTATGGTGTTAGGAAGTGTTCTAATTTCATTCTTTTACATGTAGCTGTCCGGTTTTCCCAGCACCACTTATTGAAGAGACTATCTTTTCTCCATTGTGTATTCTTGCCAGCTTTATCAAAAATAAGGTGACCATATGTGTGTGGGTTTATCTCTGGGCTATCTTGTTCCATTGCTCTATATTTCTGTTTTTGTGCCAGTACCATACTGTCTTGATTACTGTAGATTTGTAGTATACTCTGAAGTCCAGGAGCCTGATTCCCCCAGCTCAGTTTTTCTTTTGCAGTATTGCTTTGGCTACTTGGGGCCTTTTGTGTTTCCATACAAATTGTGAAATTTTTGTTCTAGTTCTGTGAAAAATGCCAGTCGTAGTTTGATAGGTATTGCATTGAATCTGTAGATTGCTTTGGGTAGTATAGTCACTTTCACAATGTTGATTCTTCCAATCCAAGAACATGGTATATCTCTCCATCTGTTTGCATCATCTTTCATTTCTTTCATCAGTGTCTTACAGTTTTGTGCATACAGGTCTTTTGCCTCCTAAGGTAGGTTTATTCCTAGGCATTTTATTCTTTTTGTTGCAATGGTAAATGGGAGTGTTTCCTTACTTTTCTTTCAGATGTTTCGTCTTTGGTGTATAGGAATGCAAGAGATTTCTATGTATTAATTTTGTATCCTGCTACTTTACCAAATTCATTGATTAGCTGTAGTAGATTTCTGGTAGCATCATGAGGATTCTCTATGTATAGCATCATGTATTCTACAAACAGTGACAGTTTTACTTCTTGTTTTCAGATTTGGATTCCTTTTATTTCTTTTTCGTCTCTGATTGCTGTGGCTAAAACTTCCAAAACTGTGTTCAAAAATGGTGGTGAGAGTGGGTAAGCTTGTCTTGTTCCTGATATTAGTGGAAATGGTTTCTGTTTTTCACCATTGAGAATGATGTTGGCTGTGTGTTTGTAATATATGGCCTTTATTATGTTGAGGAAATTTCCCTCTATGCCTACTTTCTGGAGGGTTTTTATCATAAATGGGTGTTGAATTTTGTCAAAAGCTTTTTCTGCATCAATTGTGATTATCATATGGTTTTTATCCTTCAGTTTGTTAATATAGTGTATCACATTGATTGATTCGTGTATATTGAAGAATCCTTGCATTCCTGGGATAAACCCCACTTGATCATGGTGCATGAACCCTTTAATGTGCTGTTGGATTCTGTTTGCTAGTATTTTGTTGAGGATTTTTGCATCTATGTTCATCAGTGATATTGGCCTATGGTTTTCTTTTTTTGTGACATCTTTGTCTTGTTTTGGTATCAGGTTGATGTTGGCCGCATAGAACGTGTTTAAGAGTGTTCCTCCCTCTGCTGTATTTTGGAAGTGTTTGAGAAGGATAGGTTTTACCTCTTCTCTAAATGTTTGATAGAATTCGCCTGGGAAGCCATCTGGTCCTGGGCTTTTGTTTGTTGGAAGATTTTTAATCACACTCTCTCTTTCAATGCTGTGATTGGTCTGTTTATATTTTTTATTTCTTCCTGGTTCAGTTTGAGAAGGTTGTGCTTTTCTAAGAATTTGTCCGTTTCTTCCAGGTTGTCCATTTTATTGGCATAGAGTTGCTTGCAGTGATCTCTCATGATCGTTTGTATTTCTGCAGTGTCAGTTGTTACTTCTTATTTTTAATTTCTAATTCTACTGTATTGAGTCTTCTGCCTTTTTTTCTTGATGAGTCTGGCTAATTGTTTATCAATTTTGTTTATCTTCTCAAAGATCCAGCTTTTAGTTTTATTGATCTTAGCTACTGTTTCCTTCTTTTTCATTTACTTCTGATCGGATCTTTATGATTTCTTTCCTTCTGCTAACTTTGGGAGTTTTTTGTTCTTCTTTCTCTAATTGCTTTAGGTGTAAGCTTAGGTTGTTCATTTGAGATGTTTCTTGTTTCTTGAGGTAGGATTGTGTTGCTACAAATTTCCCTCTTATAACTGCTTTTGCTGCATCCCATAGGTTTTGGTTTGTTGTGTTTTCATTGTCATTTTTTTCTAGGTATTTTTTGATTTCTTCAGTTGTCTCTTGGTTATTTAGTAGTGTATTGTTTAGCCTCCATGTGTTTGTATTTTTTACAGATCTTTTCCTGTATTTGATAACTAGTCTCATAGCGTTGTGGTCAGAAAACATAGTTAATATGATTTTGATTTTCTTAAATTTACCAAGGCTTGATTTCTGACCCAAGATATGATCTATCGTGGAGAATGTTCCATTAATGGTTGAGAAGAATGTGTATTCTGTTGTTTTGGGATGGAATGTCCTATAAATATCAAGTAAGTCCATATTGTTTAATGTATCATTTAAAGCTTGTGTTTCCTTATTTATTTTCATTTTGGATGATCTGTCCACTGATGAAAGTGGGGTGTTAAAGCCCCCTACCATTATTATGTTACTGTTGATTTCCCCTTTTATTGCTGTTAGCATTTGCGTTATATATTGAGGTGCTCCTATTTTGGGTGCATAAATATTTACAGTTGTTACATCTTCTTCTTGGAATTATCTCTTGATCATTATGTAGTGTCATTATTGGTCACTTGTAATAGTCTTTGCTTTAAAGTCTATTTTGTCTGATATGAGAACTGCTACTCCAGCTTTCTTTTGATTTCCATTTGCATGGAGTATCTTTTTCCATCCCCTCACTTTCAGTGTGTATGTGTCCCTAGGTCTGAAGTGGGTCTCTTGTAGACAGCATATATATATGGGTGTTGTTGTGTTATCCATTAAGCCAGTCTATGTCTCAAGTTGGAGCGTTTAATACCTTTACCTTTAAGGTAATTATCGATAAGTGTGTTCCTCTTACCATTTTCTTAATTGTTTTTAGTTTGTTATTGTAGGTCTTTCCTTTCTCTTGTGTTTCTTGCTTAGAGAAGTTCCTTTAGCCTTTGTTGTAAATCTGGTTTTTTGGTGCTGAATTCTCTTAGCTTTTGCTTGTCTGTAATGGTTTTAATTTCTCTGTCGAATCTGAATGAGATCCTTGCTGGGTAGAGTAATCTTGGTTGTAGATTTCTCCCTTTCATCACTTTAAATATGTCCTGCCACTCCCTTCTGGCTTGCAGAGTTTCTGCTGAAAGATCAGTTGTTAACATTATGGGGATTCCCTTGTATGTAATTTGTTCTTTTTCCTTTGCTGCTTTTAATATTTTTTCCTCGTACTTAATTTTTGTTAGTTTCATTAACATGTATCTTGGCGTGTTTCTCCTTCGAGTTATCCTGTATGGGACTCTCTGCGTTTCTTGGATTTGATTGACTATTTCCTTTCCCATATTAGGGAATTTTTCAACTCTAATCTCTTCAAATATTTTCTCAGTCCCTTTCTTTTTCTCTTCTTCTTCTGAGACCCCTATAATTCAAATGTTGGTGTTTTTATTGTTTTCCCAGAGGTCCCTGAGACTGTCCTCCATTATTTTCTTTCTTTTTCCTCTATTCTGCCCTGCAGTAGTTATTTCCACTATTTTATCTTCCAGGTCACTTATCCTTTCTTCTGTCTCATTTATTCTGCTGTTGATTCCTTCTAGAGAATTTTAAATGTCATTCATTGTGTTGTTCACCATTGTTTGTTAGCTCTTTAGTTCTTCTACATCCTTGTTAAACATTTCTTGTATTTTCTCAATTTTATTTCCACGATTTTGGATCATCTTAACTTTTATTACTCTGAATTCTTTTTCAGGTAGAGTGCCTATTTACTCTTCATTTGTTTGGTCTGGCTGGTTTTCACCTTGCTCCTTCAACTGCTGTGTGTTTCTTTGTCTTCTCATTTTCCTTAAGTTACTGTGTTTGGGGTCTCCTTTTCACAGCCTGCATGTTTGTGGTTCCCATTCTTTTTGGTGTCTGCCCCCAGTGGGTAAACTTGGTTTAATGGGCTTTGCAGGCTTCCTGGTGGAGGGGAGTGGTGTCTGTGTTCTGGTGTATGAGGCTGGATCTTGCCTTTCTGGTGGGCAGGACCGCCTCTGGTGGTGTGTTTTGGGGTGTCATTGAATTTATTATGATTTTAGATAGCCTCTATACTAATGGGTGGGTTTGTGTTCCTGTCTTGCTAGTTGCTTTGAATAGGGTGTCCAACACTGTAGCTTGCTGGTCATTGAGTGGAGCTGGTTCTTAGCGTTGAGATGGAGATCTCTGGGAGATCTTTCACTGTTTGATATTACATGGTGCTGGGAGGTCCCTGGTGGACCAATGTCCTGAACTCGGCTCTCCCACCTCAGAGTCTCAGGCCTGATACCCAGCCTGAGCACCAATACCCTGTCAGCCACACGGCTCAGAAGAAAAGGTATAAAAGAAAGAAAGAAAGAAAAGAAAGAAGGAAAGAAAGAAAGAAAGAAAGAAAGAAAGAAAGAAAGAAAGAAAGAAAGAAAGATAATAAAGGAAGGAAGGAAGGAAGAAAGGAAAGAAGAAAGAAAGAAACAATAAACTGAATAAAATATTATAAAGTTATTAAATTTAAAAAATTAATAAAAATTAAAAAATTAAAAATTATTTAAAAAAGAGAGAAAGGAAGTTGAGAGCAATGCAGAAAACAAATCCACCAATGATAACAAATAGTAAAGTCTATACAAAGAAACCAAAAAAACTAGAGAAACTGTATCCTAGGGTAAATGGTAAAAGCAAAGTTATACAGACAAAATCACACGAAAAAGCATACAGATAGACACTCACAAAAAGAGAAAAAGGAAAAAAAAATAAAAAAGGAAGAGCACAACCAAATTAGTAAACAAATCTACCGATGATAATAAGCTCTAAATACTAAGCTAAGGTAAACCTAAAACCAAAAAAAAATTAGATGTAGAAAGCAAACCCCAAGTGTACAGTTGCTCCCAATGTCCACCACCTACATTTTGGGATGATTCATTGTCTATTCAGGTATTCCACAGAGGCAGGGTAAATCAACTTGATTGTGGAGGTTTAATCCACTGCTCCTGAGGCTGCTGGGAGTAATTTCCGTTTCTCTTCTTTGTTCTGCTTTGGATTTGGCCTTGCCTCTGTGTGTAGGTAATCTGAGGGCGTCTCTTCCCTGCCCAGACCAGGTGGGGTTAATATAGCAACTGATTAGGGAGCTCTGGCTTACTCAGGTTTGGGGGAGGGAGGGGTACAGAATGAGGCATGAGCCTGTGGCAGCAGAGGCCGATTTGACACTGCAGCAGCCTGAGGCATGCCATGTGTTCTCCCAGGGAAGTTGTCCCTTGATCATGGGACTCTGGCGGTAGCAGGCTGCAAAGGCTCCCAGGAGGGCAGGTGTGGACAGTGACCTGTGTTTTCTCACAGGGTTCTTGGTGACTCCAGCAGCAGCATTAGCATTTCATGCCTGTCTCTCAAGTCCGCGCTGATAGCCATGGCTCACGCCCATCTCTGGAGCTCGTTTAGGCAGTGCTCTGAATCCCCTCTCCCCATGCACCCCAAAACAACCATCTCTTGTCTCTTTGGCAGGTCCAGACATTTTCCTGGACTCCCTCCCGGCTAGCTGTGGCACACTAGCCCCCTTCAGGCTGTGTTCACGCAGCCCACCCCAGTCTTCTCCCTGGGATCTGACCTCCGAAGCCTAAGCCTCAGCTCTCAACCCCCACCTACCCCGGCGGGTGAACAGACAAGCCTCTCAGGCTGGTGAGTACTGGTCAGCACTGATCCTCTGTGTGGGAACCTCTCCACTTTGCCCTCTGCACCCCTGTTTTTGTGCTCTCCTCCTTGGCTCTGAAGCTTCCCCCTGCCACCCCCATCTCCACCAGTGAAGGGGCTTCCTGTTGTGTGGAAACTTTTCCTTCTTCACAACTCCCTCCCAGAGGTGCAGGCCCCATTCTATTCTTTTGTGTCTTGTTTTTCTTTTGCCCTACCCAGGTATGTGGGGAGTTTCTTGCCTTTTGGGAAGTCTGAGGTCTTCTGCCAGCCTTCAGTAGGTGTTCTGTAGGAATAGTTCCACATGGAGATGTATTTTTGATGTATTTGTGGGGAGGAAGGTGATCTCCATGCCTTACTCCTCTGTCATCTTGAAGGTCCCCTACATTACTTTTTGTAAACCACATCTTCCCATTTCAGCCCCAGTTAATAGTCAAAATACTGCTGACAGTGTCGCAAACAGAAAGTTGGCTTCTAATTGGTACTAACTTAGCTTGGGAAGAATGTATTTTAGCAGGGTAGGCAGATATATTGTCCTAAGAGCAACTCGTTTTTTAGTAAAACGAGTGCCAATTCTATATCACTACTGGTCATTATGTAAATCAGTAAAATTTTTCTGGAAAGTACGTTTGTAATAGTAATTGTTTTTAAAATGCTTAAATCCTTTGACTTAGTAAATCACATTTTAGGAATTTATTCCATAGAAGAAGAAACTATAATACATATTTCTATACAAATGGATTCATCATGCTATCATGGAATTATTTTTAATAGCAGAAAATATAAAATCATCTAAATCCTTAAAATAGACTGGTTAAGTAAATTATGGTATATCCAAATGGATTGTTATAAGGCCATTAAAATAATATATTTGAACATTTAATACCATGGGGAAAATGCTTACAATACTCATGAAATAAATCACAATATTTCATAGTGTGATCTCAATTTACTAAATAAATATATATTCATAAATATATAATTGTACCCATATATCCATAATATACAGACAAAATATAAATATACATATAGATAAATATGTGTATGTATAAATACGTACATCAACATGGAGGAGATTATACAAAATTTGGGTTATCTTTGAGCAGTATTATTAAAGGTGTTATTTATTTTCTCTTTCTGTATTTTTATTTTCCAAATTTGTGAATACAGACACACGTGTAGTTGTTGAAACTTCAGTACTCTCATTCATGGTATCTGAAAAATAAATAATTTTTAAGGTGATATGGGTTTTGTGAACACACCCAAAGAGTAACAGTTTTAAACTATCATAATAACTTGCTTACTAGGAAAACCCAGATTCAAAAGCAATAGTTCGTATCTCAGAAATGCAATAAATGGTACTCTCTCATCCCACACCACCAACACCACCTTCTAAAAATGTTTCCACTTCAAGTGTAGCAAGAGAACTAACTATATATATCCAAATTCAATTATTCAGATGCAGAGACTGCTTATAACACACTGGAATAACAATAGATTTTAGTTTTTCATGGGGCTAGGACTGGGTTCAAAGTCTCTTGCATGTTAATAAAAGTAGACAGTATTATGACATCCACAAGCATTATGCCAGAAATCAATAGTCCCTCCGCACCCATGGGATATCCAAGTCCAAAAAAGAAAAAAAAAAAAAAAAGAAAAAGAAAAAACAAAAGAGAACTAAAAGCATGAAGTGATATGTAAGGAAAACCTCTAGTAAGCTTCCCTAATAGCTTGATTTAGAGGCACAATAAACCTTGTCTGGGTTTACCTTATAGATAAACTAAAAAAAAAAAAAAAAAAAAAAAGGTTGATTTAAGTCCCAAGCTAACGGTATGTGTGTGATGGGGTAAAGCGGGTTCAAAAGTTAGTTTATTCCTTCCAACATCTTTTAGTGTTATAGAAGATGTAAGAACAATTCACAATACATGGGTAGATAAAATTAGTGAGGTACAGAAAAAAATTGAAATTATTAAAGAAAGAAGAAATCTATTATATAATTTGGGAAATCACACTTTTCCTACTGAGGTGGTGGGTTTTGAGGAAATTTAGAAGTTGGTTAATATTTCAACAAGGAAAGTATAGGTATATTCAGAGAATAGCAAGTACTCTAACTTGTCTAGAATATAAAACACATGTAGTAAAGTGAAGAAAATAAGATGACACAATAACACAGAGGACTTTGAGTGTCAGGGTGAGAAATTTCAAGTAGATAAAAACAGAAGAGAAATTACAGAATGCTACAACTGGTAGTCAAAGAGATAATCAAATCAAAGACCTTTTTTACATATGGGAAAACTGAGGTTCAGACGAGGGCAGTGACTTGCCCAAGGTCACATAACTCAGTGTAAGAACTAGGTCTTCTACTCCTGATTCAATGCTCTTTCTGCTACAATGTTGATGATCAAAATAAGACTGAAGGAAAGAGATTCATTTACATAGCTGAATCCCAATAGAATTAAGCTAAGCAATGATGTCAAAGGTGATCAGGGCAACCAGGACCCAGTTCTCATTTTAAAAAAATAAAAAAGAAATCCATAAGAAGTTACATGCATAAACATGTGGATGAAATTCAAGTGTTTGCTTCTCAAGGAGCTTACAAGTCTGATAAAGGAAAATAGGCAACAATTAAAAAATGATACAATATGATGTCAAGAAAGTACATAATATGCTTCTACTCTCTCTCTATATATATATATGCTGAGAGCAGTGTCTGGTTCAAAGCAAATGCCCAATAAATGATAGCTATTAATAGCATTAGTCAGGAAGTGAAGCAACTAGTGTTGGTTTAAAATCCTGTATATGATAGTTATACTGGGGCCTATCAAATTCATGGGTCTGACATTAGTAACCTTGACAAATTCCCATTGGATTCCTTTTAATGAAATATAGAACTTGTCATTTGGGTTTAAAACCAGCTTTTACACAACAGGATTTCAAGAATGGAAACTACGTATTAGATTGGAATTCTTTCCTTTTTCCACCACCAAATTTGCCAACTTACTTGCATCTGTACTCATACTTTTTCTTACTTCTTTACTAAAAAGATGGTTACTCCAGCTCCTATTTAAAGCCAAACTTTCCACTTATTATCAGGACTTCTTCATTTTCTTCTCAATAACTTCCCCCTTGCAATGTATTTATTTTTTCCTTCCAATACATCTCTTTCTGTCTCTGTCTCTCTTCCCTGGATCATTGTCATCAGTACACATGCATACTCTAGTTTCTACCATCTCAAAAATCATCTCCCTCTCACCATGTGTGTGTATGGAAGGACTCACAAAGAAATGATAACATGCTATCACTTTAATCTAAGCCACTTTCATATGTTCCCGGACTATGGCAACAGCTTACTAATTAATGTTATTTGCTTCCACTCTTGTCTGTCCCTCACCTTTCTCTGCAAATCATTCAGAGTGATCTTTTAGAAGCATAAAACATCCTTAGTTGACACCCTTTAATGGCTTTTGTTGCATATAGAATATTCCTCTTTGACAAAACACAATGTAAACCTTTTCTCAAATAGTTCTCAGGAAAATGAGCACTTCAAAATAATTTTAAAAATCACAAAACTTACAAAGAAACAGCAGAAGCAGAAAACAAAGACTTCAAATATTAGAATTATCAAGGGATATAAATGAAATGTGTTAAAATGTTTAAAGACATTAAAGAAAAGCCTCAAATCATGAACCAGAAATAAAACTCTTAAAACATCCATGCATGTTGAAAAAGAACCAAATTAGAATATCTAGAATTGAAAACTTAACATTAATTCTAATAATTAAACTGAATGCATAAAACATAAGATTAGACATAGCTGAAGAAAGAATATATGAACTTAAAATAAATCTAAAGAAATTATTCAGAATGAAGTGCAGAAACGAAGTGATGGAAAATTGAAGAGATAAGTCAAGAGATATGGAAGACAGAGGGAGGGTTTAATATACATAACCATATTTCCAGGAGGCAATAATAGACAGAATGAAGAAGAGTTAACTAAAGAGATAATAACACTTCAAATCCGACATAGTATATGTTTTACTTATTTATTTTTCTCTCTCCATATCCCTCCACTAGAAAGTAATCACCACAAGAGACAAGAAGATTTACTGCAGAAAGAACCGGCAAAGAAATCTGCAAGCACAAAAGTGATCAGGCAGAAACATGCCTGATATTTTCAAGGGATATCAAGATGGTCAACGTAGCTGAAGTGACAGATGCAAGGGGACAATGATTAAAAGTGATATTATAGAGGCAATTGTGTGTGTGTGTGTGTGTGTGTGTTGGAGGGGAAAGATTACATAGATTACAAGATTGTAAGACATGGATTTTAAGTATTTAAGCTTTTACTGTTTTAAGGTTTTCTCTTGTTCATATATGCATGTATTTAATTTTATTTAGTTATTTTTTTTGTCCACATATGCACGGAATGCGGGATCCTACTTCCCTGAGCAGGGACCAAACCCGTGCCCCTGAAGTGGAAGCATGGAGTCCTAACCACTGGACAGCCAGGGAAATCCTTAACCTTTTACTTTTATTGATATGGAAAGCCCTGGAACTTTGGGGCAAAAGGGTGACATGAACTGGTTAATATTTTAACAGGATCACTTTGGATATTAGCTGTAATAGACTGTGATGGAACATGAACAGAAGCCCAGAAAAGAGATAAGAGGTTACTGCAATGATTCACATGAGAGATTATTTTGGCTTAGTTCATATATTTTGAAAGTATAACTGAACATAGTTTCCTGAACTTCCTGAGAATGGATGCAGGTTGTTAAAAAAAAACAAAAAGGAAAAAAGAAAGAGTAACTCCAGGATTGGGTCTAAGGTATTGGAAATATGGAGATAATCTTACATAATCTTAACTAAATTGAAGATGACTGTGGGATAAGCAAGTTTTGGGGGAAAGATCAGTATTATTTTTGAGGACTTTTACTCTAAAGAGAAGGAAAATGTGTTGGTAGATGAAGGGAAAGGAGTAGTCAGAAAAAAATTAAGGTGATAAATAACAGCATGTTAGTATATTGATGGGGGAATATATAATAGAGAAGGAAAAATTGATGATATAGGAGAAGAGAGAAAACTTTCCGGAAATGTGTCCTTGAGAAGGAGAAACAGTGAGATTGAGTGTACATGTGTATGGGTTGTGCTTATCTAGAGAATAGCAAGTCATCAATAGTAATAGGAGGTAAGGCTTAGTAAATGGGTACTGATAATAAATGGGTAGATAAAATGTGGGAGATTTAAAAAGTTCTCTTTGTGCATTTATTTTCTCAGTAAAATAGCAGCCAAAGTAATCAGATAAGACTAAAGGCTGGGGATGAAGGTGCTGGAGACTACAGAAAGAGAAGCCATGCAAACACAGTTTATGAAATCTAGCAAATGAACTAATGGAAAATGTATTATGATTGCCAAGCAGCATTAACAGCCCACGTGTTGATGTAAGTCATCATAATTTTGAAGTGAAATCAGTTCCCATGACTGTATATTTTAATTCATTCACATTCAGCAGTGTAGGGAAAGGCATAGAGTATATAAAAAGCTGGAATTGGCTAGGGTTAAGACTACATAGTGAATATGAAAAGAAAAAGAACCAAGTGCAGTTAGCCACAGCAATCAGACAATAAAATGAAATAAAAGGCATCCAAATTTGAAGTAAACAGTAAAACTATCACTATTTGCAGATGACATGATATTTTATATAGAAAATCCTAAAGTATCAAAATAAACTCTTAGAACTAATAATTCAGTAAAGTTGTAGAATACAAGATTAATATACAGAAATCTCTTGCTTGTCTATACATTAATCATAAAATATCAGAAAGAGAAAGCTAAAAAAATCCAGTTTAAAATCGTATCAAAAAGAATGAAATATCTAGGAATAAACTTAACCAAGGAGGTGAAAGACCTATACTCTGAAAACTATAAATCATTGATGGAGGAAATTGAAGATGATACAAAGAAATGAAAAGATACCCTACATTCTTGTATAGGAAGAATTAATATTGCTAAAATATCCATACTTCTCAAAGCAATCTACAGATTTAATGCAATCTCTACCAAAATACCCAGGGCATTTTCCCCAGAATTAGAACAAATAATCCTAAATGTATATGCAAGCACCAAAGACCCTGAATTACGAAAGCAATCTTGAGAAAAATAAACAAAGTTGGAGGTATCACACTCCCTGACTTCAGACTATACTACAAAGCTACAGTAATCAAAACACCATGGTACTGGCACAAAACAGAAACATACGGAACAGAATAGAGAGCCCAGAAATAAACAAATGTACTTACAGTCAATTAATCTAAGACAAAAGAGGCAAGACTATACAGTGGAGAATAGACAGCCTCTTCAATAAGTGGTGCTGGAAAAACTGGACACCTACATGTAAAAGAATGAAATTAGAACATTTTCTCACACCCATATACAAAAAGAAACTCAAAATTAATCAAATACCTAAACGTAAGACCAGAAACCATAAAACTCATTGAAGAAAACATAGGCAGAATACTCCTTGACATAAATCATAGCAATATTTTTTTTGGATCTGTCTCCAAAAGCAAAGGAAACAAAAGCAAAAAGAAACAAACAGGACCTGTTTTGTAAATAAGTTCCTTTGTATGATTTTTTTTAAGATTCCACATATAAGATATATCATATAATAGTTGTCTTTCTCTGTCTGACTAACTTCACTTAGTATGATAATCTTTAGGTCCATCCATGTTGCTGCAAATGAGCATTATTTCATTCTTTTTAATGACTGAGTAATATTCCATTGTATATATGTACCACATCTTCTTTATCCATTCCTTTGTTGATGGGCATTTAAGTTGCTTCCATGTCTTCGCTACTGTATACAGTGCTGCAATGAGCACTGAGCTGCATGTACCCTTTCAAACCATGTTTTTCTCCAGATATATGCTCAGGAGTGGGATTGCTGGATCATATGGTAGCTCTTTTTTTTAAGTTTCTTAAGGAACATCCATATTGTTCTCCATCGTGGCTGTACCAATTTACATTCCCATCAACATTGTAGGAGGGTTCCCTTTTTTCCACAGCCTCTCCAGCATTTATTGTTTGTAGATTTTTAATGATAGCCATTCTGACAGGTGTGAGTTGATATCTCAAAATAGTTTTGGTTTGCATTCCTCTAATAATTAGCAACGTTGAGCATCTTTTCATATGCCTCTTGGTTACCTGTATGTCTTCTTTGGAGAAATGTCTATTTAGGTCTTCTGCCCATTTTTTGATTGGCTTGTTTGTATTTTTGATATTGAGCTGCATGTGTTGTTTGTAAATTTTGGAGATTAATCCTTTGTCGGTAGCATTATTTGCAAATATTTCCTCCCATTCTGTGGGTTGTCTTTTTGTTTCATTTATGGCTTCCTTTGCTGTGCAAAAGCTTTTGAGTTTTGTTAGGTTCCATTTGTTTATTTTTTTTTAATTTCCATTACTCTAGGAGATGGATCAAAAAAGATAATTCTGTGATTTATGTCAAAGAGTGTTCTGCCTATGTTTTTCTCCAAGCGTATTATAGTAGCCGGTCTTAACATTTAGATCGTTATTCCATTTTGAGTTTATTTTTGTGTATGGTGTTAGATAATATTATATTTCATTCTTTTTCATGTTGCTGTCCAGTTTTCCCAGCACTATTTATTGAAAAGACTGCATTTCTTCCATTGTATAATCTTGACTCCTTTGTTATAGATTAATTGACATAGGTGCGTGGGTTTATTTCTGGGCTTTTTATCCGTTCAAATGATGTATATTTCTGTTTTAGAAATAGACTCACAGACATAGAAAATGAACTCATGGTTACCAGGGAGGAAGGGTGGGGGTGAGGGATAGATTGGGAGTTTGGGATTGACATGTACACACTGCTATACTTAAAAGAGATAACCATTCTCAAGATTGCTTTGGCTATTCGGGGTCGTTGGTGTTTCCATACAAATTATAATTTTTTTGTTCTAATTCTGTGAAAAATGCCATTGGTAATTTGATAAGGATTGCATTGAAACTGTAGATTGCTTTGTAGATTGCTAGTCATTTTGGCAATATTGATTCTTCCATTCCAAAAACATAGTATATCTCTCCAGCTGTTTCTGTCATCTATGATTTCTTTCATCAGTACCTTATTGTTTTCTGAGTACATGTCATTTGACTCCTTAGGTAGGTTTATTCCTAGATATATAATAATTTTTGATGTGATGGTAAAGGGGATCGTTTCCTTAATTTCTCTTTCTGATATTTTGTTGTTAGTGTGTAAGAATGCAAGAGATTTCTGTGTATTAATTTTGTATCCTTTAATTTTACGAAATTCATTGAGGAGCTCTAGTAGTTGGCTGGTAACATCTTTAGGATTTTCTATGTATAGTATCATGGCATCTGCAAACAGTGTTGGTTTTACTACTTCTTTTCCAATTTGGTTTCCTTTTATTTCTTTTTCTTCTCTGATTGCCATGGCTTAGACTTCCAAAACTATGTTGAATAAAAGTGGCGAGAGTGGATATCCTTGCCTTGTTCCTGATCATAGAGGAAATGCCTTCAGTTTTTCACCATTGAGAATAATGTTTGCTGTGGGCTTGTCATATATGGCCTTTATTATGTTGAGGTAGGTTCCCTCTATGCCCAATTTCAGCAGGAATCAGGCTCCCTGACTTCAAACTATAGTACCAAGCTACAGTGACCAAAACAGTATGGTACTGGCACAAAATCAGAAATATAGCTCAATGGAACAGGATAGAAAGTCCAGAGATAAACCCATGCAAATTCAGTTGCCTAATCTATGACAAAGGTGGCAAGGATATACAATGGGGAAAAGAAAGCCTCTTCAATAAGTGATGCTGGGAAAACTGGGCAGCTACATGCAAAAGAATGAAATTTGAACACTCCCTAACACCATACACAAAAAAATAAACTAAAAATGGATTAAAGACCTAAATGTAAGACCAGATACTATAAAATTCTCAGAGGAAAACATAGGGAGAACACTCTCTGACATCAATCGCAGGAAGATCTTTTTTGATCCACCTCTGAGAATAATGAAAATAAAAACAAAAATAAATAAATGCAACCTGATTAAACTTAAAAGGTTTTGCACAGTAAAGGAAACCATGAACAAAACAAAAAGACAATCCTCGGAATGGGAGAAAATATTTGCTAATGAAGCAACTGACAAGGGATTAATCTCCAAACTATACAAAGAGCTCATGTGGCTCAATATCAAAACCGCAAACAACCCAGTCAAAAAATCGGTGGAAGATCTAAATAGACATTTCTCCAGAGAAGACATACAGATGACTAAAAAGCAAATGAAAAGATGCACAATATCACTAATTATTAGAGAAATGCAAATCAAAACCACAATAAGGTATCACTTCACACAGGTCATAATGGCCATCATCAAAAAATCTACAATCAAGAAATGCTGGAGAAGGTGTGGAGAAAAAGGAACTCTCCTACAACTATACTCCAATAAAATTTTTAAAAATAAAAGTAAAAAAATGAAATATATAACCCACAAGGACCTACTTTATAGCACAAGGAACTCTGCTCAATACTCTTTAATAACCTAAATGGGAAAAGAATTTGAAAAAGCATAGATACATGTATATATATAACTGAATCAATTTGTTGTACACCTGACACTAATACAATATAGTTAATCAACTATACTCCTATATAAAATAAAATTTTAGGAATTCCATGGCATTCCACTTGTTAGGAATCTGTGCTTTCAGTGCCAAGAGCCCTGATTCAATCCTTGTTTGGGGAAGTAGGATCCCACAAGCCATGCAGTGTGGCCAAAAAAAGTTTTTTAAACAAACAACAAAACGATCATAGGAATCTCTGTCAAACACCTTCCTGAAATCTAGATATACCATGTCTGCACCACATGCACACACATGTAAGGGGAAATGGCCTGATTTGTTCTGCGAGAGCCCACAGTGACTACTAATAATCATCACAGTGGCTTCTGAAAGCTCATGCTCTTCAAGATTCTAGTCTAGTATTTTGTAAAGATGTGATACCAGGCTCCCTGATTTGTGGTTTTGACAATCCAATTTCCACTCCTTATTAAAGGTGAGGGTAAAAATTAAAAAAAAAAAGAAAAAGAAGCAAATGGAACCTAATTAAACTTAAAAGCTTTTGCACAGCAAAGAAAACCATAGGGGAAACCAAAAGACTACTGAATGGGAGAAAATATTTGCAAATAATATGACCAATAAGGGTTAATGTCAAATATATATAAACAGCTCAATAACAAAAATACAAACAACTCAATTAAAAAATGGTCAGAAGTCCTGTATATATATATGTGTAAAGAATAAAGTCTATAAATACATGCCAAAAGAAAAAAACAGTGACCTCATAAAAGACTGGGCCAGACCCACCTGCTAGTATTGGAGGGTCTCCTGCAGAGGCTCACTGTGGGGACAAAAACACTGGCAGTGGCATTTCTGGTGGGTAATCATTTGCATGAGTCCTCCTGGAGGCTGCCATTTTCTACCCAAGACCTAGCACCACCCAACAGCCTGTAGGCTCCAGTGCTGGGATATCTCAGGCCAAACAACCAACAAGGCAGGAACACAGCCCCACCCATTAGCAGACAGGTTGCTTAAAATCTTCCTGAGCATGGCCCTGCCCACCAGAGGGACAGGACTCATCTCCACCCACCAGTGGGCAGAAGCCAGACCCTCCCACCGGGAAGCCTGCACAAGCCTCTTAGACAGCCTCATCCACTAGAGAGCAGACAGCAGAAGCAAGAAGAACTACAGTCCTGTAGCCTGTGAAACAGAAACCACAATCACAGAAAGTTAGAAAAAATGAGACAGCAGAATAATATATCCTAGTTGAAGGAACAAGATAAAACCCCAGAGGAACAACTTAGTGAAGTGGAGATAGGCAATGTACAGGAAAAAGAATTCAGAGTAATGATAGTGAAGATGGTCCAAGATCTCAGAAAAAAAGAATGGGGGCACAGATCAAGAAGATGCAAGAAATGCTTAACAAAGACCTAGAAGAATTAAAGAAAAAACAAACTGAGCTGAACAATACAATAACTGAAATGAAAAATACACTAGAAGGAATCAATAGCAGAGCAACAGAGGCAGAAGAATGAATAAGTGAGCTGGAAGACAGAATGGTGGAAATCATTGCTGTGAAACAGAATAAAGAAACAAGAATAGAAAGAAATGAGCACAGTCTCAGAGACCTCTGGGACAACATTAAACACACCAACATTTACATTATGGGGTCCCAGAAGGAGAAGAGAAAGAGAAGGGACCTGAGAAGATATTTGAAGAGATAATAGCTGAAAACTTCCTTAACATGGGAAAGGAATCTCTCACCCAAGTCCAGGAAGGACAGAGAGTCACAGGCAGGACAAACCCAAGAAGGAACTCGCCGAGACACATAGTAATCAAATTGACAACATTAAAGACAAAGAAAAAATATTAAAAGCAACAAGGGAAAAGCAGCATAATGTACAAGGGAATTCCCATAATATTATCAGCTGATTTCTCGGCAGAAACTCTGCAGGCCAGAAGGGGGTGGCATGATATATTTAAAGTGATGAAAGGGCAGAACCTACAGGCAAGAATACTCTACTTTCTTTCATATTCAATGGAGAATCAAAAGATTTACAGACAAGCAAAAGCTATGAGAATTAAGTTCCAGCAGATCAGCTTTGCAACAAATGTTAAAGGAATTTCAGTAAGTGGAAAAGAAAAGTCCACAACTAGAAACAAAAAAATTACTAATTGAAAAGCTCACCATTAAAGGCAAACATACAGTAAATGTAGGAAATCATCTGCACACAAATATGATATCAAAACCAGCAATTATGAGAAGAGGAGAGCACAAATGCAGGATATTGGAAACACATTTGAAATGAAAAGAACAGCAACTTAAAACAATCTCGTTTATATATAGACTGCTACATTGAAACCTCATGGTAACCACAAACTGATAATGTACAATAGATACACACACAAAAAAGAAAAAGGAATCCAAACACAACGCTAAAGTTAATCATCAAATCACAAAAGGAGAGAACAAAATAGGAAGGGAAGAAAAAAGGCCTACAAAAACAAACCCAAAACAATTAAGAACATGGCAATAGGAACATACATCGATAATTACCTTAAACATAAATGGAATATAGGATCCAATCAAGCGACATTGACTGAATGGATACAAAAACAAGATCCATATACATGCTGCTACAAGAGACCCAATTCAGATGTAGGGACACATACAGACTGAAAGTGTAGGGGATGGAAAAAGGTATTCCATGCAAATGTAAAACAAAAGAAAGCTGCAGTATCAATATTCATATCAGACAAAATAGACTTTAAAATAAAGACTGTTACAAGAGACAAAGAAGGACACTACATAATGATCAAGGGATCAATGCAAGAAGAAGATATAACAATTATAAATATATACACACCCAATACGAGAGCACTCCAGTTTGTAAGGCAAATACTAACAGGCATAAAAGGAGAAATCGACAGTAACACAATAATAGTGGGAGACTTTACATCCCACTTTCACCAATGGACAGATCATCCAGACAGATCAATAAGGAAACACAGAATTTAAATGGCACATTAGACCAGATGGACTTAATTGATATTTATATAGCATTCTATCCAAAAGCAGCAGAATACACAATCTTTTCAAGTGCACATGGAACATTCTCCAGGACTGATCACATGCTGGGCCAAAAAGTGAGCCTCAGTAAATTTAAGAAAACTGAAATCATACCAAGCATCTTTTCTAACAAAAACGCTATGAGATTAGAAATCAACTACGAGAAAAAAAGAACTAACAAGTGGAGGATAAAAAATACCCTACTAAACAACAAATGGATCACTGAGGAAATCAAAAAATATCTAGAGACAAATGAAAATGAAAGCATTATGTTCCAAAACTTATGGGCCATTTTTTTTAAAAAAATTAACCTTTTAATTTAAGATCATAGAATCACATGAAGTTGTAAGAAATAATACAGAGATCTTTTTTTTTTAAACTCAGTTCTCCCAATGGTAACATCTTTCAGACTTACAGTATAATATCAGAACCAGGTTATTGACATTGATTAGTCAAGAAAAATTTCATTATCTCAAGGATCCCTTTTGCTTTTTCTTTTATAGTCACATCCACCTTTACTGCCTTCTTCCTTGCATATTCATTGTTACTGTATAATTTTTTGGGTTAAACTCCCTCTCCAAATTTTAATGAGATATTATTGACATGCAGCACTGTATAAGTTTAAGGTGTCTAACATAATGCCTTACATATATTAAAATAATTACCACAAAATGTTAGTTAACATCCATCATGTTATATAGCTACAAAAAATATTTTTTTCTTATGATGAGAACTCCTGAGGTTTACTCTCTCAACAACTTTCAAATATAGCATACAGCAGTGTTAACTATAGTCATCGTGTTGTACATTATGTCTCCAGAACTTATTTGTCTTATAACTGGAAGTTTTTACTTTGTGACCACATTCATCCAACTGCCAACCCCCTATACCCTGCGTCTGGTAACCACAAAATTTGATCTCTTTTTCTATGAGAATTTTATTAATGTTGTTGTTGTTTAGATTCTACATATAAGTGAGATCATACAGTATACGTTTTCTCTGGCTGACTTATTTCACTTAGCATAATGTTCTCAAGGTCCATCCATGTTATTGAAAATAACAGATTTCCTCATTTTTATGGCTGAATAATGTTCCATTGTCTCTATATACCACAACTTCATGATCCATTCATCTATTGGTGAACACTTAGGTTATTTCCATATTTTGGCTGTTATATATAATGCTGGATAAATATTGGGGTACAGATATCTCTTCAACATACTGTTTTCATTTCCTTCTTATTTATACCCAGAAGAAGAATTGTTGGATCATATGATAGTTCTATTCTTAAGTTTTTGAGGAATGTTCATACTGTTTTCCATAGTGGCTATATTAATTTACTATCCCAGAAACTGTGTACAGGGGTTCCCTTTCCTCTGAATCCTTGTCAGCATTTGTTATTTCTTGTCTTTTCATTATAACCATTTTAACAGGTGTGAGGTGATATCTCATTATGGTTTGAGTATGCATTTCCTTAATGACTAGAGATGTTGAGCACCTTTTCATATCCTTGTTGGCCTTTTATATATCTTTTTGGAAAGATGTCTACTCAGGTCATTGGACCATTTTTCAATTGGATTCTTACTTGTTTTTCTATTCAGTTGTATGAGTTCTTTATATAATTTGGATATTATTCTGTGATCAGACAGATTGTTTGCAAATGTTTTCTCTCATTTCGTAGGTTGTCTTTTCATTTTGTTCATGGTTTCTTTTGTTGTTCAGAAGCTTTTAAATTTGGTATAGTCCCACTTGTTTATTTTTGATTTTTCTGCCTGTGTTTTAGGTGTCATATGCAAAATATCATTGTCAAGACCAATGTCAAGGAGGTTTATTCCTATGTTTTCTTCCAGGAGATTTATAATATTAGGTCTTATATTCATTTGGGTTTTTAATCCATTTTGAGTTTATTTTTGTATATGGTGTGAGGAAATGTTCTATTTTTATTCTTTTATATGTAGATGTTCAGTTTTCCCAGCACCACTTATTGAAGAGACTGCCTTTTCTCCTTTGTATATTCTTGCCTCTTTTGTCTTAGGTTAATTGACCATAAGTGCTTGGGTTTATTTCTGGGCTCTCTATTCTGTTCCATTGCTCTATGTGTCTGTTTTTGTGTCAGTACCACGCTGTTTTCATTTTTGTAGCTTTGTAGTATATTCTGAAGTTAGGGAGTGTGATAACTCCAGTTCTATTCCTCTTTCTCAAGATTGCTTTGGCTATTCAGGATCATTTGTGTTTCCATACATATTTTAAAATTATTTCTTCTGCTTCTGTGAAAAATGCCCTGGGTATTTTGATATGGATTCCATTGGATCTGTAGATTGCCTTGGGTAGTACAGTCATTTTAGAAATATTAATTCTTTCAATCAATGAACACAGCATATCTTTTCATCTGTTTGTATCTTCTTCAACTTCATTCATCCGTGTCTTATAGTTTCCAAGTACAGATGTTTTACCTCCTTAGGTTAGTTTATTCCTAGGTATTTTATTCTTGTTGAGGTGATTGTAAGTGGGACTGATTTTTTAATTTTTAATTCTGATAGTTTGTTGTTAGTATAGAAATACAACAGATTTCTGTATATTAATTTTGTATCCTGAAATATAACCAAATTCATGATGAGTTCTAGGAGGTTTTTGGTGGGAGCTTTAGGATTTTCTTTCTATAGTATCCTATCATTTGCAAAGAGTGACAGATTTAATTCTTCCTTTCCAATTTGAATTATTTTTGTTTCTTTTTTTCTTGTCTGATTGCTTGGCTAGGATTTCCAATACTTTGTTGAATAAAAGTGGAGAGAGTAGGCATCCTTGTCTTGCTTCTGATCTTAGAGGAAATGCTTTCAGCTTTTCACAATTGAATATGACATTAGATTTGTGCTTATAACATATGGCTTTTATTATGTTGAAGTTTGTTCCCTCTATACCCACTTTCCAGAGAATTTTTATTATAAAAGTGTGTTGAATTTTGTCAAAATCATTTTCTGCATCTATTGAGAAGATTATATGATTTTTATTCTTCATCTTGTAAATTTGGTGTATCACATTGATTGATTAGTGGATATTGAACCATCATTGCATGCCTGGAATAAATCACATTTGATCATGATGCATCATCTTTAATGTATTGTTTATTTCTATTTTGCTAATAATGTTTGCATCTATGTTCATTGGTGATATTGGCCTTTTACAAAATGATGTAAAATATGATGTCAAAAACAGTAACAGTGGGGGATGAGGAGAAAAATGCAGGGTTGTTAAATGCATTTAAAATTAAGAGATCAGGAACTTAAAATAATCTTGCATATATATTGAGTATATATAAACTACATATATAGAGAGAGACATATATATATATCTTTATTGCCAATAAAAAGTCTATAATAGATACACACACAAAACCAGAAAGGAATCCAAACAAAACAGTAAAGATAGTCATCAAATCACAAGGAAAGAGAGACAAAAAGAAGAAAGGAACAAAAAGAAACTGCAAAAACAACCCCCAAACAATTTTTAAAAATGTCAAAAGTACATACCTATCTATAATTACTTTAAAAAATGGAATAAACGTTCCAATTAAAAGACACAAAGTGGCTAAAAGGATATAAAAACAAGATCCATATATATGCTGCCTACAAAAGATGCACTTCAGATTTAAAGACACACACAGACTGAAAGTGAGAGAATGGAGAAAGGTGTTCCATGCAAATGGAAATCAAAGATATCCAGGGTTGAAATACTCATATCAGACAAAATATACTTTAAAACGGGAGTGTAACAAGCGCCAAAAAGACAAGGATCATTCCAAAAAGATATAGCAATTATAAATATACATACACCAACATGGGAGAACCTAAATACATAAAGCAAACACTAACAGACATAAAGGGAGAAATTAACAGTAACAAAATAATAGTAAGGGAGTTTAACACCCCACTTACATCAATAGATAGATTATCCAGAATGAAAATCAATAAGGAAACCCTGTCCATAAATGACATATTAGACCAAATGAACTTAACAGATGAATATAGAACATTCCATCAAAAAGAAGAATATACATTTGTTTCAAGTGCACATGGAACATTCTCCAGGGTAGATCATGTACAAGGCCACAAACAAGTCTCAGTAACTTTAAGAAAACTGAACTTAAATCAAGGATTTTCTTCTGGTCACAATGTTATGAGACTAGCAATCAACCAGAAGAAAAAAACTGCAAAATCCACAAACACGTGGAGGCTAAACAGTATGCTACTAAATAACCAATGAATCACTGAAGAAATCAAAGAGGAAATCAAATACCTGGAAACAAATGAAACAAAACAATGATCCAAAATTCATGGGATGCAGCAAAGGCAGTTCTAAGAGTGAAGTTTAGTGATACAAGCCTATGATAGGAAACAAGAAAAATTTCAAACAATGTAACCTTACACCTAAAGGAACAAAAAGCAAGAACAATCAAAATCCAACATTAGTAGAAGGAAAGAAATCATAAAGATCAGAGCACAAGTACATAAAATAGAGATCAAAGTAATACTAGAAAAGATCAATGAAACTAAGAGCTCATTATTGAAAAGATAAAAATATTGGGAATATAGCCAGTATTTTAAAATAATTATAAATGGATTATAAGCTATAAAAATTTTGAATCACTAAGTTTTGCACCTGTAAATAATATAATATTATAAATCAACCTCAATACAAAAATAAAAATAAACCACAATGTGATGTCAACCTCACACCTGTCAAAATGGCTATCATCAAAAAGGCAACAAATAAAAATGGTTGGTGAAGTTGTGGAGAAAAATGTACCCTCGTGCACTGTTGGTGGGAATGTAAATTGGTGCAGCCACTATGGAGATTCCTCAAAAAATTAAAAATAGGAGTACCATATGCCCAGCAATTCCATCTGGGTGCTTATCCAAAGAACATGAAAACACTAATTAGAAAAGCTATATGCTCACTATCTTCATTGCAACATTATTTTCAATAGCCAATATATGGAAACAACTTAAGTGACCATCAATAGATGAATGGATAAAGAAGATGTGATATATATGGAACATTACTCAGCCCTAAAAAGAATGAAATATTGTCTTTTGCAACAACATGGATGATCCTAGAGGGTATTATGTTAAGTGAAATAAGTTAAAGATAAATACTGTTTGATTTCACTTATATTTGGAGTCAAACAAAACAAAACAAATGAACAAACATAACAAACAGAAATAGATTTATAGATATAGAGAAGAAACAGGTGGTTGCCAGAGGGGAGGAGTGTGTGAGAGAAAACAAATAGGTGAGGGAGATTAAGAGGTAACAACTTTCAGTTACAAAATAAATGAGTTAAGGGGATGAAATGTACAGTGTGTGTAATATAGTCAATAACTATGTAACATTTTTGTATGGTGACATATCGTGACTATATTTATCGTGGTGATAATTTTGAAATCTAGAGAAATATTAAATCAATATATTGTGTCACAGGAACTAACAGTGTTGTAGGTCAATTATACTTAAAAAATTATAAAATAAACAGAGAAAAGAGATCAGATATGTGGTTACCAGGGGTGGGGGCGGGGGGGGGTTTGGGAGGTGGAACTGGATGAAGGTAGTGAAAAGGTACAAACTTGCAGTTATAAAATGAATAAGTACTCTGGATATAATGTTCCACATGATAGATATAATTAACACTGCTGTATGTTATATATGAAAGTTGTTAAGGATTAAATCCCAAGAGTTCTCATCACAAGGAATTTTTTTCTATTTCTTTGATGTTGTATGTATATGAGATGATTGATGTTCATTAAACTTTTGTGATATTCTTTTAATAATGTATGTAAGTCAAATCATTATGCTGTATACCTTAAACTTATACAGTGCTGTATGTCAGTTATATCTCAATAAAACTGGAAGAACAAAAAGAAAAGAGGAAAGGTCTCTAGTTAATAATCTAAGTTCCTACCTCATAACACTAGAAGAAGAAGTGCAAAATAAACCCAACAGAAGCAGAAGGAAGGAAATCATAAAGATAAGGGCCAAATAAATGCAATTTAAATAAAAATAATAGAGAAAAACAGTTAAGCAAAGAGCTGGTTGTTCAAAATATTAATGACATTTTATACCTTTAGCAATACTGACAAAAATTTAAAAAGAGAAGAAACAAATAAGCAGCATAAGGCATGAAACGGGATATTCTACAGATTCTACAGACATAAATATGATAATAAGGGAATATTAAAAACAACTCTACACATGTAAAATTGACCACTTAGATTAAATGGACGAATTTATTGATAAATACAAACTACTAAAACTCAAGATGAAGTAGAGCCCCTGAGTAGTCCTGTAATCATTAAGAAAGCTGAATTTCTAATAAAAGTCTCCTGGAATCAAAGCTCCCCATCCAGATTATTTCACTGGATAATTCTTACAAATACTTAAAGAATAATTAGCACAAATATTGCAAAATCTCTTCCAGGAAATTGAAAATAGGGACATTTCCCAACTCATTTTATGATCCTAGTATTACCTTAATACTTAGCCAGAAGAAAACAGTACAGAAAGAGAGAACGAAAGAATGGAAGAATGGAAGGAAGGGAGGGAGGAAGGAAGGAAGGAAGGAAGGAAAAAAAGAAAACTACAGAGCAATTTCTCATGTTCTTACACTCAAAATATTAGCAAATTGAGTCCAGCAATATATAAGAAAAAGTTTACAGCATGATCATGTGGGATTCATTTCAGGTATTCAAAGTGGATTTAACATTAGAAAATCAATCAGTGTAATCCACCATATCAATAGATTAAGTATAAAAATCATATGATCAACTCAATTGACATTGAAAAGTCATTCAAGAAAATCGAATCTCCATTTCTGATAAAACTGAGCAAATTAGGAATAGTTTCAGAGCATGTTCTCAACTTGATAAAGTGTATCTACAAAAAGGCTACAGCTAGCATCATACTTAACAGTGAAAGACTGATTGTGAGAGTGATGTCATCAAGATGACAACATAATTTATTCCCTATTTCATGCACCCCCACAGGAAGAACAGCTGACAACTATTCATGGGCAAGAAACTATTGAGAAAATCCTAGAACACAGGGATGAAGCTGAAACATTCCCCTTTCACAACAGAGACTGAGACAGATCACATTAGAAGGGTAAGAGGAAGAACTACATGCTAACTGCATTGCCCCTCCCTCAGACCACTGCAGCATCACACTAAGAGGTCTCCTCTGAGACTACTGTTCCTCCAATGGAAAAAGAGAACCTAGTGGAACAACCAGCACCCTCCAGCATTTTGGTCACTTTGTGAGAATGATCTTGCCACATCAGGATTGCAGGGAAATCTGAGAAATCTGTGTTGGAGAAAGGAATAGAGGCTTGAAACAACCAAGAACATGGATCTTGGCAGACTGAGTCATACCTGAAGTGCCCAAGTAGTAATCCTAATCAGTGGCTTTACTTATTTGCTGAACAAAGTTTGTGGTACAATATGACCAGAGAACTTAGCAGGGTGCAGATTGCCTTGATTCAGAACCTCAAACGAGGAAGTTTTGACTGCCCTAGAGTCTAGTTTCCCCATGTCCAGGCCAGGAGCTGAGTCACAGCCCCAATCACTGTGGAGAGTGTCTTCCAGCCACATCTGACCAGAGAGGCTAGCAAGAATAGCTGGAAGTTGTGTAGTCCAGCAACGTTTGAGCCAAGAGGTGGGTGGGCACAGCAGATTGCCCCCAGAGCAAAGCCAATGTCAGGTGTGAAGAGTTCTCCTGCTACAAATAGACAGGGGAATTAAATTATAGCCAAGGCTGAGGTTAGCTCCCACCCAACCACGAAGATTTTTTAGGAAATGGAGGGTACCCTGGAGTGGCCCCTTCCATTCCTGCCCAGGAAAGGGTGCTGAGACATAGCCCCACTGGCTGTTTCCCACCCCCATCTGATCATAAGTGTTTGGGAAGAACACCTAGAAGCTGTATGTCCTAGCAGTGCTCCAGCCAGAGCAAAGCCAATACTAAGCATAGTGGGTCCCTGTGCTACAGACAGGCAAGGGGATTAATTCATACCAAAAGCTGAAGATGGTTTCCAGCACCTCCCAACCAGAGACCCTGTTTGGAAAATTAAGAGATACCTGGAGTGGTCCCACCCCTCCCTGCCCATGTAAAAGAGTTGAAACATAGCCCCACCCACTTGTGGCTCCAACCTCATCTGACCAGAAGGGCTGATAACACGTGGAAGTTGTGCCATCAAATGGTGCTTGAGCCAAGAGAAGGGTAGAGAGAGCTAATAGTTTGCAGAGCAAAACCAGTGGATCTGTTTAGCCAGGGAACTTGGGGCACAGGTTGGCTTGAGTTGAGACAACAAATAGTTGGTGTTAGAGCTGCTTCTCCCATTGCATCCAGGAAGGAAAACTAATCTGTAGCCTGTTCATTGCTGAATAAAACCTTCAGCTTGCCTGACCAGGGAACGTAAACAGAGCACACTGGATGCAGCTTAGTTCATCCAACGGCACAACCTATAATGACGCTTGAACAGAGAGAACAGCCCTTGGCTATCCCCATCTGGAGAGTAAAATGTGTGGCCTCACGTGACCAGAAATTTCAGTGCACATTCTTACCTGATTCAGCTCCCCAAACAATGAGTCTTTCAAGGCCTGGGTCCCACCCTGCTGCCCTGCCAAGGCAAGGAATCTAATTCAGCACCATCTACTACTAAATATAGTACCAAGTCCCAACCATTTAGTAAGCTTGACCAAGTAATCTAGCCATAAAAAAATAAAAATAAAGAATAAAATAAAAATTTTAAATAAAAAAATTAAAAGAATGATATTCTGCTCTTTGCAGCAAAGTGGGTGGACCTAGAAAATATTATGCTTAGTGAAATAAGTCAAAGACAAATACTGTATGATATCACTTGTGGAATCTAAAACAAATAATACCAAAGAGTGTATATTCAAAACAGAAAGAGACTGACAGATATAGAAAAAAAATTAGTGCTACTAGAGAGGAAAGGGAAGGGGGAGGGGCAAATTAGGGGTATGGGATTAAGAGATACAAACTATTATGTATAAAATGATAAGCAACAAGGATTAATTGTATAGCACAGGGAATTGTAGCCATTATCTTGTAATAGCTTTTAATGGAGTATAATCTGTAAAAATACTGAATCATTATTTTCTTCATCTGAACATCTGAAACTAATATGATATTATAAGTCAGCTATATTTCAATTTAAAAAAGAAGAAAACCTGAGGGAATTCTTACCACTAGACCTGCTTTTTTGAGAAATGTTAAAAGGAGTTGTTTGAATAGAAGTAAATTGACACTAATTAACATAACAAAAACATTATAAAGGTATTATAAATGATTTTCTTTTTTGTGTGTGTGATATCTTTGTTTGGTTTTGGTATCAAGGTGATGTTAGCCTCATAGAATGACTTCATAAATGTTCCTTCCTAGGCAAGTTTTTGGAATAGTTTGAGAATGAAAGGTGTTTACTCTAAATATTTGGTAGAATTCACCTCTAAAGCCAGATGTTTTGTTTGTTGGGAATAATTTTTTATTATTACGGATTCAATTTTATTACTGATAATTGGCCTGTTCATGTTTTCTATTTCCTCTGGTTCACTTTTGGGAGATTAGACATTTGCTAGGAATTTGTCCATTTCTTCTACATTGTCCATCTTATTGGTTTATAGTCATTTGTAGTGATCTCTTCTGACCCATCATATTTCTGTGGTTTCTGTTATAAATTCTCCGTTTTCATTTTTGATTTTATTTATTTGGTCCCTCTCTCTTTTATTTTCTTGAGGAGTCTAGCTAAAGGTTTATCAGTAGGATATGATTGCCTTGGGTAGTATGGTCATTTTAACAATATTAATCCTTCCAATCTAAGAACATGGTATATCTTTCCATCTGCTTGTGTCCTCTTCAGTTTCTTTCATCAATGTCTTATAGTTTTCTGAGTACAGGTCCTTTAGCTTCTTAGGTAGATTTATTCCTAGATATTTTATTCTTTTGGATGTGATGGTAAATGAGATTGTTTCATTAATTTCTCTTTCTGATAGTTTGTTGTTAGTGTATAGAAATGCAGCAGATTTCTGTATATTAATTTTGTATCCTGCAACTTTACCAAATTTATGATGAGTGGGTATAGCTCAGTGGTAGAGCAGGTGCTCTGATCTTTATGATTACATTCTTTCTACTAATTTTGGGTTCTGCCTGTCCTTCTTCTTCTCATTCCACTAGGTGTAAGGTTAGGTTGTTTATTTGTGATTTTTCTTGTTGCCAGAGGTGAGCTTATATCTCTTTTTTTTAAATTAATTAATTTATTTTTGGCTGTGTGGGGTCTTCGTTGCTGTGCACGGGCTTTCTCTAGTTGCAGTGAGTGGGGGCTACTCTTTGTTGTGGTGTGCGGGTTTCTCATTGTTGTGGCTTCTCTTGTTGTGGAGCACAGGCTCTAGGCATGCAGACTTCAGTAGTTGTGGCACACAGGCTTAGTTGCTCCACGGCATGTGGGATCTTCCCGGGCCTGGGCTCGAACCCGTGTTCCTTGCATTGGCAGGCAGATTCTTAACCACTGTGCCACCAGGGAAGCCCAGTGAGCTTATATCTTGATAAATTTCCCTCTTAGAACTGCTTTTGCTGCATCCCATAGGTTTTGGATTGTTGTGTTTTTGTTTTCATTTATCTATAGGTTTTTTTGATTCCCTCTTTGATTTCTTCAGTGATTCATTGTTTGGTCAGTATTATATTGTTTAGCATCCATGTGTTTGTGGCATTTGCAGTTTTTTTCTTGTGATTGATTTCTAGTCTCACAGCTTGGTGGTTGGAAAAGATGCTTGGTATGATTTCAATTTGCATAAATTTTCTCAGACTTGTTTTGTGGCCTAGCATGTGATCTATCCTGGAGAATGTTCCATGTGCACTTGAAAAGAACATGTATTCTGCTGCTTTTGGATGGAATGTTATATTTATATCTATTAAGACCTGGATGTCTGTTTTCTTTCCCAGGTTAGGGAAGTTTTCATCTATTACATCTTCAAAATGCTCTCTGCCCCTTTCTATGTGTCTTCACCTTCTAGGGCCCCATAATGTAGAATGTCAGTATGCTTGATGCTGTCCCAGCGATCTCGTCAACTGTCCTCAAATCTTTCTATTTATTTATTTATTTTCGGTTCAACTTCAGTGACTTTCACTATTCTATCTTCCAGTTCACTGATTCATTCCCCTGTATCATCTACCCTACTGTTGATTTCTTCTGGTATATTTTTTATTTCATTTATTGTATTCTTCTACTCTGTTTGTTTCTCCTTTATATTTTCTAACTTTATTAAAAACTTCTAACTTCTCACTCTGTTCATCCAATCTTCTTTGAATTCTTTGAGCATCTTTATAGTTATTACTTTGAACTCTTTATTGGGTAGATTACCCCTCATTATTTAGTTCTTCTTCTGAGGTTTTATCTTGTTCTTTCTTTTGGAACATATTTCTCTGTCATCTCATTTTGATTACTTTGCTGTTTTAATTTCTATGTATTTTGTAAGCTGTTTACCTTTCTTGACCTTGGAGAAGTGACTTTTTGTAGGAGACTTCCTATGCATCTCAGGGGTGTGGTTCCATTTGGTCACCAGGGCTATGTGTTTTAGGGGTGCCCTTATATGGTCTGCATGGTTTCTTCTGTTGTGGTGGGTTGACTACCATGGGTGGTCTGGTAGGTGTGGCTGTTCCCTAGACTGGTTGGTTGCCAGGCCCTATGTTGTGCAGGGGTTGCTGGCCATTGGTGGGTGAGGCCTCATCAGAAGGCAGTTGACTTCAAAGCCCCAGGAGTCCCAGGGCTATTGTTGGCCCAGTGGTGGTTGGAACTGGATTCTGGGATGTGTGGTTGTGGAGCTGATGGTTCCAAGTCTAGTTTTGACCTACTTGTGGGTGGTGCCATATCCTGACACAGCTGACTTTGTTGTCTGGGGTGTCCTGAAGCTCATGTTGGCTCACTGGTAGGTGTGTCCAAATCCCATGGCAGCTGACTGAGGGGCCCATGTTGTCCCAGTGTTGGTGTTGTTCTGCTAGTGGGTGGGGCTGGGGTCCAGTGTTTTCTTGGGCTGTTGCAGACATGATCGTAGGTGGGCTGGTTGTTGAAGCAGCAGGATGAGTAGCTGTGGTCGACTTGGGTTGGGTGCCTCCCCACTGGTGGGCGAGGCCAAGTCCTGGTGCTAGTGCAGGCTCATTGGTAGGTGGAGCTGCATCTCAGGGTCTCTGGCTGCAGGGCCCTGGAAGTCCCAGAGTTTGTGTGTTGGCCTACTGCTAAGCAGGGCCAGGGACAGGTGGTCCTGTGTCTGGTGTCTGCCCATTGGTGGGTGAAGCTGGTCCCACAGCCAGTGCTGGCCCATTGTTGGGCAAAGCCACATCCTGGGGTCTCTGGCTGCAGGTCCCTTGGGGTCCTCAAGGTAGTGCTAACACACTGGTATGTGGGGCTGGATCCTGGACCCTCTGGTGGACAGTCATGTCATAAGAAGGCTGTGGGCCCAGGATTCTTAAGGAAGCTGGCCTGCTGGTGGGTGAAGCTGTGACCTCACCCACCTGGTTGCTTGGCATGGCCTGAGGAATCCCAGTTCTGGTGCCTACACACTGGTGTTTGAGGCTGGGTCCCGGTACTGATAACCTAGAGGGAGGATTCTGAAATGGTGCTTGTCAGCACCAGTATCTTCGTGGTAGAAGATGCTCCCTGCCACTAGGCTCTATGTCCCCAGGGTGAACACTTGCTTCCTGCCTCTCTGGAAGGCTCTCCAAGATCAATAGGTGGGTCTGTCCCAAGCTCCTTTCAAATTACTGTTTCTGCCCTGGGTCCCAGAGCATGTGAAATTTTGTGTGTGCATTTTGAGTGGAGTCTATTTCCCAGAGCCCCCTGGCTCTCCCAAAAGTAAGCCCCACTGGCCTTCAAAGAAAAACGTTCTGGGGGTTTGTCTTCCCAGTACAGAACACCTGGGCTATGAAGCCTGATGTGGGGCTCAGACCTTTCTATCCTTGGGGAAAACCTATGCAATTGTAATTATCATCCCATTTGTGGGTCACCAATCTGGGGGTATGGGTCTTGACTATACTGTGTCCCTGCCCCTCCTACCCATCTCATTGTGGTTCCCTCTTTATATTTTCATTATAGAAGAACTTTTCTGCTAGTTTTCCAGTGTTTCTCATTAATAGTCACTCTGTAAATAGTTGTAATTTTAGTGTGCCCATGGGAGGAGGTGAGCTCAGGGTCTTCCTCCTCTGCCATCTTGACCACACTGCTAACCTTTCCTCTTTTCTAATGTTAGCATTATTGCTATAAATTTATCTCTATCACTCCCTTAGCTATATTCCACATGTTTTGATATGGTGATTTTTATTTTCATTTTGCTCAAGGCATTTTTTAAAATTTAAATAATAGCTTTATTGAGATATAATTTAAATACCATATAATTCACCTATTTAAAGTGTACAATTTAATGTTTCTTAGTATATTATAGAGTTATGTGAATATCAACACAATCAATTTTAGAACATTTTCATTACCACAAAAATAAACCCTGTACCCATTAACAGTCACTCTGTGCTTACCCCCAACCCACAAGGCCTAAGAAACTACTAATCTACTTGCTATTTCTATGAATTTCCTTTTCTGGACATTTCACATAAATGGAATCATACAATATGTGATACTTTGACTTTTGTTTCTTTCACTTTGCATAATGCTTTTAAAGTTCATCCATGCGGTAACGTGTACCAGTACTTCATTATAGCTGACTAATATTTCATTTTGTGTATATACCACATTTTTTTTTACTCATTCATCAGTTGATATATATTTAGGTTATTTCTATTTTTTACTATTAATACTAATAATGCTACTATAAACATTTACATACAACTTTTTGTGTGGACATATGTGTTCTTTTCTCTTGGATATATACCTGGGAATGGAATTTCAGGGTTATTGGTAACTCAGTCTAAACATTTGGTAACTCCCAAACTGTTTTCCACATGGCTGCACAATTAGTATTCAAATTTCTCCACCTCCTTGCCAACACTTATGTGATTTTTAAAATTTATAGTCATTCTAGAAGGTGTGAAGTAGTATCTCAATGTACTGAGGTATTAAATTGCATTTCCCTGATGATTAACAATGCTAAGAGTTTTTCATGTGCTTATTGGCCATTTGTATATCTTCTTTGGAGAAAGGTCTATCCATATTTCTTGCCCATATTTTATTGCATTGTCTTTTTGTATCTTTATGATTGAGTTGTAATAGTTCTTTGTATATTCTAGATAAAAATTCTTTATCAGATATATAAGCTGCAAAATATTTTCTTTCATTCTATAGGTTATCTTTTCACTTTCTCAATGATGTTCTTTGAAAAACACAAAATGTTTTTATTTCAATGAAGTCAAATTTATCTATTTTTTTTTCTTTTGGCTCTTGTGCTTTTGGTGTCATATGTAAGAAATTATTGACTAATCCAAGATTTCAGCCTATATTTTCTTCCAAGAGTTTAATGATGTTAGCTGTTACATTTAGGTCTTTGATTCATTTTGGGTAAATTTTTTATATGGTGCAAGGTAGGGATCCAAATTTATTATTTTGCATTTTAATATCCATTTGTTTCTGCTTTTATTATAAAAATTAATTCTTTCCCCATTGAATCTTCTTGGCACCCAGTTGAAAATCAACTGGCCATAAGTATGTGGGACTCTTAATTCTATTTTATTGATCTATATGATTATCCTTAGACCAGTACCTCTTGATTATTGTAGCTTTGTAGTAAATTTTGAAACGTGAAGTATAAGTTTATCAACTTTGTTCTTTTCTTTCAAGATTGGTTTGTTTTTTTCTGGGTCCCTTCAATTTCCATATAAGTTTTATAATCAGCTTTCAGTTACTGCAGAGAAGCAAGCTCAGATTTTAAAAGGGATTGTGTTGAACCTATAGGTCTATTTGGGACAAGTATTGCCATCTTACAATATCAAATATTGTGATCAATGAGTATGAGGTGTCTTTCTATTTATTTCAGTCTTTTAATTTTTTCAATACATTTTGTTTCAGAATATATGTTTTGCTTTTTTTTTGTCAAATTCATTCCTGGGTATTTTTCTTTTTGATTATATTATAAATGGAATTATTTTAAATTTTCATTTTCTACTTGTTTATTACCACCCAATCTTCCTCCACCTCATTCTGCCTCCTTGGTGCTGTGTGGTGGTGGAGATTCAGATCTTCATGGGGCTTCACTGACATCAGATTAGGAAGAAAGAGGAGTGCTTACTAGCCCTAGTTTGTACACTTTGTTCTGCCTTGTTGACACTGAGTGGGTGTGGAGGCTCAGCTCTCCACCTCTGGGGTGGGGTTGAGGGTAAAGGTTACTGATGACCTCTTTAATCCTTATTGCTGCTGGATAGAGGTGGAGGTTTACTTCACGTCTGCATGCTTCCGCTTAGCTGACTCAGTTTCTGGATGGACCCATTGACAGTATCCTCGTGGAGGAGTCGGAGCACTGCCTGCTTGATTTCTTCAGGCAGGGGTGGAAGTTAAGTTTCCTGATGGGTCCCACTGACACCACCAACTGAGAGAATCTCAGCCCCTCTACCTCTGCCTGGTGAGAAATGAAAGATTAGCTTTCTGCTTAGAGGATGGAAGATTAGCTCCCTGCTTGGCCCTGCTGACTTCACCCAGTGCAAGATAGTTTCACTTGCTTTTTGGGGATGGGGGTGGAGGGAGTGAGGTGGGTTTGAATATCAGCTGGGTATATGGCTGTGTTTTCTTTCCACTGTTGTTTAGCTAGAGTAGGGTTAGTCCACCCTTTTCCATGTCTTTGGCTACGAGAAACAGACTTTTCATGGAGGGTTTTTTTTTTTTTTTGTCTATTGTTGCTGGTTCTAGGTAGAAGAATTCTGGAGAGTCTTGTGTAGGATATATAGGGGCCAATCAGCAAACTCAGGGAATACACTATCACGTCCTGTGGTGTTCCTCAAGTCTCATGGTCCTTAGGAAGCCTGCTTTCTTTACACTTCCCAGACTCTTCTTGTGCTTATAGTTGTTATGTTCAGGAATTTTTGTTGTAAGTGGGAGAACATAGGGGAATGGAATGACTCCATATTGGTGGAACAGGAAGTTATCTCTTCTATTTTCTAGGAAAAAAACATTTAATTACAACTTCACTATTGGTAGGCATCAGGATCAGAAAGGGGGAAAATTTCTTTTTTTACTAAAATGTCTCATCTGACTGTTAACTCATAGAACTCCAGGACTGAAGGGGTCCTTAGATAATCTAGCGTCATTTCACAGTGGGAAAACCAAGGCTCAGAAAGTTGATAGGAATGGCTCTAAATCACACAGAAAATCAGAAATTGTACCAGAACTATTGAAACTAGAACTATTGTACCAGAACAATAGAAACTAGGCATCTAAGCCCTTTTCATTAAGCCACATTGCCACTCTCATATAAGTACCTTATTATCTTTGAATGTCAATAAAAAACCCTCATTTGTGTTGTTTGTCTTAGGTTGTAAGTGATCAGAGGGCACTTATATTTGAATCAGGCTTGACATGGCACCAGGAAGAAGAATGTGCATGATCATTGCTATTTTGATGTTGATGAAAGAGACACATTCAGGGGAAAGGAAGAAAGAAGTACAAAGGCTTATTTCCTTTCCAATATCAGTTTAAGAAAACCATTTGTTAATCATCAGGCGATTCATCAAAACCAAAGTCATCAGGGAGAATTCCAGCATTCCAGCCTTGTGTATGTTCAGCTCAGAGTTCACTACTGTCCACATTTCAGAATCCTTTCATTTAGTCTTTATGATGGTGAGCTTCATTTTTTTAGGTGAGGATCCTAGACCCTTTCTAAGATGAGATCAGAGATGAGACCCTTTCTTAGAGATCATAAGAATCTTGAACTCTTGCGTAAAAGTCTTTATGCTTCCCCATATATTTTCATATTCATTACCTCACTTGATCTTGAGAGACTGGATGTGAGTTTGGTGGCGAGGGACTTTTATTCTTCATATATGAGGTGGGGATTGTAAGGTTATTTCTATTAAGTGAAAGTTCTGAGGTCATAAAGAGAAGAAAAATGTTAGTGTCAAAGCTGGAACTAAATCTTAGCCACCTGACTTTCCACTGCAGTTTGATGTCATATAAAAGAGAAGGTGGGGGCTTCCCTGGTGGCGCAGTGGTTGAGAATCTGCCTGCCAATGCAGGGGACACGGGTTCGAGCCCTGGTCTGGGAGGATCCCACATGCCGTGGAGCAACTAGGCCCGTGAGACATAACTACTGAGCCTGCGCGTCTGGAGCCTGTGCTCCACAACAAGAGAGGCCGCAATAGTGAGAGGCCTGTGCACCATGATGAAGAGTGGCCCCCGCTTGCCACAACTAGAGAAAGCCCTCGTACAGAAACGAAGACCCAACACAGCCAAAAATAAATAAATAAATAAATAAATTATTTTAAAAAAGAGAAAGTGAAGCAGATATGCCCAGAACCTTAATTTCTTAGTGTTTACCTAATCTTCTGAAACAGTCTTTCTGAATGACTTGGTTCAGCCTGGGCAATTATTTCCTGTCTTGCTGTTGTGACAGCTAGAGAAAATCCATTTGAAGTGTCATCAACATTGCAAAAAACTAGTTAATATTTTAACAAACGTACCCTTTAAAATTACTATAAATAATAACAAGTTGCTCTTTGAGGGTACGGACTGACATGAAACACTACCAACTGATGAAAAGTTCACATCAAAAATTTTAGATTACAGTGCCTAGTAACTAGTAATCTAGAACTTGAGAGATTTGAGCTCAGTTGGGGTGTATTAAAGAAAAAGTCAGCAAAAGATAAAGAGAGACAGAGACTGAGAGACCAACAGAGATATAGAGAAACAAAGGCAGAGACACACACAGAAGCTAGGGACAGAAAAAGGAGAGAGTTGTGAAATATGTCAAAGAAAGGAGTAATTAAGACAGCAAACAATGCTGAAGAACAGAGAGAAAATAAGAATGAGTGAAGAGGAAGAAAACGAGATGGTGAGAAAAAATGTTGGTAGACAGGGATGCAAGGAAGTGGAACTAATGGGGAAAAGGAGTAAGTAAGAAACAGGAAAGATGGAGAAGGAGGAGGAAAATATTTTTTAAAAGTAAGAGATTTATTAGACATAAGAAAAGACATCATCTTGCTCTTTTTTATTTTCATTTTTAAAATTCATTTCAGACTTAGAGCTGTGTAATCAGGCACTGAATTGTAGTCATAATCATGGCATATAGGTGACTGGGAGTGGTGAACAGTGGAGGAATACTAACAAAATTCCCTTGTTTATTTATCACTTTATCACTTTAAAGTTTACAAAGCCCCTCAAACACATATCTCATAGAAATGACTCACTTAGGGTACCCAGAGTTTATAACCCTTTCCCTTTTTCTTTTCCAGCTGAGACTCTGAAAATAAAAAGTGAACTTACAGGGTTCTTGTAAGGAAACTGATTTTAAAATGCAATTCATAGTTACATGTATTTAAATACTACATCACTGTTTTTCTCTCAAGTTTCCTAATGGAATAAAGTGTTTTGTTTAGTACTAAATCATTTCTGTGATTGATGGGAATTTGGATTTTGTATTATACACTGATAACTCTTCCTATTTCTGATCACAGGACAGGTGTTTCTTTCCATAAATTTTTTTTGTTATTCAAAACTATCACATAACAGGGGTCAGCCTTAGTTCCTGAAACTTCTCTCTATTGATAAAAAAAAAAAATCTTTCTCTTTTTGTTTTACGGATTGTCGTTTTTAAACTTTATTAATGAATAGTTGACAAATATAATTGTATATATTTAAAGTGTATAAAGTTTACAATGTATATGATTTGATATACATATACATTGTAGAATTACAACATTACCAAGATCGAGATAATTATCACATCCATTCATCACCTCACGTAGTTAACATTGTTAACTCTTTTTTTTTCTCTGCTGGTAAAAATGCTTAAGATCTACTCTCAACAGCTTTCAAGTATACAATACTGTATTATTAACTATAGTCAATGTGCTGTACAGTAGATCCTCAGAACTTATTCTTTTAACTGAAAATATTTGACCTACATAATCTCATTTCCCTCTTCTCTCAGTTCCTGGTAACAACCACCATTCTAGTTCTCTGTTTCTATAAAATTTACCTTTTCTTCTTTTTTCATATTCTGCATATAAGTAATACCATACAATATTTTTCTTTCTCTGTCTGGCTTATTTCACTTAGCAAAAGGAAAGAAATAATAAAGATTAGAGCAGGAATAAATGAATTAGAGACTAGAAAGACAATAGAAAAGACTGACAAAACTAAGTGTTGGTTTTATGAAAAGATGAACAAAATTGGTAAACCTTAGCTAGACTAAGAAAAAAAAAGGACTCAAAATAATAAAATTATAAATGAAATAGGAGACATTACTACTGATACCATAGAAATACAAAGAATCATAAACGATGACTATAAACAATGATATGCCAAAAAATTAGATAATTTAGATGAAATGAACAAATTCCTAGAAAAACACAACTTACCAAGACTGAATCATGAAGTAATAGAAAATCTGAACAGACTAACAATGAGCAAGGAAATTGAATCAGTAGTCAAAAATCTTCTAACAAAAAAAGGCCAGGACCAGATAGCTTCACAGGTGAATTCTACCAAAAAACTTTGTTTTCCTGATAAAGATTTATCCAGTAGAAAGATTTTGGAGTGAGCTTCAAGATGGTGGATGAGTAAGACGTGGAGATCACCTTCCTTCCCACAAATACATCAAAAATACCTTTACATGTGGAATAACTCCTACATAACACCCACTGAACGCTGGCAGGAGACCTCAGACTTCCAAAAAAGCAAGAAATTCTCCACATAACTGGGTAGGGCAAAAGAAAAATGAAAAAAAAAGAGACAAAGGAATAGGGATGGGACTCCTGCTTCTGGGAAGGAGCTGTGAAGGAGGAAAAGTTTCTGCATGCTAGGAAGTCCCCTCACTGGCAGGGATGGGAGGGAGCTTCAGAGCCTCAGAGGAGAGGGCAGCAACAGGAGTGTAGAGGGAAAGTGGACAGAATCCCTCACAGAGGATCAGTGCCGACCAGCACTCCACAGCCTGAGATGATTGGCTCGCCCACTGGGGTGGGTGGGGGCTGGGTGCCGAGGCTTGGGCTTCAGAGGTCAGACCCCAGGGAGAGGACTGGTGTTGGCTGCATGAAGACAGCCTGAGCGGGCTAGTATGCCAAAGCTAGCCAGGAGGGAGTCTGGGAAAATACCTGGGCCTGCTGGAGAGGCAAGAGACCACTGTTGCGGGCTGCTCAAGGAGAGGAGCAGGGCTGTCATAGGAGCTTCCTGCTCCATTCCATCACAGATGCAGGGCAATGCCTATGTCAGCTCCAGAGGCAAGAGTGAGCCACAACTGTTATCTTGGACACCAGAGGTGGGCGATGGCTTCTGCTGCTGCCACCAAGGGTCCTGTGTGCAAGCACAGGTCACTTGCCACACCTTCCCAGGAACCTGTGCAGCCCGTCACTGCCAAGATTCCCACAATTGAGGGCCAACTTCTCCAGGAGGACTCATGATGCGCCTCAGGCTGTAGCAACTTCCTGCTGGCCCCTGCCACTTCAGGAACTCCCCGCCATCCCAATTGTGACTGCTAGAGCCCTCTCTTTCCCCAGCCTGAGAGATCAAGTGAGCCCTAATCAGCCGCTACTTTCACCACCACTTGCCTGGGTGGGGACCAGATGCCTGAGGGTGGTCGACAGACAGAGGCAGGGCCAAAACCAAAGCTGAAATCCAGGGGTGGTGCGACCAAAGAAGAAGGAGGGAAAGCTCTCTGTGCTGTCACAGGAGCTGTGGATTAAACCCCTTCATTTGGATTGGTAAACCCTGCATCTGTGAAATATATGAATAGATGAGTGTTCCCACAAAAGAGGCTGTGGACTTTGGGGGCAAGTAAATGTGGGCGTAAGGCCAGATCAGAGTTTGGGCTGGCCCCACAGTGCCCACAGAAGGTCCAGAGTCACACCTAGAAGTATTAGAGGACTTCCTGGGTAGGCAGGGAAAAGCAATGGCTCACTGTGGGGGCAAGGACACTGACAGCAGAGGCCACAGGAAAATACTACTGTTATTACTACTATATATTTCTTTTCTTTTTTTTCCATTTTGTTCTATTGTTGTCCTTTTCTAATAATTCTTTAAATTTTTATTTTTATATGCTTTTTCTTTTCTTTTCTTTTTATGCTTTTATTTTTAATATATTTTTATCTTATTTTTTCTTATTTCTACTGTACTTTTTCATTATATTGTGTTTTTCCTTGTTTTTGTTTTTTCTTTGTTTTGCTTTGTTTTCATCTTATTTTTAACTACATTTTCTATTTTTCTATTTTTACTTTACTTCTTTGTGTTTTTGCATTTTTTCCATTTGTTTTCATCATTCTTTTGTTTTTACATTTTTTGATCATTTTTGTGTGTTTCTTTTATACTTTCTTTGCCTTTTTTTAGTTTGCTTTCTGTGTTTGATCCATTTCTGATATTTTGTTTTTGTCAGTTTAGTTTTTAGTGTTTGTTTTCATTTTTGGGTTTGTTTATTGGTTTGGTTGCTCTCTTTTTTGTTTTGTCTTGTTTTTTGGGTTTTTTTCTTTTTGTGAGTGTGTGTGTGTATTTCTTTGCCTGTTTTTGTCTGTTCAGTTTTGCTTTTACCATTTGTCTCAGGGATTTGTGTGTTTGCTTTCTTTTTTTTTTTTTTTCCTTTTCTTCCATGCCATGTGGCTTCTGAGGTCCTGGTGCTCCAGCCAGGGTTGGGCCTAAGCCTCTGAGGTGGGAGAGCTAAATCCAGGACATTGGACCACCACAGAACTCTTGGTCCTATGGAATATTAATCAGAGAGTTCTCCCAGAAGTCTCCATCTCAGCACTAAGACCTGACTCCACCCAAAGGCCAGCAAGCTCCAGTGCCAGACGCCTCATGTCAAACAACTAACAAGAAAGGAACACAACCCCACACATTAGCAGACAGGCTGCCTAAAGTCATAGTAAGCTCACAGAAACCCCAAAACACACCACCAGATGTGACCCTGCCCATCGGAGGGACAAGATCCAGCTCCACCCATCAGAACACAGGTACCAGTCTACCCACCAGGAAGTCTACACAAGCTCCCGTACCAACCTCACCCACTGGGGACAGACACCAGAAGTAAGAAGAACTATGATCCCTCAGTCTGTGGAAAGGAAAACCCAAATGCAGTAAGGTAAACAAAATGAGAAGGCAGAGAAATATGCAGCAGATGAAGGAGCAAGGTAAAGACCCACAAGACCAAACAAATGAAGAGAAAATAGGAAGTCTACCTGAAAAAGAATTCAGAGTAATGATAGTAAAAATGATCTAAAAACTCATAAATAGAGGGGAGAGAATACAAGAAACGTTTAACAAGGACCTAGAAAAATTAAAGAGCAAACAGTGATGAACAACACAATAACTGAAATTAAAAATACTCTAGAAGGAAAGATACCAAAAAAACTGAGTCACAAGAACGGATAAGTGAGCCAGAAGACAGAATGGTGGAAATAACTGTTGTGGAGCAGAATAAAGAAACAAGAATGAAAAGAATTGAAGACAGTCTCAGAAATTTCTGGGACAACATTAACTGCACCAACATTCGAATTATTGGGGTCCCAGAAGAAGAAGAGAAAGAGAAAGGTTCTGAGAAAGTATTTGAAGACACAATAGTCGAAAACTTCCCTAACATGGGAAAAGAAATAGCCAATCAAGTCCAGGAAGCACAGAGAGTCCCACACAGGATAAACCCAAGGAGAAACATGCTGAGACACATATTAATCAAACTAACAAAAATTAAATACAAAGAAAAAATATTAAAAAGCAACAAGGGAAAAGCAACAAATAACATACAAGGGAATTCCCATAAGGATATCAGATGATTTTTCAGCAGAAATTCTGGAGGCCAGAAGGGAGTGGCAGGATATATTTAAAGTGATGAAAGGGAAAAACTTACAACCAAGATTACTCTGCCCAGCAAGGATCTAATTCGGATTCAACAGAAATATCAAAAACTTTACAAATAAGCAAAAGCTAAAAGAATTCAGCAGCACCAAACCAGCTCTACAACAAATGCTAAAGGAACTTCTCTAACTGGGAAACACAGGAGAAGAAAAGGACCTACAAAAACAAATCCAAACAATTAAGAAAATGGTCATAGGAATATTCATATTGATAATTACCTTAAATGTGAATGGATTAAATGCTCCAACTAAAACACACAGACTGGCTGAATGCATACAAAAACAAGATCCGTATATATGTTGCCTACAAGAGACCCATTTCAGACCTAGGGACACATACAGACTGAAAGTGAGGGGATGGAAAAAGATATTCCATGCAAATGGAAATCAAAAGAAAGCTGGAGTAGAAATACACATATCAGACAAAATAGACTTTAAAATAAAGATTGTTACAAGAGATAAGGAAGGACACTACAAAATGATCAGGTGGTAAATCTGAGAAGATATAATAATTATAAATATGTATGCACCCAAAACATAGGAGCACCTCAGTACATAAGGCAATTGCTAACAACTATAAAAGCAGAAATCGACAGTAACAAAATAATAGTGTGGGACTTCAACACCTCACTTAAACCAATGGACAGAAAATTAATAAGGGAACACAAGCTTTAAATCAGTGGTCCCCAACACACAGGCTGTGGACCAGTAACAGTCCCTGGCCTGTTAGGAAACAGGCCACACAGCAGGAGGTGAGCAGTGGGAGAGCGAGCAAAGCTTCATCTACCATTCCCCATCACTCCCCATCACTTGCATTACCGGATAAACCATCCCGCCTGTATCCGTGGAAAAATTGTCTTCCACAAAACTGGTCCCTGGTGCCAAAAATGTTGGGGATGGCTGCTTTAAATGACACAATAGATCAGATAGATTAAATCGATATTGATAGGACATTCCATCCGAAACCAGCAGATTACACTTTCTTCTCAAGTGCAAACAGAACATTCTGCAGGATAGATTATATCTTTGGTCACAATTCAAGCCTCAGTAAATTTAAGAAAATTGAAATCATATCAAACCTCTTTTCCGAGCACAATGCTATGAGGTTACAAATCAATTACAGGAAAAGAAAACTGTAAAAAACACAAACACATGGGGGATAAAAAATACGCTACTAAATAACCAAAGAATACTGAAGAAATCAAAGAGGAAATCAAAAAATACCTAGAGACAAATGGCAACAAAAACACGAGGACACAAAATCTACGGGATGCAGCAAAAGCAGTTCTGAGAGGGAAGTTTATAGCAATAATATCCTACCTCAAGAAACAAGTAAAATCTCAAATAAACAATCAAAGCTTACACCTAAAGAAACAAGAGAAAGAAGAACAAAGAAAACCCAAAGTTAATAGAATGAAAGAAATCGTAAGAATCAGACCAGAAATAAATGAAATAGAAACAAAGAAAACAATGGCAAAGATCAATAAAACTAAAAGCTGGTTCTTTGAGAAGATAAACAAAAGTGATAATCTTTTAACCAGACTCATCGAGAAAATGAGGGAGAGGACTTAAATCAATAAAATTAGAAATGGAAAAGGAAAAGTTACAACAGACACCACAGAAATACAAAGCATGATAGGAGACTACTACAAGCAACTCCATGCCAATAAAATGGACAACCTCGAAGAAACAGACAAATTATTAGAAAGGTATAACCTTCCAAGGCTGAACCAGGAAGAAATAGAAAAAATGAACAGACAAATGACAAGTAATGAAATTGAAATTGTGATTAAATATTTTCCAACATAAAAAGTCCAGGACCAGATGGCTTCACAAGTGAATTCTATTACATATTAAGAGAAGAGCTAACACCCATCTTCCTCAAACTCTTCCAAAAAATTGTAGAGGAAGGAACACGCCCAAACTCATTCTACAAGGCCACATCACCCTGTTACCAAAACCAAACAAAGATATTACAAAAAAAGAAAATTACAGACCAAAATCACTGATGAATATAGATGCAAAAATGCTCAACAAAATACTAGCAAACAGAATCCAACAACACATTAAAAGGATTGTACACCATGATCAATTGGGATTTATCACAAGGATGCAAGGATTCTTTAATATATGCAAATCAATCAGTGTGATACACCATATTAAAAAATTGAAGAATAAAAACTATATGATAATCTCAATAGATGCAGAAAAAGCTTTTGACAAAATTCAACACCCATTTATGATAAAAACTCTCCAGAAAGTTGGCATAGATGGAACCTTCCTCAACATAATAAAGGCCATATATAACAAACCCACAGCAAACATCATTCTCAATGGTGAAAAACTGAAAACCTTTCCTCTAAAATCAGGAACTTGCCACTATTATTCAACATAGTTTTGGAAGTCCTAGCCACAGCAATCAGAGAAGAAAAAGAAATAAAAGTACTTCAAACTGGAAAAGAAGAATTAAAACTGTCACTATTTGCAGATGACATGATACTATACATAGAAAATCCTAAGGATGCCACCAGAAAACTACTAGAGCTAATCAGTGAATTTGGTAAAGTTTCAAGATACAAAATTAATGCACAGAAATCTCTTGCATTCCTATACACTAACAACAAAAGATCAGAAAGAGAAATTAAGGAAACCATCCCATGCACCATTGCAACAAAAAGAATAAAATACCTAGGAATAAACCTATCTAAGGAGACAAAAGACCTGTATGCAGAAAACTATAAGACACTGATGAAAGAAATCAAAGATGACACAAAGAGATGTAGAGATATACCATGTTCTTAGATTGGAAGAATCAATATTGTGAAAATGACTGTGCTACCCAAAGCAATCTACAGATTCAATGCAATCCCTATCAAATTACCAATGGCATTTTTCACAGAATTAGAACAAAAAAAAATTCACAATTTGTATGGAAACACCAAAGACCCCGAATAGCCAAATCAATCTTGAGAAAGACAAACGGAGCTGGAGAAATCAGGCTCTCTGTCTTCAGACTATACTACAAAGCTACAGTAATCAAGACAGTGTGGTACTGGCACAAAAACAGAAATACAGATCAATGGAACAGGATAGAAAGCCCAGAGATAAACCCAAGCACCTATGGTCAACTAATCTATGACAAACTAGGCAAGTATATACAATGGAGAAAAGACAGTCTCTTCAATAAGTGGTTCTGGGAAAATTGGACAGCTACATGTAAAAGAATAAAATTAGGACACTCCCTAACAACATACACAAAAATAAACTCAAAATGGATTAAAGACCTAAATGTAAGACCAGAGGACACTGTAAAACTCTTAGAGGAAAACATAGGAAGAACACTCACAGACATAAATCACAGCAAGATCTTTTTGACACACCTACTAGTGTAACGGGAATAAAAACAAAATAAATGGGACCTAATGAAACTTAAAAGCTTTTGCCCAGGAAAGGAAAACATAAACAAGACGAAAAGACAACCCTCAGAAAGGGAGAAAATATTTTCAAGTGAATCAATGGACAAAGCATTAATCTCCAAAATATACAAACAGCTCATGCAGCTCAATATCAAAAAAACAAACAGCCCAATGCAAAAATGGGTGGAAGACCTAAATAGACATTTCTCCAAAGAAAACATACAGATATCCAAGAGGCACATGAAAAGATTCTCAACATCATTAATTATTGGAGAAATGCAAATCAAAACTACAATGAGGTATCACCTCACACAGTTAGAATGGGCATCATCAGAAAATCTACAAACAATAAATTCTGGAGAGGGTGTTGAGAAAAGGGAACCTTCTTGCACTACTGGGAATGTAAATTGATGCAGCCACTATGGAGAACAGTATGGAGGTTCCTTATAAAACTAAAAATAGAACTATCATGTGACCCAGCAATCCCACTACTGGGCATGTACCCAGAGGAACCATAATTCAAAAAGACACATGCACTCCAATGTTCATTGCCGCACTATTTACAATAGCCAGGTCATGGAAGCAACCTAAATGTCCATCAACAGACGAATAAAGATGTGGTACTTTGTACAATGGAATATTACTCAGCCATATAAAGGAACAATTTTGGGTCATTTGTAGAGACCTGGATGGACCTAGAGACTGTCATACAGAGTGAAGTAAGAAAGAGAAAAACAAATATCGTACATTAATGCATATTTGTGGAATCTAGAAAAATGGTACAGATGAGCTGGTTTGCAAGGCAGAAATAGAGACACAGATGTAGAGAACAAACGTATGGATACCAAGGGTGGATAGGCGGGGTGAAATGAATTGGGAGATTGGGATAAACATATACACACTAATATGTATAAAATAGATGACTCATGAGAGCCTGCTCTATAGCACAGGGAATTCCACTTTGCTGTATAGTAGAAACTAACACAACATTGTAAAACAACTATACCCCAATTAAAATAAAAGTTTTTGTTTTTAAAAATATTGAAGGAAAGTATTTGCCTTCCCCCAAACCATACTTTTTTCCAGAATAACAATTTTAATCTAAGTATTCATTAGCTCATTAGATTTTGGTGAATCTACTTTGTACTTTGTTAGTATGTGCCAGCATTGTATTCCTTTATGCATCCATCCAACAGATATTATGTGCAGAACAGTATGCCTGACTCTAAGGGATCCAAATAATGAACCCAGTAAACCCGCTTTTAAACAATGCTCACACATTTTCCTTCACATTGGGCTTGGCAGTCAGACTACTATGTGTCTGCAATGCCCATTGCATTTCTTTCATCACCAGGAGTGTACTAAGGAAGAAAAGGTAACCATGTGAGTCACGTGACTCAGTCCTGGTGATTAGGGAGATGATAGATATCTTGCCCTCTTTATAAGACAAAACTCCTACACTGAGTTACTAGAACGTGATATGAGACATTATTGAACTAAAAACAATGTTACTTGGTACCAGCTAAAACTGCTCTAGAACTTTGGAAGTGAAAGCAATTCATGAAGACTAGAGTCAGAGAAGAATTTCTGGAGAAGATGGGATTTAAACTAATACTTCAAGGACAGGAAGGATTTGGATTAGTGAAAGGAAGAACATTTCAAGTAAGGTTGGGGGAGTGGGGGAGAGATGGAACATGTTTACACTCCAAAATTAGGCTCTGGTTATAAACTGATATTTCCTTTTGGCATCTATAATTTTTTTGCCTCACACTATTTTTATATCTAAACATCACCTCAGAAAGAAAAGTCTCCTTATATTTCTTATAAAATTTAAATGAATCAGAGAAGCAGATATTATGGATTCCTTTGACTAAAACATAGCAGTCAAAGCTATTAGTAAAATTTATGCAAATTTCACGAGTAATACTAGCTAATATTTATTGAGTATCCTGTATGTGCTAGGAGCTATTTATATACTTACCATGTATTTATTCATGTAATCGTCAAAACAATCTTGTGATGTATTACTATCTCCATCTTATAGATGAGAGAACTGAAGTACAATGAGGTTTAAGAAACTTGCCTAAATTTCACAATAAGGAAGTGGCAGAGAATTAAAGTGGCATTAAATGATTCAGTTCCAGGTGGATTGTCAGCTGATAAGCAACGATAATTCCATCTGCAACCTTAATTCCTCTTTTTCATGTAACATATTCATAGATTCTGGGGATTAGGATATGAACATCTTTGGGAGAGGCATTATTTTGCCTACCTCACTCTCTAATACACTGCAAAAGAGTAACAGGTAGCCAAAGGAATAGATCAAATGGTTTGGAAAATAAGGCTGAGAAGGGACCCATCTACTATAACCTGGGTTATATCCTGAGATTAGATTGTGTTCACATTTCCTGGAAGAGCTGCTGGATTGTGAGAGTGTCTGCATTTTATGAATGTGAATAGAGATTCAGGGTTTGAAACTGCATATAATTCATTTCCCCAAATGGTGAACTTCCAATAAATTCACTCATGCAAACACAGAGGGCGTATAAATAGTATTCAGACATCTGCATAGGCTTTCTGGATGCTGGTGGGCTCTAATTCAAAAGACTGAATCATGGAAATATAGGATGTGAGAACTGGAAGGGGCCTCAAAGACCAGCTAATACAAGTCTCTCATTGTACAAGTGACAAGACTAAGACCAAAGAAGGAAAATAGGCCACCCCAGGTAACACATGAGATTGTGGCATAGAGAGGACTAGAATATATTTCTCACTACTAGGTCCAATTACTCCAAACAAAGATGTCATTTTTGGAGGCAGTGCAGGTGCTTTTGAGTCCCTTAAATGATATCATGGAGATGACTGCTTCCTCTAGTCAGTTGTTAAGCCAGCCACCAATGTGGCATTTTCTTTTCTTTTTCTTTTTCTCTTTTTTTTTGTATTTCAAATTTGAATAAATAATAATCATTAAAAGAAAAATTTATTGGAAAATAATTATTAATGCAACACTGTTAAAATCAATACATTCAGAAGCTACTATATATATATATATATATATATATATATATATTAACAGTTTTATTGGAGTATAATTGCTCTACAATGGTGTGTTAGTTTTGGCTTTTTAATGGAGTGAATCAGCCATAAATATACATATATCCCCATATCTCCTCCCCCTTGCATCTCCCTCCCACCCTCCCTATCCCACCCCTCTAGGTGGTCAAAAAGCACTGAGCTGATCACCCTGTGCTTTGCGGCTGCTTCCCACTACCTATCTATTTTACATTTGGTAGTGTATATATGTCTATGCCACTCTCTCTCTTCGTCCCAGCTTATCATTCCCCCTCCCCATATCCTCAAGTCCAATCCCTACGTCTGGGTCTTTATTCTTGTCCTGCCCCTAAGTTCTTCATAACCTTTTTTTTTTAGACTGATATATATGTATTAGAATACGGTATTTATTTTTATCTTCTGACTTACTTCAATCTGTATGACAGATGCTAGGTCCATCCACCTCACTACATATAATTCAATTTCATTTTTTTTATGGCCGAGTAATATTAGATTGTATATATGTGCCACATCTTCTTTATCCATTCATTTGCCGATGGACACTTAGGTTGCTTCCATGTCCTGGATATTGTAAATAGAGCTGCAATGAACATTGTGGTACATGACTCTTTTTGAATTATGGTTTTCTCAGATATATCCCAGGAGTGGGGTTGCTGGGTCGTATAGTAGTTCTATTTTTAGTTTTTTAAGAAACATCCATACTGTTCTCCATAGAGGCTGTATCAATTTACATTCCCACCAACAGTGCAAGAGGGATCCATTTTCTCCACACCCTCTCCAGCGTTTATTGTTTGTAGATATTTTAATGATGGCCATTCTGACCGGTGTGAGGTGATACCTCACTGCAGTTTTGATTTGCAGTTCTCTAATGATTAGTGCTATTGAGCATTCTTTCATGTGTCTCCTGGCTATCTGTATGTCTTCTTTGGAGAAATGTCTATTTAGGTCTTCTGCCCATTTTTGGATTAGGTTGTTCGTTTTTTGCTATTGAGCTGCATGAGCTACTTGTAAATTTTGGAGATTAACCCTTTGTCAGTTGCTCAGTTTGCAAATATTTTCTCCCATTCTGAGGGTTGTCTTTTTGCCTTGCTTATCGTTTCCTTTGCTGTGCAAAAGCTTTTAGGTTTCATTAGGTCCCATTTGTTTATTTTTGTTTTTATTTCCATTTCTCTAGGAGGTGGGTCAAAAAGGATCTTGCTGTGATTTATGTCATAGAGTGTTCTGCCTATGCTTTCCTCTAAGCATTTTATAGTGTCTGGCCTTACATTTAGTTCTTTAATCCATTTTGAGTTTATTTTTGTGTATGGTGTAAGGGAGTGTTCTAATTTCATTCTATTACAGTAGCTGTCCAGTTTTCCCAGCACCACATATTGAAGAGTCTGTCTTCTCTGCATTGTATATTTTGCCTCCTTATTCAAAGATAAGGTGATCATATGTGCGTGGGTTTATCTCTGGGCTTTCTATCCTGTTCCATTGATCTATATTTCTGCTTTTGTGCCAAAACCATACTGTCTTGATTACTGTAGCTTTGTAGTATAGTCTGAACTCAGGGAGCCTGATTCCTCCACCCCCATTTTTCTTTGTCAAGATTGCTTTGGCTAATCGTGATCTTTTCCATTTCCATACAAATTGTGAAATATCTTGTTCTAGTTCTGTGAAAAACGCCATTGGTAGTTTGATAAGGATTGCATTGAATCTGTAGATTGCTTTGTGTAGTATAGCTATTTTCACAATGTTGATTCTTCCAATCCAAGAACATGGTATATCTCTCCATCTGTTTGTATCATCTTTCATCAGTGTCTTATAGTTTTCAGCATACAGATCTTTTTTCTCCTTAGGTAGGTTTATTCCTAGGTATTTTACTCTTTTTGATGCAGTGGTAAATGGGAGTGTTTCCTTAATATCTCTTTCAGATTTTTCACCACTAGTGTATAGGAATGCAAGAGATTTCTGTGCATTAATTTTGTATCCTGCTACTTTACCAAATTCATTGATTCGCTCTAGTAGTTTTTTGGTAGCATCTTTATGCTTCCCTGTGTATAGTATCATGTCATCAGCAAACAGTGACAGCTTTACTTCTTCTTTTCGGATTTGGATTCCTTTTATTTCTTTTTCTTCTCTGATTGCTGTGGCTCAAACTTCCAAAACTATGTTGAATAATAGTGGTGAGAGTGGGCAACCTTGTCTTGCTCCTTATCTTAGTTGAAATGGTTTCAGTTTTTCACCTTTGAAAACGATATTGGCTGTGAGTTTGTCATATATGGTCTTTATTATGATGAGGTAAGTTCCCTCTATGCCTACTTTCTGCAGGGTTTTTATCATAAATGGGTGTCAAATTTTGTTGAAAGTTTTTTCTGCATCTATTGAGATGATCATATGGATTTTATCCTTCAGTTTGTTAATATGGTGTATCACATTGATTGATTTGCATATATTGAAGAATCCTTGCATTCCTGGGATAAACCCCTCTTGATCAAGTTGTATGATCCTCTTAATGTGCTGTTGGATTCTGTTTGCTTGTATTTTGTTGTGGAATTTTGCATCTATGTTCATCAGTGATATTGGCCTGTAGTTTTCTTTTTTTGTGACATCTTTGTCTTGTTTTGGTATCAGGGTGATGGTGACTTTGTAGAATGTGTTTTTGAGTGTTCCTCCCTCTGCTATATTTTGGAGGACTTTGAGTAGGATTGGTGTTAGCTCTTCTCTAAATGTTTGATAGAATTCACCCGTGAAGCCATCTGGTCCTGGGCTTTTGTTTGTTGGAAGATTTTTAATCACAGTTTCAATTTCAGTGCTTGTGATTGGTCTGTTCATATTTTCTATTTTTTCCTGGTTCAGTCTCGGAAGGTTGTGCTTTTCTAAGAATTTGTCCATTTCTTCCATGTTGTCCATTTTATTGGCATATAGTTACTTGTAGTAATCTCTCATGATCCTTTGCATTTCTTCAGTGTCAGTTGTTACTTCTCCTTTTTCATTTCGAATTCTATTGATTTGAGTCCTCTCCCTTTTTTTCTTGATGAGTCTGGCTAATGGTTTATCAATTTTGTTTATCATCTCAAGGAACCAGTTTTTAGTTTTATTGCTCTTTGCTATTGCTTCCTTAATTTCCTTTTCATTTATTTCTGCTCTGATCATTATGATTTCTTTCCTTCTGTTAACTTTTGGGGTTTTTTTGTTCTTTCTCTAACTGCTTTAGTTGCAAGGTTAAGTTTTTTATTTGAGATGTTTCTTGTTTCTTGAGGTAGGATTGTATTGCTATAAACTTCCTTCTTTGAACTGCTTTTGTTGCATCCCATAGGTTTTGGGTCATTGTGTTTTCGTTGTCATTTGTTTTTAGGCATTTTTTGATTTCCTCTTTGATTTCTTCAGTGATCTGTTGGGTATTTAGCAGTGTATTTTTTAGTCTCTATGTATTTTTATTTTTTACAGATTTTTTCCTGTAATTGATATCTACTCTCGTAGTGTTGTGGTCAGAAAAGATACTTGATATGATTTCAATTTTCTTAAACTTACCAAGGCCTGATTTGTGACCCACGATATGACCTATCCTGGAGAATGTCCCATGAGCACTTGAGAAGAAATTTTATTTTGCTTTTTCTGGATGGAATGTCCTATAAATATCAATTGTCTATCTTGTTAAATGTATCATTTAAAGCTTGTGTTTCCTTATTTATTTTCATTTTGGTTGATCTGCCCTTTGTTAAAAGTGCAGTGTTAAAGTTCCCTACTATGATTGTGCTACTGTCGAGTTCCCCTTTTATGGCTGTTATCATTTGCCTTTGTATTGAGGTGCTCCTATGTTGGGTGCATAAACTTTTACAACTGTTATATCTTCTTCTTAGATTGATCCCTTGGTCATTATGTAGTGTCCTTCTTTGTCACTTGTAATAGTCTTTATTTTAAAGTCTATTTTGTCTGGTGTGAGAATTGCTACTCCAGCTTTCTTTTGATTTCCATTTGCATGGAATATCTTATTCCATCCCCTCACTTTCAATCTGTATGTGTCCCTAGGTTTGAAGTGGGTATCTTGTAAGCAGCATATATACGGGTCTCGTTTTTGTATCCATTCAGCCAGTCTATGTCTTTTGGTTGGAGCAGTTAATCTTTTTACATTTAAGGTAATTATCAATATGTATGTTCCTATTACCATTTTCTTAATTGTTTTGCATTTGTTATTGTAGGTCTTTTCCTTCTCTTGTGTTTCCTGCCTAGAGAAGTTCCTTTAGCATTTGTTGTAAAGCTGGTTTGGTGGTGCTGAATTCTCTTAGCTTTTGCTTGTCTGTATAGGTTTTAATTTCTCTGATGAATCTGAATGAGATCCTTGCTGGGTAGAGTAATCTTGGTTGTAGGGCTTTCCCTTTCATCACTTTAAATATGTCCTGCCACTCCCTTCTGGCCTGCAGAATTTCTGCTGAAAGATCAGCTGTTAACCTTATGGGGATTCCCTTGTATGCTATTTCTTTTTTTTCCCTTGCCGCTTTTAAATTTTTTTCTTTGTATTTAATGTTTGATAGTTTGATTAATATGTGTCTTGGTGTGTTTCTCCTTGTATTTATCCTATATAGGACTATCTGTGCTTCCTGGTGTTGATTGACTATTGCCTTGCCCATATTAGGGAAGTTTTCATCTATAATCATCAAATTTTTTCTCAGACCCTTTCTTTTCACTTCCTCTTCTGGGACCCCTATAATTCGAACTTTAGTGTGTTTAATTTTGTTCTAGAAGTCTCTGATACTGTCCTCAATTCTTTTCATTCTTTTTTTCTTTATTCGGCTCTGCAGTAGTTATTTCCACTATTTTATCTTCCAGGTTACTTATCCGTCCTTCTACCTCAGTTATTCTACTATTGATTCCTTCTAGATAATTTTTAATTTCATTTATTGTATTGTTCATCATTGTTTGTTTGCTCTTATTTCTTCTAGGTCCTTGTTGAACCTTTTTGTATTTTCTCCATTCTATTTCCAAGAGGTTGGATCATCTTTACTATCATTATTCTGAATTTTTTTTCAGGTAGACTGCCTATTTCATCTCCATTTGTTTGGCCTGGTGGGTTTTTGCCTTTCTCCTTAATCTGCTGTGTGTTTCTCTGTATTCTCGTTTTGCTTAAGTTACTGTGTTTGAGGTCTCCATTTTTCAGTCTGCAGGTTCGTAGTTCCGAATATTTTTGGTGTCTGTTCCCAGTGGCTATAGTTGGTTCAGTGGGTTGTGTAGTCTTCCTGGTGGCGGGCACTGGTGCCTGTGTTCTGGAGGATGAGGCTGGATCTTTTCTTTCTTGTGGGCAGGACCGTGTCTGGTGGTGTGTTTTGGGGGTGTCTGTGACCTTATCATGATTTTAGGCAGCCTCTCTGCTAATGGGTGTGGTTGTGTTCCTGTCTTGCTAGTCGTTTGGCATAGGGTTTCCAGCAGTGTAGCTTGCTGGTTGTCGAATGGAGCTTTCTCCTAGCGTTGAGATGCAGATCTCTGTGAGAGCTTTTGCCATTTGATATTACTTGGAGCTGGGATGTCTCTGGTGGACCAATGTCCTGAACTTGGTTCTCCCTCTTCAGAGGCACAGGCCTGACACACGGCTGGAGCACCAAGACCCTGTCAGCCACACAGCTCAGAAGAAAAGGGAGAAAAAAAGAAAGAAAGAAAAAATAAAATAAAACTATTAAAATAAAAAATAAAAAATATTTAAAATTAAAAAATTAAAAGTAATAAAAAAAAAGAAAGAAGAGAGCAAGCAAACCAAAAAACAAATCCACCAATGATAACAAGCACTAGAACCTATACTAAAACCAACCAAACAAACAAAAAGAATGGACAGAGGGAACCCTAGGACAAATGGTAAAAGCAATGCTATACAGACAAACTCACACAAAGAAGCGTACACATACACACAAAAAGAGAAACAGGAAAACAATATATGCGTATCTATATGTAAAAAAAAAAGGAAGAGAGCAATGAAATCAATAAACAAATCTACCAATGATAATGAACTCTAAATACTACACAAAGATAGACTAAAACCGGAAACAAATTAGAGGCAGAAAGCAAACCCCAAGCCTACAGTAGCTCCCAAAATTGACCGACTCACTTTTGGGATGATTCGTTTTCTTTCCAGATACTCCAGAAATGCAGGGTACATCAAGTTGATTGTGGAGATTTAATCCACTGCTCCTGAGGCTGCTGGAAGAAATTTCCCTTTCTCTTCTTTGTTTGCACAGCTCCTTGGGTTAAGCTTTGGATTTGGTCCCACTTCTGCGTGTAGGTCGCCTGAGGGCATCTGTTCTTTGCTCAGACAGGACGGTGTTAAAGTAGCAGCTGATTAGGGGGATCTGGCTCACTCAGGACGGGGAGAGGGAGGGGTATGGAAGGCAGGGCGAGCCTGCAGTGGCAGAGCCCAGCAAGACGTTGCAACAGCCTGAAGCGTGCCATGTGTTCTCCCAGAAAAATTGTCCCTGCATCATGGGACCCTGGCAGTGGCAGGCTGCACAGGCTCCTGGGCAGGGAAGTGTGGACAGAGACCTGTGCTTGCACACAGGTTTCTTGGTAGCTGCAGCAGCAGCCTTAACATTTAATGTCTGTCTCTGTGTTCTGCACTGATAGCTGCAGCTCAAGCCCATCTCTGGAGCTCGTTTAGGTGGTTCTCTGAATCCCCTCTCCTCATACACCCCGAAACAATGGTCTCTTGCTTCTTAGGAAGCTCCAGACATTTTCCTGGACTACCTCCTGCTAGCTGTGGCACACTAGCCCCCTTCAGGCTGTGTTCATGCAGCCAACCCCAGTCCTCTCCCTGGGATCTGACCTCTGAAGCCCAAGCCTCAGCTCCCAGCCCCACCTGCCCTGGCAGGTGAGCAGACAAGCCTCTCAGGCTGGTGAGTGCTGGTCAGCACAGGTCCTCTGTGCGGGAATCTCTCCACTTTTTCCTATGTATCCCTGCTGTTGTGCTCTCCTCTGTGGCTCTGAAGCTTCCCCCCCACCACCCCCTGTCTCTGCCAGTGAAAGGGTTTCCTAGTTTGTGGAAACTTTTCCTCTTTCACAGCTCCCTCCCTGAGGTGCAGGTCCTGTTCCTATTCTTATGTCTCTGTTTTTCCTTTTTTCTTCTGCCCTACCCAGGTACGTGAGGAGTTTGTTGCCTTTTGGGAAGTCTGTGGTTTTCTGTCAGCGTTCAGTATGTGTTCTGTAGGAGTTTTTCCACATGTAGATGTATTTCTGACATATTTGTCGGGAGGAAGATGATCTCCATGTCTTACTCCTTCGCCATCTTGAAGGTCTCCTGAATGTGGCATTTTCTACCACAGTTCTCTGGGAATGAAGAAAATATTGGCATGAGAACAAAGAAAAGATGAGATCTGGGAGCCAGCACTGCATTGTACGTGCCCAAGAGAGGAAATATAGTCCACAAGACAGCTAGTTTTTTTGCTGTTAAAAAGAGGTCAGATGGCATTGACTAGAATTTTTGCTCAGGAGTCCTAAATTCAGTAGAAAAATGAACCAATAAACAGAAGGTAGAAGAAGGCAGATATTTAGCTATTTAATATAAGGAAAATAACTGGGAAGTTGAATGAGTTGTCTTGGGAGATCGTGAGCTCTCAATTATTGGAAGCATGCAAACAGAGTTTGTATAGTCATAAGGAAAGATTGTTGTATTGAGAGTTTTCTGATTTATTTTGCTAAGAACTGTCTCTTTGAATGAAGGTCTACATGGCTGCTTAACCCAGAATATAAAACAGGTAAATGCAGCTCCTTTAAGAGCCCTGTGAAGCAACCTAATCTGGAAGTAAACACCATCCATGCCTTCTGAGGCCTTTTTTGCTCACTATTCTTCTAACCCGAGGTGACCCAGGAGGATTTAGGGGTTAGGTGCTTAGAGGAACTGGGCCAGGCTCATTACAATGGGTCAATTAGAAAAGCACAGGGACTGGCAGTGACAGACACACAGGACGTTTTGGTAACAGACTTGTTGGTCAAATAGTGAAACTATCAAGTACAACTAAGCCAACCTTAAAACTGGAAAAGTCCCACCTAAGTCATCTTCCCAAATGAAGGTTATGAATGCAGCTGTTTTCTCTTAGGATTTTGCTGACCATGCCCAAAGACTGTCTTATTGATTACTTTGTTCATCATTCATTCATCTAGCAAATGTTTATTGAGCACCAAGTCTATATGAAGTGTTGTGCTAGGCTCTGAGGCTACAATGGGAAGCAAGAAAGATGTGATTCCTGAACTCAGAGGGTTTCCATTATAAGCTGTGAAGGCAGGCAGTTAAACAAGCAATTTCAATAAACTCTGGTTAAATATACATTTTGTTTTGGGAGCACATGTCAGGACCACCTAACTGAGAAACACAGGAAGTCAGGGAAGACCACTTGGAGGAAAGGAATTCTAAACTGAGACCCAAAAGATGAGTGGTAAGAATAATAGAGCGAAGAGTGTTTGAGCCAGATAGAACAACATATAAGTCTGGAGGTAAGAGAAAGCACATAGTACCTTGGAAAACGGACAAACTGATAGAACTCCGATATGGGTGGAACATAGAGTATGAGGTGAGGAACAGCAAACAGTGAGCTAGAAAGATTAGGTAGGAGGAGCTAAATCACAAAGGGCCATATAAGCCATACTAAAGAGTTTGACCTTTGTCCTAGAGAAAATGAGAAGTCATTAATTTTCTCAATATAACAGTTATAAGTTTCTTATGCGTAGGAATACAAAGAAAGGAACAAAAGTCAGTATATATTCACTTTCTAGATAACCTTTAAAAAACCAATTAATGTATGAGGTTTGAAAATTCAAAGAGTTCAAAGTAAAAAATGAAATTCATGCTCCTCCCCAACTAGGTCACTCTCCCTAAAGGAAAACCACTGTTAAAAATATTTTTGTGATGATTTCCAGAAGAAAAATTCCTTATTCTCCCATATAAATATATACATAGAAGTATGTGTATGTGTGAATGAAGCAAACACAAAATGTTCATTGTTCTGTACCTTATCTTTTACTTAATGATATATCTTGGAGATATTTCCATATGTGCACGTGCACACACACACACACACACACACACACACGAGGAACATTTCACCAGTTTGAATGTTATCCTTACCAAAGAGCCCTGTTAATCTCCATATTACTCTAACTTCAATCAATAAGGCAAGCACTTTGGAGGATTTTAAGTAAGGGGAAAATATACATTTGTGTTTTGGACAAAATAGCTTTGGTTGTTATTTGAAGAGCAGATTTTGGGAGGCAAGAATGAAGACAAAAAGAACAATGAAGAGGTCATTACAGTGATCCAATTAAGAGATGAGCATGGCTCAGATCACTGCTATGGCAGTGGAGCTGGAGAAAAGTGGGTGGATTCAAAAGATATTTAAAATATAAATATGTCAAGATTTGTCAATGAAATGGGTGTGGATAGTGATGGAGAAGGCAGGACTCTTGGATGACATTCAGATTTCTGGCTTGAGAAATGGGAGTGGGAGGGAAAATGATATCATTCAGTCATTTATGAAGCTTATCCTGACACACACTCATTGAAAATGACTTCTTCCTTCTCTTAATTGTTGTAACACTTTGTATAGGCTCCCCTTCTCTCACTCACTATGTTATTTTATACTAATTAAAGGCTTTTTATTCCTGCATTGTTTTATCCTTCTTACTTGTTGCCAGCTCCTTAGTAGTAGAGGTGGGGGTAGGCTGGAGTGAGAAAAGTAGAGAAAGTAAGGAAAAAGAGACTAACATTTACTGATATCTTACTATGTGACAGGTGCTGCACTAGGCCTTTTTATAGACATTTTTACATTTTATTTTCACAGCCTGATTTTACAGATGACAAACTGAGGCTTGGGGAACTCAGGTATCTTTCCCAAGATCACATACTTCAGGGAGAGGCAGAGCCAAGATTCACAGATTCACTGTCTGTACCCATAGCCCACAATCAGGAAGCCACATGAGAATATAGAGGAAAGATGGAAGGAGAAGCTGATGCCATTTATAGAGCTGTTCAAAGATGGCAGCCAGAAAACAAGACATGTTAACTGAGCGTGGAGGAGAAAGGGAAGTTTACTCAGGCAGGTAAGAAGGGTCTGAAGCAAAGGGAGTGGGCAAATAGGTGTTGGGAGGACACTCAGGGAGACTCCAAATGAATGAGGTACCAGGAAGCTAAAGGAAATATACTTTTTGACCTAGAGCCAAATATTGGATACCTGAAGACCAAGGCTGTTGAGAGCTGTTGAAATCAGTCTACAAGTGCAAGTTAGCTGGCAGGAGGGTGAGCTTCAGAGCCAGAGTCCCTTAACCCTGAGCAGTGGTTCTTAAAGTGTTGTCTTCAGATGAACAGCATTAGAATCACCTGGGAACTTGTTAGAAATGCAAATTATTGGTCCTCACCCCAGATTTACTGAAGCAGAAACTCAGTGTCTTAACAAACCCTCCAAGGGATTCTGGTGCATGCCCAAGTGTGAGACCCACTGCCTTAGAGGACTTAAGAAAGCAGCAAGTCGAATTCAAGAACCAGAGCTCAAGAACCAGACAGTGTCCCCTGAGGGAGCCAAGGAAACACATCACAGCAGTGTAGATCAATCCTTTCAAAGCATGATAGAGCCTGCTGGTCAGAAGTGGTGGTGGGTAATGAAAAGGGAGAACAGTGGCTTCAGAGGTGTGGTCTCTAGGGGACAACCCCTTCCTCTCTGCCTCCTTGCATCCCTCAATCTTTTCCCAGAGGCCCTCTTTTTAAAAACTGCTAAGGGCAAGCTCATCAGAGTCCTGAGATAATGTGGTAAACTGGCTATGCCAGGGTACTGCTCAGGGCTTTTTATTTTCACAAGGTAACTGATGCTGCCACTAAATTTCACTGTGGGGAAGATGGGAAGAAAAGGAATATCTATGGACAGTCCCTAAGGTAATGAGCACTGTTCCAAGGGTTCATGCAAATTCCAGCTTATTTAATCCTCACAATGTTTCAGTCATGGAAGTGTTATTGTTCCAGTTTTACAGATGAGGTACCAGAGAGCCGGAAAGGTTAAGTGACTTGCCCAATGTCACACAACTCAGAAGGAGCCAGCCAGGATACAAACCCTGGTCTTTTTGACTCCAAACTCCATGCTTCTCACACTGGATAGTCTTTCCCTAGCATGAAGTTCCCTGTGGTCTTCTCATCTTTGCAGACATCCCAGGGCCATGCCCTTGTGATTGTCCATACACAGATAACATGGAAATATTGACTGAGTAAATGAATAAATGAAGGGATGGGTTAGTGACAGAATTTAAGATTTGAAGAATGCTTAAGCACATTCTGGTCTTGTGCTCCTCAAACATGCTTTTAGTGTCAATGAAGGTCCTTACTGGTGCTCCAGGGTTAACCACATTGTCTGCATGGGCAGGCATACAAATGAGTAGGTCCCTGGGTATCCTCATCCCTGCCCATTTCCTTTCTCCCTCCTAACTTGCCTGTAGTGCTCCACAGGAAAGATGAGACTTCCACAGATAGTGGGGGTTTACTATAAGATTCTCTTTGGGGAAATAGTTTTGCCACCAAAAATAATTTTGAAAAATGACAAGTCTAGACTATCTTCTCCATTTTACAGGTGATGGAACTGAGTCCCATAAAGGCAAAATGACTTATCCAAGATCACTGTGTTTTCTTTTGTAGCATAACTAAAACTTAAAACTAGGATTCTTGAAACACTCTTCCTTTTCTCCCTGAATTAATACAACTTATTTTCTAAGAATCAGGACAGAAGAATTTAGATTTCTTTATTAAAAATTTTTAAATGATAACTCATTTTTGAGCATTTACTATGTACCAGTCACTCTGTTAAATAGTTCACATGTAAACTTTTATTTCAGTCCTCATAACAGCCCTATGAAATAGGTACTATTATCTCCATTTTACAGACGTAAAACTGAAGTTTAGAAGAATTAAATGAATTTTCCAAGGTCACAGAATCAGGAAGTGTCAGAATTGGGATTTAAATCTAGAATGTCTGATTCTAGTTTCCACACTCTTAATAATGTTGTCTTATTATAAATGTCTATATTGCAGGGGTTTTCAAACTACAACTCATGGGCTAAATCTGGTCTGCTGCTTGTTTTTGTAAATTAGCTTTTATTGGAATATAGATATACCCCCACATGCTACAATGACCTATTTGAATAGTTATGACAGACAGAGACTGTATGTTCTGCACATAAACTATTTACTAACTGGCCTTTGACTGAAATAATTTACCAATTCCTAGTCTATAGGTATCAGTTTAAATCTTTTTTTGGTGATCCTTGAGGAAAGGCACTAGAAATATGCCCAGGATTTGCAGAAGTAGGCACTGTGTGCCCTTTCAGTGAATTGCTGAATGAATAATACAGGCTCAGAAACCTAGCCTAGCTGGCCTCCTGCAGTCTTCACTGTGTTGACTCAAGTGTGTCCATAAGACCTGTTTATTGTTGTCTTTTGTGAGTCAGAACACAGGCCTTATCCCTACCCCTCCCTGTCATAAATGCCTTTAAGCCTGGACTTGGATCCCAGCTTAATGGGTTTGGTCTCCACATTCCCGCTCTAGCTTCAAGGTCCACATCTGTGCTAAGTTGGGGGAGAGACAGATCGTCCCAGGGGCTGCTGTGGCCTGATCCAGCTTCCCTTGATCACTGATAATTTCTGAAGGAGCTGAAGAACTGTGCTTCCTGCCTTCTTCCTACTGGTGCTTCTACTTGGGTTAGCCTGGGGTGCAGTCTGTGGGGGCAGCTCCTAAATGTCTAGGCACCTTTAAGCACCTCCATTGGTTTATGACCCAGACTTTGCCCCACTGGCTCAGTCTTTGAAACTCCTCCTCCCTGGACCCTGCTCCAGACACTTTAAATCCAGGAGAGAAAAATGTGTTGAGACTGCCTGGGGAACAACATCTGCTCCTAGCCAAGATTACCTCATCACAAAGTAAGGATACTAGGTGGTGGAACTGCCATCATACCTTTCTCCTTCCTATACCTGGTTCTGGTGGGTAGATGTAGTCCTTTCTAAAGAGGCATGGAGTTCTCTACCTTTTCTCCATGAATTACTCTGCACCCATTCTTTTCTTACACTTTTCATCTTTAAAACCTCTTTTTCTTCTACTCAATATCAAGAATGTGCCTTCTTCATGGAATCCTAGATATGTAACTTTATAGAGCTGAGAGGGTCCTTATCTAGTTTAAGGCCCTCATTGTACAAATGGAAAGACTGAGGCCCAAAGAAGAGAAGGGCCTGAGCCAATGCCACATAGCTGATTACTGCAAGAGCAAGCTGGGGTTGGAACCTAGGTCACTTGACTCAGACCAGTGATTTTTCATTACCGTCTCTTTCTAACAGGAACAAAGATGTCCTCTGGTTTTAAACAAATCCAGACTCCAGCTTCACCCAGAAATTTTGAGCCCCGTTTTGTTATTTTTATTAGTTCCTTTTTTTTTAATTTAATATTTCCAATTCTTCTGGGTCTTCTTAGTTTTTAGGATGTTGACCTATGTTAATCCAGGCTATCTTGTAGCTACATCCGGTCTCCTCGATGGAAAATGTGAGTAATACAGCCCTGAGGTTTCACTCTAGGAGCTGCTAAAAATGGCAGAGGCAGAGTTTATGTACATTTAAAAAAATCTAGCAGTGACTGGTGGACAGTAGGCACTCAATAACTGTGAAGTCACTTCCTTCATTGCAAAAGGGCTCTCTGTGTTTCTCCCTGAAGTAGCACAGTGTGGTAGTGTGGTGGCTAAGAGTCTAGACAGACCCAGTAAAATCCGCCCCCCCCTTTTACTTCTTAATTGTTTGACTTTGAACTGTTACTTTCTCTCTCAGAGCCTGCTTTCCTTCAGCTGTAAAATAAGGAGAATTAGCATATTCATTTCACAGAATAATTGTGAAACTTAAATGAGAGAATGCATGAAAAGTGGTTAACATAGGGACTGGCATGTAGAAAGCTCTTTGTTTTATTACCAGTTTTACTTTTCTCTATTACCAAGCAACCATGGCCTCAGAATATTAGGAGGGCTGATAACTGTACTTCACAACAAGGGAAAATGTTGATGGGGATGGGAGCTCTTTTCACATCTTGCAACCCTTGCAGAGGGCCCTATTTCTTAAATGAGGCTGTTGGAATCCTCCTGTGAGCTTTGACTGGCTACACTGACAGTGCATTTCCTCCCCCCTCTCAGCAAATACCAACCAGCAAGCTGAGATAAGAGAAGTGCAGCCCACCCTCTTGTAATTCCTCTGGAGATCCTAACCGGGATTTGGAAAACACCGGATATGGTCAAAGAACCGTCCCGGGTTTTGTACCAAACCAGGCCCGGAACAAGACATTCCAGCAGTTTAGTTTCTGGAAAAGAGGGCACCCAGAACTGCCCTAGCCTCCATTCACCCCTCCCCAGTAACACCAGCCAAATTGGAGCCCCGGACTTTATTTATGAGAAAGGCTCTCTAACCCAGGATACAGACTGAGCAGGGCTGGCAGACTCATGCTGGGGTCTGCAGCTTAGCATCACTAGGCCACTGACATGAATATGGAAGTGTTTTCTGCAACAAAGGTAAGCTTTTTTTCCCCTCTCTTTCCAAACCCTACCTTGCCTCCCTTTCTTTGAAGAAAACCTTTATTCAGCTTGGTTTAGGGGAATCTTGGGCCACTAGAAGAGAAAGCCAGTGGCTGAGAAGTTGGAGGAAGCATGGCTTGGTGTGCAGGAAAGTTAAAGTGGACAATACACTCTCTTTGTTCCTCTCACCAAAATGGCCAGGACCACACTGTCTCAGCTGTTTCAGAGACGATCCTGGAGTTGTAGAGAGTAGTTAATTTTCCTGTTGAAATAGTGTGCTCATTTTCTGTCTCACAGTTTGTGGTGTTTATTGAGGTAATGGATCTGAGGACTACATAAATGGGAAGCTCAAGCACTTAAAAATGATCATTTAGTTTCATACTTTGAGATCCAGATTGGCACAGAGTAAGGCAATAAATTATAGCTGAACTAAGCTATCAGCTTAAAATCTGAATTATTTCTCACACTTAGTGCCTAAGTAGAAGAAATATTTTAGAAAATATGGGTTCAAATTCTGGCTTTGCCAGTAACTGGCTGCTTGACTTTGAGCAAGCCCCTTCATCTCTCTGGTCTCAGTTTTCTATATGTCACATCAGGGATTGAAAAAATATAGTTTCTAAAGGTCTTTATGGATGTATGTATCTAAAATACATTCAGTTTTTTACTGAGCATCTACTGTATTCTAAGCCCTTTGCTAGGGGCTCATATATCCATTATTTTGTTTGAGCCTCAAAACAATCTTGTGAAATAAATATCATCCCCAATTTTGGATGAGAAAACTGAGGCTCAAATAGGTGAAAGTGACTTGTTGAAAAGTCACATAGCTATTACAGGCAAGAAAGAGAATTTGAATCCAGATCTTCTAGTTTCAAATCAGTATACTTTCTATTATACCACAACTAGGGTGTGAGGAAATAAAGAAACCTCCTTAATACAAATGCAAATATGTAGTGAAATCATATTGTCCCAGGAACAGTATGGTGATAACATACTGGACATGATTGCCAGGCTAGAGGCTCTTAGGTTCTAGTATTAGCTCTCAGGACTTCAGGTGAGTCTCTTTCTCTGTGGGCCTCCATTTTCCCATCTCTGACATACTAAGATACAGTGATAATGATTAAAAAATTATATAAATTGTACTTGTACTACTCTTTTGAGACTTTAAACACTCTCCCCATTTTCCCTTCCAGTAAAGTCCCATACCCACTGAAGGTGAGAAAATCGCCTATTTTGAGTCACAAGGTAAAGAAAAAGCCATACAGCATTAAGAAAGTGGAGGACCAAAAGGTCAATCTTGATGGAGGGTTCTATTAGTAAGACTTCTGAAATTGGAGATAAAACCTCAAGGATAGCTCAGCATTTCTGTGTCCAGTTGAGTGATCCTTTGTCTAGGATGAGCCTGTCCAGGCCAGTCTATTCAAACTCAGAGAGAAAAGAGCATTGTCTCATTAAAGGAACAACTTGCAAATTCTAGGGAAAACAGTGATGCAAACTGTCATGGATGATGGGGACCAGGCCCAGGTAACATTGGGATGCCAGGAAAGGAAGTTTTGACTAGTCTCAGTGTATACTGACTAAACTATGTCTAATTAGAAGTATCCCAGAAATCCCTTCTCTCTCTCTCTCTCTCTCTCTCTTTCTCTCTCCTCCTTTGAGCACCTCTTCCTTCTGCCCTCTTTTTTTACTTTCCTCCAGGATTCTTGCTCACCTTATTTCATTTCTCCTTTTACCTTTCCCTTTTATTTTTCCTCCTCAGTCTGGCCTTTCTATAAGACCTCCTCCTGTGGGCTCAGCTGAGAAAAAAATAGCCCTGTCCAAGTGAAAAGTTTATGTAGGGCTTTCAAATTCTTCATCTCATTTTATCTTCATAGCAAACTAATAGGGAGTCCAAAGCAGCGATTATCTCCATTTAAGAGATGAGGAAATCAAGGCTCAAGAAACTAGGTGACTTGCTCCATGTCATACAACTAATAAATGATGAATTCAGAACTAGAATCTATTTTTCTAGAGTCTAAAGACTTTCAATTTTACCATGAAATATCCAAGTGATTCTAAAAGAATGTTATGGGCTTTCCCTTTCTTCTGTTTTATAATGATAAACCAAGTTTAAAAAAACAACAATAAAAGTAGCAACAACAAATGCAGCTTTGGGAATAAAAAGGGAAGTTAGTGACTAGAAGAAATGAAAACTTATCAGATACCTACTAAGTCCTTGGTGCTATTTCTTTCAAACACAGCTGAAAACAGTACTCAAACCTAAGTTTATCTGACTCAAAAGTTCTGGTTCTTTTCATATATCATTTTCCTTTCAAAGAAATTAATCTCAGCCATATACATGTGCCTATATGCTTACAATGTGCTATTGTATATAGGAACTTATGAGTGTGTATGTGTTATGGCTTTCCATAAAATGTTAAAGCTTTGTGATTCTGGCAATTTTCATTTCTAAAGCTATTTCCTTGTCTGTAATAATCAGAGCCACTAATACTTTTTGATCTCTTGTGCACTTGAGTACTTATTTGTGTTCTATTCATTTACAGATCTTAATTCATTTAATCCTCACAACTACTCTGAGATGTAGCAAATAATATTAATTCTATTTCAAAGATGAAGACACTATGGCTAGAGAAGTGAAGCAGTTTATCAAGTCACACAGCTAGGAAAACCGAAGCCAGGATTTCTTTAGGCAGTCTGATTCCAAAACCTGTGTCCTCAGTGCCAAATGGGGAAGAAAATCCTTATCTCACAAGAATGTGAGAATTAAATAATATGGAAGATATGAAAAACATACTGTACAGTGGAAAGTGCTAGGCAAATGCTAAGTTGCATTTTTTCCCAGGTTCTATTGTCTAGTCCTTTTGGTCATTAGTCACCCTTTGAATGCTTTTTCATTTACTGCAGAAGTTCTATACCAGTCTCTCCTGGGAATATTTCCAAGTTAACCATGTGCTTCTTCAATTGTGGAACTCTTACCTGGGACAGTTTTTTCTCTACGTGAGTTTAAGGCACAACAGCCCTGCTGACACCTCTCTGATAAGGAAGCTTGAAGGAGATGCATGTTGCATTCAGATTCTCATTGAATCAAGGACACTCCCTCCTTGCTGAGGACATGCTATTTGTGTATCCATATGTGGTACTATATGTTGGTGCATGTGAATGCACCTGTATTTCATCAGTGAATGTGAGAGCTAGAAAGACTCTTTGAGAGCTCTTTATATAAAGCATTTTTGTAGTTCTGTGTTTTTGCATTTCATTATATTCCCGAAGATCCATGACCCCCCAAAAGTAAGTTATAGTCCAGCTCTATTATATTATAGATGAGAAAACTGGGGCTCACTAAGGTCACTCTTTGAACCAGTGGCGAACCTGACTAAAGTCAACTGGTGGGAAAATGTATGTCTATGTTGTTTTATGTCACTTAAGCAGTAGCTGTTTATGTTACACCTACAGGGCCCCCATCACCATATCTGCCAGTAGATACACAAAGACCTCTAAGATGTGACATCCATGCTCAAGGAGTTTATAGCCCAATCTGGTAAATAAAGACAGTTCATGAGGCAGCTTATGAGGCAAAGATAATAATAATACAAAGTTTGACTTCATGTATTTTGGTGTTATAGAGAATAAATAGTTCTTCAGAGGACAGTGATATGGAAAGGCTAGAGGGGGCCTTCTGGAGCAGTTAGGATTTAAGTTAGCCCTTAGAGTTGAAATATAGAACATAAGATGTGTGGGAGACAGTAAGGATAAATTAACAAACTGTCACCAGGAGGGAGAAGGAAGAGGAAGAAAACCAACATTTACTGTCTGTTATGTTCTAAACACTAATTGTACTGGGGCCTTTTCATGCAAGTTTTCTAATTTACTTCTCCAAGGCTTATATTATTAGATATATTTTATAGATAAGAAAACAGGTCCAGAGTGGCTAAATATCACCCAAGGCTACACAATTGGTCAGTAGGAAAGCCAGGTTTTAGGAAGAGGAATCCAAGAACAGGTCCTCCCACTTATCAAGGGCTTTCTTCCAAATGTCATATGAAGACTGGGGATTACACACTTGGGCCACTACTTTGTGTGGAGGGATCTGAGAGTATGTAGGGAAATCTATAGTTCTGTTTATCAATCAGGGTAAATAACTGGAGATTTCCTATCCACATGCGAGTCTGTGCATATTTTTGATTTTCTATTTTTGATTAATTGTCCCTAATATCATGTGCTTAGGTTGAGGATTTAGTGAAATAATTTATATATTGAAAAAAAGTGAGCATCACGTTTAGTGTGTAGTAATTTCTCCATGAATGATAGTTACCATCATTATTATCATCATCATGAATGATATTGATTAGATGTATCTCTGCCCATATGAATATATGTGTCTGTTTCTGGAAGTGATCATAACTACATATGATTGCATGTCTCAGAGTGTATGGGGTTTTCTCAGATATAACTATAGCTATAGGCATATACAAGCATATCTTGGAGATATTGTGGGTTTGGTTCCAAACTACTGCAATAAAGTTAATATCGTAATAAATCTTCACACAATTTTTTGGTTTCCTAGTGCATGTAAAAGTTATCTTTATATTATAATGTAGTCTATTAAGTGTGTAATAGTATTACATCTTTAAAAATGTACATACCTGAATTTAAAAATATTTTATTGCTAAAAAGTGCTAAACATCATCTGACAATACAGAATTGCCACAAACCTTCAATTTGTAAAAAACACAATGTCTGTGAAGTGAAATAAAGTGAAGCACAATAAAACAAGATATGTCTGTACATGTTTTCTGTGTGTGCAAGTATATTTCGTGAAAAGTAGTATAGCATGGTAATTAAGAACATGTATACCTGAAACTAACATAATATAGTAAGTCACCTATACTTCAATTGAAAAAAAAAAAAAAAACATAGACATTGGACCCATACTTCCTTGAGCTCACAACCCAACTCTACTGACTGTTAACTAGGTAAACTTGGACAAATTATCTTATACTGCTGTTCTGCGGTTTCTCCTTCTATAACATGGGGATAATAATGGCATCTGCTTCATAGTGTTGCTGTGAGGATTGAATGATTTAATCTGTAAAGCACTTAGAACAATGTCTGACATGCAATGCACACACTATAAATATTGATTTTATTATTTTTTTAGTTGAAGCATAGTTGATTTACAATGTTGTGTTTGTTTCTGGTGTACAGTAAAGTGATTCAGTTATATATATATATACTTTTTCAGATTCTTTTCCATTGTAGGTTATTATTATTATTATTATTATTATTATTATTTTGAAAGTGACTAAGGTTCTGTGTGACACTGTGGTTCTAGTGTGGATGAAAGTGTCTGCATCTCTGCTTTTAGATAAGACTGCATGTGTCTAGGTATATGCAAGTGTATTATATTTGTGTTTATGTTATGTCACCTGTGTTTCTGGGATTGACTGTAGCTGTGTATAGTATGACTGAGCGCTTCATATCAGTCCCCAAAAGTCTAACTGCCTGGCTGACGTATCAGAATGAAAGGTTAGAAGCTTAGTTCTAACTCTGACTCAAGATTGGACACATTAAATGGATTTGTGCATGGCAGAGAACCAGCAGAGAACATTTCTTCTGATAAATGTGCTAAGTTCACAGCTCTGAATTTTCACAAACTGAACGTACCCATGTAACCAGTAAGTAAATCAAGAAACAGAACATTTCCTAGAAGCCTTCCTCCTCTGCCTTACTAGTCACTGATCCCTACCTTAAGAGAAAACATTATCCTGGCTTCTAACAGCATAGATTAGTTTTGCCTGATTTTGTACTTTATATAAATGAAATCATATAATATGTACCCTTTGTGTCTGGTTTCTTTCTGCACCATTGTATTTGTGAGAGGCATCCATATTTTCATGTATAGTGTTAGTTTGCTCATTACCATTGCTATATAGAATTCCATTATATGAATAAAATATCATCTACTCATCCATTATAGTGTTCATGGACATATTGACTGTTTTCAGTTTGGGTCTATGAACATTCTAATAAATGTATTTTGGTGAATTCTCATTTGTTTTTAAACACAGTTCATAGAGGATGGAAAGTGGCAATGGTGAAAACAGAGACACAGGGAGAATTAGTGACCTGATTTGGGTACCGAGTGAGTCAGTGGCTCAATCGGGCTACTGATGCCTGTTTCCTAATTTTGGGGCCAGAGTATATTCTTCTTTCTACATTGCTGACGAAAATGGATCCAGATTTCTCTTCTGAAGAAAATGATACACAATTGTCAGTACAAGTGATTTTTAACTTTGCCCTCCAAAGTCCAATGTGTAGAGATCCTTGAACACTTGTTGAAAGGAAACAGGTAAGGCAGAGATTCTAGGCTAATCGGTTTTTGTTTTCTCAGTCACTCAGTCTGGCTCTTGCCTCTTTACTTTTCCAGACACATGCAAAGCCCCTTTGTTCTCTTTCTTCTATACCGGCAGCTATTCAATTGCCTGTTTCCCAGAGTAATGTGGGCCATGGAGCCAGGCCATCTTCTATGGGCTCTGCTGTTCGTGCAACCCTTGTGGCCCCGACTGACTGATGGGGCCACTAGAGTCTACTATCTGGGCATCCAGGACGTGGAGTGGAACTATGCTCCTAAGGGAAGGAATGTCATCACGAACCAGCCTCTGGACAGTGACACGTAGGTTTAATCTCTTGTGGAATTAGAGATGGAGTTAGGGAGGGGCACTCTTGAGGTCAATAGGTAGCTCTTGAAGACCTTTCCCCGGGGTGTGGTTGCAGCCAGCTCCTGATCTCTCTGGGCCATAAGCCCAGTGATACATTTCCTGAGAAGACGACTAGTTGACTCAGGAGCCAGTATCCCATATGGAGTTCGCTTTTCCACAGTGAGGTGCCTAAGTATTTTTAGGGTCCTAAAGGTCATTCCATATTGCCTTGATTCTAAGGTGATATCCACAATGCTGTTTTAATAATAGGTATTTAGCTTTTGAACAAGAAAGAAACATGATATATACACAGTGTTTGTAAGATGTGTGTAGTATATGTATGCTGCCATAGTTCAATGGAACTATACTGATTTAAGATATGTAAAAATGTGAAAAAATAAGATCAGCCTTAGAATCAAGGAAAGAACAGCAATAGCTATCACTTATGTAACACTTTGTGACAGGTACCGTACTAGAAATTTATATACTTTGTCCCACCTAATTCTTACAGAAACTTTAGGAGGTGAGTATGAATATTCTCATCTTATAGATGAGAAAACTGAGGCTCAGGGAGATCAAGTAACTTGCCCAAGTCCAACAGCTAGTAAACAGAGAGGTAGGATTTGAACCTGGGTAATGTGGATGCAAAGCTGGTACTCTTCTCACCATTCTGCCTCTCACAGATCCCACAAGATTAACCTTTCTTGATCTTAGAGCTTTGCAGGTGTTCCACAAATGCCCATTGAAAAAATCGAATTAATGTATTAAAAAATCTTTTGTGATCATGAATTGCTTTGTCTCTCCAAAGCCTCAGAGTTTTACAAAGTTGACTGTAACATCTCAGAGCTCTCTAGGAAGAATTAGAGTAAGAAAAACAGCTCTCTTTTTTAACAAACCATTTTTCTACTCATCTAGTTTTGGAGTCACAGAGTCTGTATTAAAAGTATCTTTGAGGGATAACTTTGTTATCCCCTTCTCCAATATTTTGAAGTAATAGTTAACATTTATTAAGTTTTTACTATTTTCCAGGCACTTTTCTAAACTCTTTATGTATTTTAATTATTTTAGTCACCAGTAATAAGTGGTACCATGGTTATCTCCATTTTACAGATGGAGAAATTATGCACAGAGAAGTTAAGTAACCTGCTCAAAGTCCTACAGATTTGGAAATGGCAATATTGAAATTTAACTGAAACTTCCTGGCTCCAGAGTTTGTGAACTTAACCACTATGCTATAAGACTTCCCATATACAACAGGGCAACACTAAGTTAGGCCACCTGGATAGGGAGTTGATCACTTAAAAAGAGTCTGTCCATAGTTGGTTGCCTCCCCATTATTATATATTAGGCTTTACTGAGTGAAATTGTCTATTTTGTAGATTAAAATTGCTCAAATATCAGCAAATTCATATGCTTTAACTTAATACTTCTCATTGTCTAACAATTAGATTCTAACGTAAAGCTTTCATGTTTTGATCAGTACAATCCCATTTCCTCTTGTTTTGCCCTAAACAAAGATGAACACTTCTTGGTCAGCCACCTCTGGAAAAAAGGCAAAATTGTGACTTTCTCTTTCCTTCCTTCCCAGAGTAGCTTCCAACTTCCTGAAGTCTGACAAGAACCGAATAGGGAGCAGCTACAAGAAGACCATCTACAAGGAATACAGGGATGGTTCATACATGGATGAAATGGTTCAGCCAGCCTGGCTGGGTTTCCTGGGGCCAGTGTTGAAGGCCGAGGTGGGAGATATCATTCTTATCCACCTGAAGAATTTTGCCACTCGTCCCTACACAATCCACCCCCATGGCGTTTTCTATGAGAAAGACTCAGAAGGTAAATCAGCCCATCCTTTTTCTCCTACCTGCAACAAATATACCTTTTTCTTTATTGCCATCTGAGAGAGAGGAGCTGGGAATGAAGATAGTGTTCCTTTTTGATCTGAGGTGGCAAGGACTCTCCTCAGAGAAAATATGGCTGGGTACTGTTATCAGATCTGCTATTCACACACTGTGTCACTTTGGGCAAGTCACTGTCCCTCTATGAACCTCAAATTCTTCATTAAGAATGTAGAGATTCAATTTACCTTTTATCACAAAGAATTACTTGAATGGCATTTCCATAAAATATTTGACTGTGTTTTGGAAAGAAAGGAGTGTTCTGTGAATGTAAGGGAGCATTATTCTTGTGCCACAGTCTTCCAAAAAGCCCATTGTTTTTCTTAAGAGGGAGATTGGTTTACTCATCTGTATCTCCTACTATCCCAGGCCCTATGGCCTATAGTACTGACACAACGGTGAGTGAGGGGAATAGAGAGCAAACTCAGAAGGTCTTGACTTGACCATTAACTCCCTGTGGGCAAGTTATTTTCCTCTGTTTTCTCTTTCATAAAATGGGAATAGATCAATTGATCATTAAGTTGCCTTTAGACGGAAATTCTGTGATTGTCTGCTTTCTGTTTTTCAAAGTGAGTACTTGAAGGAAGGGACTTTTTTCTTCTCTCTTGCCTCCATGTTATCAGCTTTGCACTAGAGCATTACTAGGTTAGGCTGTATAGCACTTTCTATGGTCATAGTTCCTTCCCCAGGGGCTGCTACCTTTCTACCCACTGTTGATTTGAGGTCTAGGGTTCTTGGCTAGATATTATCTGAATCTGTGCCTTCCTTAGGTTGTGAGGAAAACTGTGCTGAACTTTAGAACTCTACCTTCCACAAGACTGGAACTAGGTATTCCATGCATCCCTCTCCCGGCTTCTACATCTGCCAGGCTCCTTCTCGCTCACCCTGGGACTAAGCATATGCAATTTCATTTTCTAGGATCCTTATATCCAGATGGTTCCTCTGGTTGGCTGAAAGCTGATGACTCTGTTCCCCCGGGAGGCAGCCACATCTACAACTGGACCATTCCAGAAGGCCATGCACCTACTGATGCTGACCCAGCGTGCCTCACCTGGATCTACCATTCTCATGTAGATGCTCCACGAGATATTGCTACTGGCCTCATTGGACCCCTTATAACCTGTAAAAGAGGTATAAGCCCCAAATGTGAGCTGTGAGATACAGTTTGGGATATCTAGGGGAAGCAGTGGTATTGTTGACTCACCTACATATTGAGCAGCAGCCTGGGGAGTGTTAATTTAACACCCTAGTTTATTAGTAGGAATAAATCCTGCCAAACTCCCTTTTTCACTGTTTTTTCTATTTCACTACTTTTTTTTTCTAAAACAAACAAAAAACAGAAACAAAATATTTAAAAACACTTTGCTACTTTTTTTTAATTTTACTTAAAAAACTCAAATTAGTAATGATGGAAGTCAAGTTACATAAGAGTAAGGTATGTGTTAATAGTCTGTTGGATAGGATTGAAAGTGTAGTCATCAGAATTTTGGGAGGATTGTGGGTTTGGTTTGAAATATGGTATGTTTAAGGTGTAGTCAGGCCTGAAGACCTGTGTGTTACAGGAGTGTGGTTAGATCAAAGCCCTGAGTTGAAGACATAGGCAGGGATGGTGGGAAGGAATTGCTCTAGATCCTATGTACCTCACCTTCAAGTCCTAGGCTCAACTGAATTGGTGGTTTCATGTGGGGAATTTAGAAATAGTAATTAGCAGCAGAAGTCTCTACCTACTTTTCTGTTGCTGATAGACTCTTAAGGCCCCTCTATTTCTATTCTTTACTTATGAGTACCCCTTACAGCTTACTGTTGCTAAAGAAAGAAGGTTCTTAAAGGCTCTTTTCTTACTTTCCCTAGGAACCCTGGATGGGAACTTCCCTCCTCAGCGGCAGGACGTGGACAATGATTTCTTCCTGCTCTTTAGTGTGATAGATGAGAACCTTAGCTGGCATATCAATGAGAACATTGCCACTTACTGCTCAGACCCTGCCTCAGTGGACATAGAAGATGAGACCTTTCAGGAGAGCAATAAAATGCACGGTAAGCTGGGAGTATGTGGCCACACTATGACGGTGAACATTGATGGAGGGTCTCCACTGGGCCTAGCATTTGGTGGATGTTTTCACATACCTGGTTCGTTTTAATTCTCACAAGGACCGTGAGTAGTAGGTGGTTTTCCCCTGTTTCACTCATGAGGAAACCGAGGCTCTAGGCTTACACAGAAAATAAATGGCACAGCTAAAATTCCAACCCTGATATGTCTGACTGCGTAGGCTATGCTCTTGCCATTAGGTACCCTGTTTTCTAAACTCCAAAGTCATATACTACATGCTCAAGTCACTTTGGTGAGGATTGCCTACTGATATAATTAGTTAACATTTCTTTGTTCTAAAAAGGATGCAAACTGTGAAAATTACACATTTTGTAGAGAAGATAAATGACTTCCCATAAGGGAGTTGACCATCTTAATTAAATTTAAAACAAACTAAAGGCACGAAAGCCTGAGGCATGGACAGAGAACTGATTTTAGAAATGAAAGTAAGTGATTTTGCTTTCGTTTATTTATGGGAGTGATTTACTTGGTGACAGAGGTGGGATCAAAATGAGAGAGTCCCAAGGGGAGGTGAAAACTCAGAGGAAAGATGCAAAGGATGGCTTGGACAGCTCAAATTTCTCTTAGTTTTATACCAATTGCTTGTAATAACTATGATAATTAGTTAGCTAACTTGACAACTGTCCTGTGGAAATTTCAGAAGGAAATTGTCTTAGATGGAAAGAAAGTTTGTAAAATAAACTCCATTTCTTAGAAAGCTTCCTCAGATTGCCGGGTTGGAATCCTGGCTCTACCACATAATAGATTTGTGGTCTTGGGAGAGAAGTAACTTTAGCTCTCTGAGCCTTGATTTTCACATTTTTTCCACAATAACAGTGAATTCTGCCTATTTCCCAGGGATGTTTGTAAGATTTATATAAGATAATACATATGGTCAGCACAGTGTGCTCTTTGAATCCTCATCTAAATGTTATCTATTATTATTGTCAGATGGTAAGGCCTCTCTCATTGGGCTGTCCTTTCCTAACTCTGATATTTTCTTTTGCAGCAATCAATGGCTTTGTCTTTGGAAACTTACCAGATCTGAGCATGTGTGCACAGAAACGTGTGGCCTGGCACTTGTTTGGCATGGGCAATGAGGTAGATGTCCACACAGCTTTCTTCCATGGACAGATGCTGACCATCCGAGGCCACCGAACTGATGTGGCTCATATCTTTCCAGCCACTTTTGTGACTGCTGAGATGGTGCCCCAGGAACCTGGCACCTGGTTAATTAGCTGTCAAGTGAATAGTCACTTGCAAGGTGAGATCCAACATCTCTGATCTTTCAGATACAAGACGTAGGTGGCAGTGATGGTTATCAGGAGGCTGGGTTTCTGGCCTGGAGACATAAGATTGGTCTTTCAGGTGAGATAGTTGGATATAAATGATCAAACATTAGACTAGAATTCTGGGATTCCAGGTTCTTTCCTGGCTCAGCCATTAAATTGCAAGGTGACATGGGGCATTGCTCTCTGAGTTTCATCTTCCCCATCGCTAACATAAGATGGTATAGGAATGGATGAGTGAACTTTTAAGCTGCCTTTTTTTTTGCTCAGAATTCTAAGGAATTAAGACCTGATAGTATTTGCTGCTGATTGAACAGGGAGTGAAGGACTAATTAGTTAAAGAAGAGTAAGGCTTCTTCAGGAGATCATGGAGTATTGTGGGCAAGTAGTGACACTCTAGTTAGAATCCAACAGCAATAGGTTTAGAAGGTTTGGTTTTTAGAAGGAGAATGGTTGAGGTAATGGCCCTGTGCAGTGAGGAACATCAGAGGAGCAGAGGAACCTATGAGACAATGGAAAGAGCATTAGGTAGGTGATTAGAAGGTTCAAGTTGTCTCAGCTCTGTGGAAAACTGAAGAAATCACTGTGTGACTTTGGAAAAGTCCCTTCCCACTCCTATGCTTCATTTGCCATATATATATATATATATATATATATATATATATATATATATATATATATATATATATATATATATATATATATATATATATATAATGGGGATTGGGTTTAAATAGTTTCTAAGATCTTCTTCAGCTCTCACTTTCTAGAATTATTTGAAGTATGGTAAATCAAGTGAATGTCATGAAAGTGATATGTGAGTATGTGAAAGCAGATTTGAGTAAGTGAGGAATTATAGACTGGTGGGATATTGATTCTGGAATGGTAAGTTTGACCCAATAGGAGCCAGGTATTCATGTTCCATTGTCCAGGGTCTGCCCTCAGTACCAAATGTACCTGAGTAAGAGAGTATGAATGTGGATGGAGGTTAGGGATGCAGTGCAATAGTGAAACAAACATAAGCTGCCCTCAGTACCAAATGTACCTGAGTAAGAGAGTATGAATGTGGATGGAGGTTAGGGATGCAGTGCAATAGTGAAACAAACATAAGCCTTAGAGCCAGACAAGCCTGGATTCAAAACCTGGTTCCACCAGTTAGTTACCTTTGATAAGACATATCACTTTTTTGAGTCTATGTTTCCTCATGAGGATTGCAATAATTATTCCTACCACATAAAGTTGTAATGAGGTTTCAGAGAGATAATGGGATTTTGAATCTTAGAGACGGGGGAATGATGAGACCAAGATCGTGGATACAAGAGAAGAAAAGGAGTAGTCAAATTTGCAGTTAAAAGATAGGCGCTTAAATTTCAACTCTACCTCTGACTAGTTATGTAATCTTGGGCAATTTACTTAACCTCTCTGATCCTTAATTTTCTTAATCTTCAAAAGGGGACATTAAAAGTCTGCTTCATAGGCTAGTTATGAGGATTGAAGAAGATAACATATGTAAATCACCTGACACAGGGTCTGGCATATAGTACACATTCAACGAAAATGAATATCCTTATCTCCTCCTTCTTCATACCTCGGATTTCTGATTTCAAATTTCAAATCTCCTTGGGATGTTGTGAGATTCAAATGAGATAATGTACCTGAATGACCTCTATAATTAGCCAAGCAAATATAACACAGTATCATCCATTACCATTATGCCTCAATGTAACATCTTCCGCATTTGGAAACACTACTTAGAATCTAAATTTTCCTGACAGCCCCAAGTGTGAAGCTTCTTCTTCATGTGTAGATGATGTTCCATTACTTTGGGAGCTTCCCACTTTACAAATAACTTACTCCTCTTTTTAAAATTTGATGCTCCCATGGGCCTAGTGTGGTAGATTTCCCTATTCTCCCCATTTACAAATCAGGGGTTAAGCTCAGGTCTAGGAAGTGACTTGCCTAAGGTTCTATAGATAAGGATAAGTCTTGGACTTGAACTCAGGTATTTTGACTTCAAGCTCTGTGATGTTGCTACAATGTAAGCATTTTGCAGAGGCAAGAGCAAGGATCTGGTAAATGAGTCAGTGGTGGTGAGCAGGTGGAGATATTTGAATTCCCACATGGGCTCTCTCTCTCCCAGCTAGGCTCTTTAGGAATGAGAGAAAGTAGCCCATTTGGAGGCAGGGGTAAAGAGCCCAGTGGAAGGTGGAAGGGGGAAACATTAGGAGAAGGAGAAAGCTGAGTCACCTGGGTAGAAGATGTTTTGGGTGGAATGGAGCTAGCCATGATATTCTTCCTGCAGATGGCATGCAAGCACTCTACAAGATCAAGTCTTGCTCCATGACACCTCCCATGAACCTACTCACAGGCAAAGTCCGGCAGTACTTCATTGAGGCCCATGAGATTCAATGGGACTACGGCCCAATGGGGCATGATGGGAGCACGGGGAAGAATTTGAGGGAGCCAGGCAGGTAAGAGGTAGTGTATTCCCTCTCCCTACTCCTGGGCCCAACCACAAACACCGATTACTCCCTCTCAGAAATCTCTCACTTCACTTGGGGATCACAATCATTGTTTGTCTGAAGTTACATGGCACAACTGATAGCCAAATTCTTGTGGCCCCCAGAAGTGCTTGCTCTTGGGGAGCTATAAAGCTTTTTGTATGGTTATGTCATATTCCCAGCAAAGAGTCCAAGCAGAAAAGAAGGCCCAGGTGGGACCAGATCATTCAAAATGGCATTTCTCCAACTCTAATTTACTAGTTATTTACCTCTTTGCTCCTTCCTTTCTTTACCATAGTCTGAAGGAGACATTTAAGCTGAAGTGTAAAATGCACTCTGAGAAGTGTAGGAAGAGGGGAAGCAACCTGCCTGTGGCCATTCCGTGCTCATCCTTTTGGAGGAATTTCTCCAAATTCTCATGACTCAGATGTGGGCAAGATAGAGTAGAAGGTTAGTGCCCTAATCAGTTGCTAGGCCTTAAGTTATACTGACTCACTGGTCTATCAGTGATTCAAGGTTTTTCAAAAGAGGCACTTGATAGATGACTAAGGGAGTTTATGGAGAAATATCCTAGGACACCCAATCATGTTTATTTTTCCAGTAGGAAATAATGGAATGAATCTGCAGAAAACATAGGAAAGTAGGCACTTAGGTGTCAGCATAGCTTCTAAGAATCTGCAGCTGGTCTTGCTAAGTTACTGGGTTTTCATTTTTGAAAGAAAGATATTATTGATTAAGGGAAGAAAGGATCTTGAGTACCTGAGGATTATTAAGGACAGATGTAAGACTACTTAACTCTGGAGCACAAAACTGATCCCAGTGTCTAGAACTTACAAGCAAGAAGATTTCAGCCTATTTCTATACAACAGTAAAAGGAATTGCTTTCTCTGAAAATGAGTTCCCTGATCTTGGAAAGGCTCAAGCAGAAGCTGTGTATTGTTAATTTGTGTTGTCACCAGAGGAGATACCTTCAGTAGGTGGAAGTTAACCTGGATGATCTCTGAGGTCCTTCCTAATCACAAAGATCCATAACTTGATGAGAAAAAGGGTGAGATGGAAACCTATTTGACACATTGCTAAATCATTTGAAATTTGCCTCCTTATATGCCAGTGGCTCAGATAAATTCTTCCAGAAGAGCTCCAGTCGAATCGGGGGTACTTACTGGAAAGTTCGATATGAAGCCTTCCAAGATGAGACATTCCAGGAAAAGGTGCAGCTGGAGGAAGATAAGCATCTTGGAATCCTGGGTGAGGAATCCTTAACTTGTGAATTTAATTGACTAGAGCCAGAGAATTGGGAAGGGCTTAGAAACTGGAGGCTGATGACAGCTCAGAAACACACTCTAGATCAAGATTTCCCAAAGTGAGTCCCAAGAGATGAGTGTTTTGTGAGAAAGGGTTATAGTTCTGAATGTGTCTGCAAAACACTAAGTTAAACAGTCAAATAGTGTTCTTTGATGCAGGGCTTCCCAGAGCCTTGGATTTATTTTTGTTCATCATGAATCTCCAAGATGGGAGTAGAGTATATAGCATTTCTTATATTTACTTTACTACTGAAACCTTTTTTTCATTGAACATCTTCTGATAGCAGTGTTGTACAGATCACACTTTTAAACGTTATTCTCTAGGTGTATTTCTGAAGGGCTATATAAGGCAGTAAGACTGTTCATGTTCTTGGCAATACAGGACCAGGAGCAGATTGGCATGACATGCACACATGCTTGCTATGGTGAGGGATGTGGAACAAAGCTTAGGGCCTGACCTTAGAGAAGGTATCTAGAAGGCCTAAAGCACAGTATAGCACTGAAATACTATAGGAAGGTTGGGTGTGGCTTAGTCACTTAGTAGAGCAGGAAATAATATAGATCAGATGGGAGAAAACTTTGAAAATGAAATAATGTAATGGACCATATTCTGGGGATAGGTGTGTGCCAGTTGATTTTAGGAGATCTGAACATGGACAATTGCTGTTTCATTAGCTGGATAGGGAGATATAAGGAGCAGAAACCCACCTGGGTTTGGGAAAGAGGGTGGGTGGCGAGTAGTAAGGAGCTATCATTAGCTGGTATTCAGTATTTGTCCCCAGCCCTTGTTTTTCTTCAATATTTTATTGTGGTAAAATATGCATAACATAAAATTTGCCATCTTAACCATTTTAAAATACACTGTTCAATGGTATTAAATGCATTCATAGCATTGCACAGCCATCACCACCATCCATCTCCATAACTCTTTTCATCTTGTAAAATTGAAGCACTATAGTCGTTAACAAATAGCTACCCATTCTTCCCTCCCCCCAGTGCTTGGCAACCACCATTCTACTTTCTGTCTCTATGATTTTGACTACCTTAAGTACCTCATATAAGTGGAATTTTACAATATTTGTCTTTTTGTGACTGACATTTCACTTAGAATAATGTCCTCAAGGTCCATCCATGTTGTAGTATTTGCAGAATTTCCATTGTAGTTTTGCTTATCCACACATCTATCAATGGACACTTGGTTTGCTTCCACATTTTAGCTGTTTGGAATAATGTTGCTATGAATATGGGTGTACAAATGTCTATTTGAGACATGCTTTCAATTACTTTGGGTATATACACAGAAATGGAATTGCTGGGTCTTATGGTAATTCTAGTTTTAATTTTTTGAAGAACCACCATGCTGTTTTCCACAGTGACTGCACCGTTTTACAATCCCACCAACAGTGCATAAGTGTTCCAATTTCTACACATCCTTGGCAACACTTATTTTCTGATTTTTTTCATAGTATCCATCCTAATGGGTGTGAGGAGTTGGCTTATTGTAGTTTTGATTTGCATTTCACTGATGATTAGTGACGTTGAGCATCTTTCCATGTGCCCATTGGCCGTTTGTATATCTTCTTTGGAAAAATGTCTATTCAAGTCCGTTGCGCACCTTTAGTTGGATTATTTTTTTGTTGTTGAGTTTTAGGGGTTCTCTATATATTCTGGATATTAATCCCCTGTCAGATGTATGATTTGCAAATATTTTCTCCCATTCTGTGTGCTGCCTTTTCACTCTGTTTGTAGTGTCTTTTGATGCACACTTAAAAATTTTTTTAATGAAATACAGTATGTTTATTTTTTTTAGTTACCTGTGTCTTTGGTGTCATAGCCAAGAAATCATTGCCAAATCCAGTGTCCTGAATATTTTGCCCTATGTTTACTGACAAGAGTTGTATTGTTTTAGGTATATTTAGATCTTTGACCTACTTTTATTTAATTTTTGCATATGGTGTTAGGTAAGGGTTCAACTTCATTCTTTTGCATATCGAAATCCAGTTTTCCCAGCACCATTTGTTTAAAAGACTATCCTCATATCTGACAGGGTTTATTTCTGGGCTCTCTATACTATTCCATTGGTCTATATGTCTGTCTTTATGCCAGTATCACACTGTTTTAATTACCATAGCTCTGTAGTAAGTTTTAAAAGCAGGAAATGTGATGTTTTCTAGTTTGTTCTTTTTCCCCCAAGATTATTTTGCTATTTGGAGCCCCTTGAGATTACATATGAATTTTAGAAAGGGTTTTTCCACTTCTTCAAAATCATCATTGAGATTTTGATAGAAATTTCACTGAATCTATAGGTAATATTGACATTTTAACAATATTGTCTTCTGATCTATGAACATGCAATGTGTTTCCATTTTTTAATGTCTATTTTATTTCAGCAATGTTTTGTAGTTTTCATTCTACAAGTTTTTCACAACTTGGTTAAATAAATTCTAAGTATTTTATTCTTTTTCATGGTATTATAAATGGAATTGCTTTTGTAACTTCCTTTTCAGATTTTTCAATGTTAGTGCAACTGACTTTTGTGTGTTGATTTTGTATCCTACTACTTTGCCTAATTCATTAATTCTAACAGTTTTTTTTTGGACACTTTAAGATTTTCTAAATAAGTATGATAAAGGTCTTATCATCTGCAAACAGAGATAATTTTACTTCTTCATCTCCAATTTGGATATCTTTTATTTCTTTTTCTTGACTAATTGATCTGGCTAGAAGTCCCAGTAATATGTTGAATACAAGTGGTAAAAGCAGGCATCCTTGCTTTTTCCTGATCTCAGAGGAAAACTTTTTAGTCTTTCAACATCAAGTATGATGTTTCCTGTGGGTTTTTCATATATGGCTTTTATTATGTAGAAGTAGACTACTTCTATTCCTAGTTTCTGGATTTTTTTTTTAATTATTAAAAGGTGTTGAATTTTGTCCAGTGTTTTTTCTGCATCAATCAACATGATCATTATTTCCCTTCATTTTGTTAACATAGTATATTACATTGATTAATTTTTATATGTTGAAACATTCCTGCATTCCAGGAATAAAACCGACTTAGTCATGGTGTGTAATTTTTTTTTTTTTTTGCTTTTTTAAGAATTGAATGTATTTTTATTTATTTTTTTAACATCTTTATTGGAGTATAATTACTTTACAGTGTAATCTTTATAATATGTGGCTGAATTTGTTTTACTAGTATCTCATTGAGGATTTTTACATCAGTGTTCATAAGTAATATTGGTGTGTGGTTTTCTTGTAATATCTTTGCCTGGCTTTGATATCAGTGTAATGCTGACCTCATAGAATGATTTAGGAAGTATTCCCTCCTCTACAATTTTTTTGGGAACATTTGAGAATTGGTATTAGTTCTTTAAATGTTTAGTAGAATTCACGAGTAAAGCCATCAGGTCCAGGGCTTTTCTTAGTTCCCAGATTTTTGATGACTGATTCAATCTCTTTATAGGTCTTTCAGATTTTCTATTACATTATGATTAAGTCTTAGTTGGTTTTCTGTTTTAGGAATTGTCTATTTTATCTAGGTTTTCCAATTTGTTGGTTTACAAACAAATTATAATCTTTTCAATAATATTTCTTATAATTTTTTTATATAATCTCTTATAAACGTTTTTTTCTTTACTTCTGTAGAATCAGTAGTAACGTCCCCAATTTCATTTCTGATTTTAGTAATTTGAGTCTCCTGTACTTTTTTCTTACTCCATCTAACTAAAGATTTTTCAATTTTGTTGACCATTTTGAAGAACCACTTTTGGTTTCATTGATTTTTTTTTAACATGTTTATTGGAGTATAATTGCTTTACAATGTTGTGTTAGTTGCTGCTGTATAACAAGTTGAATCAGCTATATGTATACATATATCCCCATATCCACTCCCACTTGCATCTCCCTCCCACCCTCCCTATCCAACCACTCCAGGGGGACACAAAGCACCGAGCTGATCTCCCTGTGCTATGCAGCTGCTTCCCACTAGCTATATATTTTACATTTGGTAGTGTATAAATGTCCATGCTACTCTCTCACTTTACCCAGGTTACCCATCTACCTCCGCATGTCCTCAAGTCCATTCTCTAGGTCTGTGTCTTTATTCCTCTCCTGCCCCTAAGTGGTTCAGAACCATTTTTGTTAATTCCATATATATTTGTTAGCATATGGTATTTGTTTTTCTCTTTCTGACTTATTTCACACTGTATGACATTCTCTATGTCCATCCACCTCACTGCAAATATCTCAATTTCGTTTCTTTTTATGACTGAGTATTATTCTATTGTATATATGTGCCACATCGTCTTTATCTATTCATCTATCGATGGATAGTTAGGTTGATACCATGTCCTGGTTTTTGTAAATAGTGCTGCAATGAACATTGTGGTATATGACAATTTTTGAATTATGGTTTTCTCAAGGTATATGCTCAGTAGTGGGATTGCTGAGTCATATGATAGTTCTAGTTTTAGTTTTTTTAAGGAACCTCCATACTGTTCTCCATAGTGGCTGTATCAATTTACATTCCCACCAACAGTGCAAGAGGGTTCCCTTTTCTCCACACCCTCTCCAGCATTTATTGTTTGTAGATTTTTGATGATGGCCATTCTGACTGTTGTGAGGTGATATCTCATTGTAGTTTTGATTTGCATTTCTCTAATGATTAGTCATGTTGAGCATCCTTTCATGTGTTTGTTGGCAATCTGTATATCTTCTTTGGAGAAATGTCTATTTAGGTCTTCTACGCATTTTTAGATTGGGTTGTTTTGGTTTTTTGCTGTTGAGCTGCATGAGTTGCTTGTATATTTTGGAGATTCATCCTTTGTCAGTTGTTTCATTTGCAAATATTTTCTCCCATTCTGAGGGTTGTCTTTTCATCTTGTTTATAGTTTCCTTTGCTGTGCAAAAGCATTTAAGTTTCATTAGGTCTCATTTGTTTATTTTTATTTTTATTTCCATTTCTCTAGGAAGTGGATCAAAAAGGATCTGCTGCGATGTATGTCACAGAGCGTTATGCCTATGTTTTCCTCTAAGACTTTTATAGTGTCTGGCCTTACATTTAGGTCTTTAATCCATTTTGAGTTTATTTTTGTGTATGGTGATAAGGAGAGTTCTAATTTGATTCTTTTACATGTAGCTGTGCAGTTTTCCCAGCACCACTTATTGAAGAGGCTGTCTTTTCTCCATTGTATATTCTTGTCTCCTTTGTCAAAGATAAGGTGACCGTATGTCCGTGGGTTTATCTCTGGGCTTTCTATCCTCTTCCATTGATCTATATTTCTGCTTTTGTGCCTGTACCATACTGTCTTGATTACTGTAGCTTTGTAATATAGTCTGAAGTCAGGGAGCCTGATTCCTCCAGCTCCGTTTTTGTTTCTCAAGATTGTTTTGGCTATTCGGAGTCTTGTGTGTTTCCATACAAATTGTGAAAAAATTTTTTCTAGTTCTGTGAAAAATGCCATTGGTAGTTTGATAGGGATTGCATTGAATCTGTAGATTGCTTTGGGTAGTATAGTCATTTTCACAATGTTGATTCTTCCAATCCAAGAATATGGTATATCTCTCCATTTTACATCCTGCTACTTTACCAAATCATTGATCAGCTCTTGTAGTTTTCTGGTGGCATTTTTAGGATACTCTATGTACAGTATCATGTCATCTGCAAACAGTGACAGTTTTATCTCTTCTTTTCCGATTTGGATTCCTTTTATTTCTTTTTCCTCTCTGATTGCTGTGGCTAAAACTTCCAAAACTATGTTGAATAATAGTGGTGAGAGTGGGCAACCTCGTCTCGTTCCTGATCTTAGTCAAAATGGTTTCAATTTTTCACCATTGCGAATGATGTTGGCTGTGTGCTTGTTATATATGGCCTTTATTTTGGTGAGGTAAGTTCCCTGTATGCCTACTTTCTGGAGGGTTTTTTATCATAAATGGATGTTGATCTTAGTCAAAGATTTTTCTGCATCTATGGAGATGATCATATGATTTTTATCCTTCAGTTTGTTAATATGGTGTATCACATTGATTGATTTGCATATACTGAAGAATCCTGCATTCCCAGGATAAACCCCACTTGTTCATGGTGTATGGTCCCTTTAATGTGCTGTTTAATTCTGTTTGCTAGTATTTTGTTGAGGATTTTTGCATCTATGTTCATCAGCGATATTGGCCTGTATTTTTTGTGTGTGTGTGTCTGGCATCTTTGTCAGGTTTTGTATCAGGGTGATGGTGGCCTCGTAGAATGAGTTTGGGAGTGTTCCTCCCTCTGCTATAGTTTGGAAGAATTTAAGAAGGATAGGTGTTAGTTCTTCTCTAAATATTTGATAGAATTCGCCTTTGAAGCTATCTGGTCTTGGACTTTGTTGGAAGATTTTTAATCATGGTTTCAATTTCAGTGCTTGTGATTGGTCTGTTTATATTTTCTATTTCTTTCTGGTTCAGTCTCGGAAGGTTGTGCTTGTCTAAGAATTTCTCCATTTCTTCCAGGTTGTCCATTTTATTGGCATATAGTTGCTTGTAGTAATCTCTCATGATCCTTTGTATTTCTGCAGTGTCAGTTGTTACTTGTCCTTTTTCATTTCTACTTCTATTAATTTCAGCCTTCTCCCTTTTTTTCTTGATGAGTCTGGCTAATGGTTTATCAATTTTGTTTATCTTCTCAAAGAACCAGCTTTTAGTTTTATTGATCTTTGCTATCATTTCCTTCACTACTTTTTCATTTATTTCTGATCTGATCTTTATGATTTCTTTCCTTCTGCTAATTTTTGGGGTTTTTTTTGTTCTTCTTTCTCTAATTGCTTTAAGTGTAAGGTTAGGTTGTTTATTTTTCTTGTTTCTTAAGGTAGGATTGTATTGCTATAAACTTCCGTCTTAGAACTGCTTTTGCTGCATCCATAGGTTTTGGGTCGTTTTGTTTTCATTGTCATTTGCTTCTAGTTATTTTTTGATTTCCTCTTTGATTTTTTCAGCAATCTCTTTGTTATTAAGTAGTGTATTGTTTAGCCTCCATGTGTTTGTAATTTTTACACATTTTTTCCTGTAATTTATATCTAGTCTCATAGAGTTGTGGTCAGAAAAGATACTTGATACGAGTTTAGTTTTCTGAAATTTAACAAGGCTTGATTTGTGACCCAAGATATCATCTATCCTGGAGAACATTCAATGAGCAGTTGAGAAGAAAGTGTATTCTGTTGTTTTGGGGTGGAATGTCCTATAAATATCAATTAAATCCATCTTGTTAAATGTATTATTTAATGCTTGTGATTCCTTATTTATTTTCATTTCGGTTGATCTGTCCATTGGTGAAAGTGGGGTGTTAAAGTCCCCTACTATTATTGGGTTACTGTCGATTTCCCCTTTTATGGTTGTTAGCATTTGCCTTATGTATTGAGCTGCTCCTATGTTGGGTGTATAAATATTTCCAATTGTTATATCTTCTTCTTGGATTGATCCCTTGATCATTATCTAGCGTCCTTCCTTATCTCTTGTAGTAGTCTTTATTTTAGAGTGTATTTTGTCTGATATGACTATTGCTACTCCAACTTATTTTGATTTCCATTTGCATGGAATATCTTTTTCCATCCCCTCGCTTTTAGTCTGTATGTGTCCCTAGGTCTGAAGTGGGTCACTTGTAGACAGCGTTTATATGGGTCTTGTTTTTGTATTCATTTAGCCAGTCTATGTCTTTTGGTTGGAGCATTTAATCCATCTACATTTAAGGTAATTATTGATATGTATGTCCCTATTACCATCTTCTTAATTGTTTTGGGTTTGTTTCTGTAAGTCTTTTCCTTTTCCTGTGTTTCCAGCCTAGAGAAGTTCCTTTAGCATTTGTTGTAAAGCTGGTTGGTTGTGCTGAATTCTCTTAACTTTTGATTGTCTGTAAAGCTTTTAATTTCTTCATCAAACCTGAATGAGATCCTTGCTGGGTAGAGTAATCTTGGTTGTAGTTTTTTCCCTTTCATCACTTTAAATATATCCTGTCACTCCCTTCAGGCCTGCAGAGTTGCTGCTGAAAGATCAGCTGTTAACCTTATGGGGATTTTCTTATATGTTATTTGTTGCTTTTCCCTTTCTGCTTTTAATATTTTTTCTTTGTATTTAATTTTTGATAGTTTGATTAATATGTCTTGGCATGTTTCTCCTTGGATTTATCCTGTATGGGACTCTGTATTTCCTGGACTTTATTGTCTCTTTCCTTTCCCATATTAGGGAAGTTTTCAACTATAATTCTTCAAATATTTTCTCAGTGCCTTTCTTTTTCTCTTGTTCCTCTGGGACCCCTACAATTTGAATGTTGATGCGTTTAATGTTGTCCCAGAGGTCTCTGAGACTGTCTTCAATTCTTTTTGTTCTTTTTTCTTTATTCTGCTCTGTGGTAGTTATTTCCACTATTTTATCTTGCATTTCACTTATCTATTCTTCTGTCTCAGTTATTCTGCTATTGACTCCTTCTACAGAATTTTTTATTTCATTTTTTGTGCTGTTCATCATTGTTTGTTTGCTCTTTAGTATTCTAGGTCCTTGTTAAACGTTTGTTGTATTTTCTCCATTGTATTTCCAAGATTTTGGATCATCTACTATCATTACTGTGAGTTGTTTTTCAGGCAGAGTGCCTATTTCCTCTTCATTTGTTTGGTCTGGTGGGTTTTTACCTTGCTCTTTCATGTGCTGTGTATTTCTCTGTCTTCTCACTTTGCTTAACTTACTGTGTTTGGGGTCTCCATTTCACCAGCTGCAGGTTCGTAGTTCCCATTGTTTTTGGTGTCTGCCTTCAGTGGGTAAGGTTGTTTCAGTGGGTTGTGTAGGATTCCTGGTGGAGGGCACTGGTGCCTATGTTCTGGTGGATCAGACAGGATCTTGTCTTTCTGCTGGGCAGGACCACGTCCAGTGGTGTGTTTTGGGGTGTCTGTGAACTTATTATGATTTTTGGTGACATCTCTGCTAATGGGTGGGGTTGTGTTTCTGTCCTGTTAATTATTTGGCCTAGGGTGTCCAGCACTGCAGGTTGCTGTTTCTTGAGTGGAGCTGGGTCTTAACATTGAGGTGGAGATCTATGTGAGAGCTTTCGCCTTTTGATATTAGGTGGGGCTGGGAGGTCTCTGGTAGACTCATATCCTGAACTTGGCTCTTCCACCTCAGAGGCTCACTCTGGAGCACCAAGAGCCTCTCAGCCAGTCAGCTCAAAAGAAAAGGGAGAAAAAATAAAAGAAAGAAAAATAAAATAAAATAAAATATTTAAAAGAAAAAAAATATTAAAAATAAAAAGTAAAAAATAATTTTAAAAAGAAGGAAAGAAGAGAGCAACCAAACCCAAAAACTAATCCACCAATGATAACAACCGCTAAAAACTATACAAAAACTAAAACAAAAACAAAAAACAGACAGACAGAAGAACCCTAGGACAAATGGTAAAAGCAAAGCTATACAGACAAACACACACAAAGAAGCATACACATACACACTCACAAAAAAAGAAAAAGGAAAAAATATATATATTAAAAAAAAGGAAGAGAGCAACCAAATCAATAAACAAATCTACCAATGATAATAAGCTCTAAATACTAAACTAAAATAAACATAAAACCAGAAACAAATTAGATGCAGAAAACAAACCCCAAGTCTACAGTTGCTCCCAAAGTCCACCACCTCAATTTTGGCATGATTCATTGTCTATTCAGGTATTCTGCAGATGCAGGGTACATTAAGGTGATTGTGGAGGTTTAATCTGCTGCTCATGAGGCTGCTGGGAGAGATTTCCCTTTCTCTTCTTTGTTCGCACAGCTCCTGTGGTTCAACTTTCGTTTTGGCCTCACCTCTGTATGTAGGTCTCCTGTGGCCGTCTGTTCCCCACCCAGACAGAATGGGGTTAAAGGATTGGCTGATTAGGGGGCTCTGGCTCACTCAGGCCAGGGGGAGGGAGGGGTCCGGAATGCAGGGCGAGCCTAAGGCAGCAGAGGTCGGCGTGACGTTGCAACAGCCTGAGGCACACCGTTTGTTCTCCCAGGGAAGTTGTCCCTGGATCTTGGGACCCTGGTAGTGGTGAGCTGCACAGGCTCCTGGGGGGGAGGTGTGTGTGTGTGGATAGTGACCTGTGCTTGCACACAGGCTTCTTGATGGCTGCAACAGCAACCTTAGCGTTTCATGCCTGCCTCTGCTGTCTGTGCTGATAGCCGCAGCTCACGCCCATCTCTGGAGCTCATCTAGGCGGTGCTCTGAATCTCCTCTCCTCGCACACCCCGAATCAATTGTCTCTTGCCTTTTAGGCAGTTCCAGACTTTTTCCCAACTCCCTTCTGGCTAGCTGTGGTGCACTAGCCTCCTTCAGGCTGTGTTCATGCAGCCAACCCCAGTCCTCTCCCTGGGATCTGATCTCTGAAGCCTGAGCCTCAGCTCCCAGCCCCCTCCTGCTCCAGTGGGTGAGCAGAAAAACCTCTCTGGCTGGTGAGTGCTGGGCAGCACTGATCCTTGTGTGGGAATTTCTCTGCTTTGCCCTCTGTGCCCCTGTTGCTGTGCTCTCCTCCATGGCTCCAAATCCTCCCCACTGTCCACCCGCCGTCTCTGCCAGTGAAGGGGCTTCCTAGTGTGTGGAAGTTTTTCCTCCTTCACAGCTCCCTCCCAGAGGTGCAGGTCCCATCCCTATTCTTTTGTCTTTTTTTCCCCTTTTCTCTTTTGCCCTACCCAGGCACATGGGGAGTTTCTTGCCTTTTGGGAAGTCTGAGGTCTTCTGCCAGCATTCAGTAGGTGTTCTGTAGGAGTTGTTCCACATGTAGATGTATTTTTGATGTTTTGTGGGAAGGAAGGTGATCTCCACGTCTTACTCCTCCACCATCTTGAAGGTTCTCGATATTCATTTTCATTGATTTTTAAAATTGTTTTTCTATTCTCTATTTTATTTATTTCTGCTCTAATCTTTATAATTTCCTTTCTTCTGCTAGCTTTGGGTTTTGTTAGCTTTTATTTTCCTAGTTCCTTAAGTTGTAAAGTTGGGTTGTTGGTTTGTGAACTTTCTTGTTTTTTAAATGTGTTTATAGGTATAAGTTTCCCCCTTAGCACTGCTTTTACTACCTCTCATCTTTTGGTATGTTGTGTGGTCATTTTCATTTTCATTTTCCTCTACATATTTTGTAGTTTCCCATATGATTTCTTTTATGGTATACTGGTTGTTTAAAAGTTTGTTGCCTAATTTCCACAACTTTGTGAATTTTCCAGTTTTCCTTCTGTTATTGTTTTCTTACTTTATCCCATTGTGGATGGAGACAATACTTTGTATGATATATTTTTAAGTCTATTGAGATTAATCTGTGGCCTAACTTATGGTTTATCTTGGAACGTGTCCTCTGTGCACTTGAGAAGAATGTGTATTCTGTTCTTGTTGGGTAGAGTGTTCTGTATATATCTAGTTGGTCTATTGTGTGGTTTGTCTTCATTTCTTTGCTTATTTTTGTATAGTTGTTTTTTCCATTATTGTAAGTGGGGTATTGGTTCCTAGTCTTTGAACAGAGGTGCAGCATTAGGAGTAGCAATTGAATAAAAACTAAGCCAGAAAACCTGAACTAGGGTTAGAGCCACCATAAGTACTCAAGGTATTGTCTTGGTATTTCTTGTTGATCTCAAAGGTGGTCCAGGCTAGGTTAGATGTGGTAGGTAGTGGAAGAAAGGTAAGTGTAGAAGTCATGGCTAGACTACCTAGTCCAGGACCTGACTAGAAGTTATAATAATTTCATCTGTTTCAATTCAGTTTAGGATTGAGACAAGCTCAGATTTTTAGTTGAGTTCTACCAGGAAATGCAGTTGTGGGAACTGGGGAAATGGGATTGGACCTGACAGTGGAGTAGGAGAAAACCCTGGCTTCAGGACCTGGTTCTCTTTCTAATCAGTCATTTGAATTTGGGCAAATCAATTCCAACTCTCTGAGCTGCAGTTTCCTCATCTGAAAAATGAAGATATCATCTGCCTTGTATACCTTAGAATGGTGATTGAAGATCAAAATGAGATGGTAGACTTTAAAGTGCTTTTTATAACTGTAAATTGCAATATACTTGAAGAAGATTATTCTTATTATTGCAGAGGAAAAAGTTCTCTATCTTTTTCACTTCTTTTTTCTTTTCTTCCCTCTCCTATTTCCATCCTACTTGATCATCCTGTTTTCATTACCATTGTCTCTCCTTCCCATTTTCCAGGGCCAGTGATTCGGGCTGAGGTGGGTGACACCATCCAGGTGATCTTCTACAACCGTGCCTCCCAGCCATTCAGCATACAGCCTCATGGGGTCTTTTATGAGAAAGACTCCGAGGGAACTGTGTACAATGATGGTGAGCAGGCAGGGTTTCAAGTAATGTGGGCTGCAGATAATAACAGGTACCTCTAGAGGACAAATAAATAAGGGAAGGAAAGAGAGAACAGAAGGCAGAATTAACTGCCATGGATGGATGTTGTTGAATGAATGTATGATATTTTAGTGAGACAGAGCTGGGATCAATAAGAGACAACTACTTTTAAATATATTTAAATATATTCTGATTATAAAAATAACACATGTATTATGGAATTTTGATAAACATGGAAAATTATAAAATAAATAAACTTCATTCATAGGTAAATTGCCAATATATTTTATATACCTTTTAACATTTTTCTGTGTTTATACAAATTTATATATTTATAGATTTGTGATGATATGTTTTGTATAGTTTGATATCTTACTATTTTCACTTACCATTATATTCTGTCCATTTTCTATGTCATTATAATCTTACAAACATTTTAATGACTATATAATACTCTAACACATATATTTTACCTTATCCTCTATTATTTGGACATGTAGGTTGCTTCCATTATTTTTTAATATTGTAAATCATGTTGCAATGAATGAATATATACATTTGGTTTGGACTACTAACTTAGGAAAAAATCCTAGAAGTGGGATTATTGGGTAGTTAATTTCTTGTTTTCCCTGAGAATAATATTAACACCTGCTAATCTCAAGCCAAAAATACCAAAAATACTGAAAGCATAAAGGGCAAACTTACAGACAAATCTGGAATAAAAGAACATTCTACAATGCAACTGGTCTAGTCTCTTCAAGAAATCAATGCCATAGGGAAAATAATTAAAGAGACAACACCAAGGGCAACGTGCAAACCTTGTCTGAATGTTAGATGATATTAGAGTATTTTCTTAGGTGTGGTAATGTTATTATGGTAATATAGCAGATGCTTACTGATGTATTTAGAAGTAAAATGTCATTTTGCTTGCATTTCACTTCCAAATGATTTAGAAAAAGTAAGCATACACATAGATTTAGATAAATTAAAGATGGCCAAGTCTGAGATAAAATAGATAACCAACATGGACCTACTGTAAAAATAAATAAATAAATAAATAAATAAATAAATAAATAAATAAATAAATATGTTCCCATATCTCTTCCTCTCTTCCCTCTTGCATCTCCCTCGAGATATGGGAACATATGTATATGTATAACTGATTCACTTTGTTATAAAGCAGAAACTAACAAAAAATAAATAAACAAATAAATAAATAAATAAATTTTTAAAAATACAAAAAGAGAAAAAAGGTGGCCAAATGTTAACAATCAACTCCAACTGGTAGGGTAATTATCACACTATCCTTTAAGGTTTTTTGTATGTTTGAAAATTTAAAGAATTAGGAACAATGAATGAATAAGAAAAAATAAGTTAAAACCATCCTAAATTATACCACCATATGATAAATTATACTACAAATATCCTTATGTATGCTTCTTTGCATACTTTTATGATTATTTCATCAGAATATATATTTAAGACATGGAATTATGTCAGAGGGCACACACATGAAAATTTCTGGTACCTATGTCCAAATTGCTCTCTGGAAAAATTTTCAGTCACATCAATTTGGAGTTACATCAACAGTTACCAAGAGGGAGGACACATTTTCTTACAACTTCACCAGCAGAGGGCAGCCATTTTAATCATTGTCAAAATGTCAGTCTTGTAAGCAAACAACAACAAAACTCACTGTTACTTCTATTTGCATTAGGTTGAACATTCTTTTCAGTATTTATTTTGTATCTTACTTTTTTTTTGTGGACATAAACTTTTTAAGGCTTTTGATACATCTGTCAACATTTTTTCTAAAATGGTTATTCTCATTTACACCTACCCTTTTTATAGGTGAGTGAGAGGAGTAAGTGCCATTTGAACCACTTATCACCAGAACTGATTATTATAATTTGTAAAATTTTGTTAATTTGACAGGCAAAAAAGTTATGTTTTCACTTGTACTAATTTGATTACTAATAGGTTTGAACATATAAAATAAAATTTCTGTGCATTGTCTGACCATGACTTGTGTCTATTTAAGGAATTACAGCCTTAGTATCATATATACACACACACGCACACACGTACCTACATAACATATACACATCCACACAAACATGCATACACATAGAGAGGAAAATATGTTCAACAATTAGAACCATTCAAAGATGAAACAGGCTATGACGGTAGGTAGTGAATCTTCTATCTCTGGATATTTTTAAACAGAGGTAGGACTACAAGAGGAGATGAATGTATGTTTTTAAGTGAGGGATATTCCAAATAAGTTTTAAAAGTCCTTTCAATCCTTGGGACCTATGAGTTTGGAAAACTGAAACCTAGGGAAGTTTAAATTTCCCCAGTTCATATCACAAGTAGTGGCAGAACCAGAAACCAAACTCTAATCTCTTGACTCCTACTCAGAATCTTTTTTAATATTCTATATTCTATGTTGCTGCTTCTCCTACTGATACTCCAAAATGCCTTTGTAGATTATGATCTTTACTCCACTGTTTGGAGATGATGATACTCACTCTAGCCAATGTGAGTAATGAATTCTATGTCTTTTCCTATAGGCTCATCCCACCCTGGCTTGGTGGCTAAGCCCTTTGAGAAAGTAACATACCGCTGGACAGTCCCTCCCCATGCTGGCCCCACTGCTCAGGATCCTGCCTGTCTCACCTGGATGTACTTCTCTGCTGCTGATCCCATAAGAGATACAAATTCTGGTCTGGTGGGCCCCCTGCTTGTGTGCAAGGCTGGTGCCTTGGGTGCAGATGGCAAGCAGGTATTGCCATGGTTTCTGGCTGGAAAGCCTGCTGGGAAGAGGATGAGGTTGGGTTGCTGAATAGGAGTTAAGCATGGAACTGGGTTCTAGAAGTGAAGGAATAAACAAAAAAAACAAGTTATTGAATCAGAAATTAATCGTTGGTGACTTCATGCTATCTTGCATGCTATTCTTTTGTTCACAAACACATATCTTCCTTAGTCTCTATTCCTTTCTATTTTATATTCTTCTAACATCTCCTCATTGTTTTAACCTCAGTGGCCCTTAAATCTTGCTCCTAATTCCTAACTCTGCCCTACTATTTTCTTGCCTTCTTTCATATCCAGCCCATAAATCTTAGCTGTTTAACCTTGAGCAAATTACTTAACCCCTCTTTGCCTCAGTTTCCTCATCTATAGTAAAGGGTTAACAATGGAAGAAGGTATCTTGGGTTTCTGTGAACACTAATTAATATAATCCATATAAAGTGCTTGGCACAGTGTCTGATACCTAGTAAACACTCAGTAAATGTTACAGTAATAATAATAATATTACTAAAATTAATAATAAAATAATAGTAAGTTAGTAATTAGTATAATTATTTTTTCTTTTATTTTCTAGCTTCTCCCTCCCCATAGAATCCTCCACCACCCCCTCCCCGATCTCCCAGCTGTCTTTCCCCACTCCTCCCCTTAATTGATGCCAGGCTCTCTCCTATCACACTCTGTATCTCTTCATCATAATCTTGTGCCTCTTCCCTGCCCTCTTTCATACATCCCTCCCCTCCAGTCTTATCACTTTATTCTAACCCCCTTCACCCACCTGCAAATTGAAGTTACCTGAGGAAAAACTTTACAGCAACAACTGCAGCTCTAGGCAGGAGATATGGGCTTGGATCTGTGTTTGGAAAAGGAAATGGAAAATAATCAGGGATCATTGGGTTCTGGAGCTGCACAGTCCACAACTGCTGAAACTGTGGTTATTCCCCCCTCTGTTTTCTTCCACTGGGACTACAGAAAGGAGTGGATAAAGAATTCTTTCTCCTTTTCGCTGTGTTGGATGAGAACAAGAGCTGGTACAGCAATGCCAATCAAGCAGCTGCTATGTTGGATTCCCGACTGCTCTCAGAGGATGTCAAGGGTTTCCAAGACTCTAATCGGATGCATGGTATGGGGAGTGCTTTTACCCTAAGCTACAACTGAGAGATTATAAGTAAAATCTAGCCTAGATTTAATCATGATCCATTCCTGAAAACATTGATCCTATCGGTCAGCTCTTCCCAAGAGACAAGCTAAATCAAGGGATTAAACCTAAGACAACATATCTTGTACTTAACACCTTCTTGTGCTTTGTTCTGTGTTACACAGTATGGGAGACACTGGAAAAAGATACTGTAAAATGAGGATTGCTCACAAAGAATCCGCTAGAGAATGAGGAGAGTAAGCTGGGATGATACCTTTCCAGTCTTATCTCCTTCTTTCTTATAACCCACTATCCTTGCTTGCCAACCCCATAGTCCAGCCAAACAGGGATATTTTCTCTATATAGACATACCTTGTACTCTTCTGAGTTCATGCTTTCGTAATGCTTTGTCCTCCGCTTGAAATGCCCCTCCTTACATTTTTGCTCTTAGCCAGTGGAAATTCTTCTCATTCTTTAAGGCCCTACTCAAAAGCTACCTCCTCCTCATTTCTTATTACCAAATCCCAGGATGATGACACCCTCTTACTAACTACTATTGTATTTTTATCAGACTCTTTCAATAGCAAGCTCCATACACTCCAAAATATTGTAGTTATTTGTTATGTGCCTTTTGACTTCTGCTAGAGTGTAGTCTCCTTAAAGGTGAGTATTGTTTGTTGTTTATCTGTGTATCCTTTACATGGTCTAATATATAGTAAGTAGTTATTGAACTAGTGAACTACTAAATTAATGAATAGGTGGGTGGGTGAGTGAATTAATGGGGAGTCATGGTCCAAGTTTGTAAGGAACTCTCAGCATTTTGCAATGAAAAGAAACTAACACCCATAAAACAATTATAAAATATCCAAGACAGACTATAATTAAGTGCTAAATTGTGTGGAACAGCTTTTAAATGACATAGGGTTCAGAAAAGGAGAACATTAATGAGGAACAATCCAGTTAAAGGATTCCTGGAAGAAGGAAGTGCTTGACTGAGCCTTGAAGTCTGAATAACTTTGCAATCAAACATTATAGGTAGGGGAAGCAGAATCAAGCAGTTAGCGATGTTTCCATCAGCATCCCAGGGGATTACCAAATAAAGTTACTCATTAAAGCTGGTTCCAGTGGATGTAGGAACATTGAAAAGGGATCAGCTTCAAGCAGGCCTCCCTGTATTTTTGAGGGGAGTATGCAGGGTGGGAGAGGGTCAAGAACGAGTGTGTTGTCTTTTGGCTCTATCTCTTGGTTCTCATTACCAGTCAGTTACATCAGTTGGAAAAAGTAATACAGTCTACAAACCAAGTTTATTCCAGTCTGAACTTATTTGGCAACTGATAAGTACTAGGTAACATGCAAGGTGCTTGGAAAAAATGGTGTGTTTCATGCTAGGTCAATCTAGTGTGGGAGATAAATTTGTAAGTAAATCACTGGACTCTGTGGTAAGTGACATTTCAGAATTTTGTGGGGAGAAAAGTTTCAAGGAAGCCAGAAAGAGTGTAAAAACTCTGCTTTACAGGGTAGATGATATTTGAGCTAGTGCATGATGGATATGTAGTAATTTGCTGTAGAGGGAAACCAGAGGGAAAGTTTATTCCAGGCAATGGGAACAGCATGTGTAAAATCAACAAGTATTTTCTAAGTGCCTACCATGTTTAAGGCCTTTGGGATACAGAGGCAAATAGAGCTCACAGGATAATGGTGTGTATGTTGTGTGAAAGAGAGTGGGAGGATAGGTTATAGGTAGGAGTACCAGGGAGGAGGCTTTTGTGTGGAAGTTCAGGCCAGAGATGATGAGAGCCAGAAATAAGGCAGTGGGAGTGAAGATGAAAAGGAGGAAACAGATTGAAAGCTGAGGAAGGAACCTTGGGGAACTCCAACACTTTACAGAAGCATGAAGAATGAGTACAAGATGGAGGAGGAACATTCAGAAAAGTTATAAGAGAACCAGGGACATATGGTGCTACAGAAGCCAAGGGAGTGGAGTTTCAAGAAAGTGGGAATAGGAAAAATTAATACGTGTGTGTGTGTGTGTGTGTGTGTGTGTGTGTGTAAGAGTTGTGGGAGTGCAGAGTAGTTCAGTTTTGCCAGGATGTGAAGTATGGTGGAGGAGGGGCAGCAGGTAAAGCCAGAAAGGACAGTAAGGCCCTCGTCCCAAAGAGGCAGATCTTCATAAGTAGATCTAAAGTGGCTTAGGGAAGAAGGCAGAGGAGTTGAGAATGACTCAGAAATTTCAAGTTGTGGGAAAACTTAGTACAGAGCTGATGCCATGCTGCTGGCTGGTTCCCAAGTAGTCTGGTCTCATCTCCCCATCCTGTCTTGTGTTTTTGTTTTCCAGCCATTAACGGGTTTCTGTTCTCTAACCTGCCCAGGCTGGACATGTGCAAGGGTGACACAGTGGCCTGGCACCTGGTTGGCCTGGGCACAGAGACTGATGTGCATGGGGTCACGTTCCAGGGCAACACTGTGCAGCTTCAGGGCATGAGAAAGAGTGCAGCCATGCTCTTTCCTCACACCTTTGTTATGGCCATCATGCAGCCTGACAACCCTGGTAAGTGCTTTAGCATCTGGCCCTAGGCTGAGAAACTTTATTGGGCATTGGGCTGGGTGAGGTGGGGGGCTGGTGAAGAGAAAAGAAAAGTCATGTTGAGGGTACTTGGGAACTTTTCAAAACAGTTGTGTCTTCTCCTTCCTCAATGTGTACTCCATGTTTTGGTTATTTGGATTCTCTTCTCAGTTGCAGGCAGAATAAAGAGCTGAGGAAGCTCTTTTCTGAAACAACAGGAGAGATGTAGGGATGCTGCCCAGCATCACGGCAATTCTTGTATAAGCAGAGGGTAGACTTGGTTACATAGCCCCTTGGCCATGTAGAGATTCTATAGATTTAACCCTTGCATTGGAAAAGAGGTCCATGAGATGTACCTATAAGTGCTTCCAACTCTGATAATCTGTGAGGATTTTTGCAAACTTCTGGTGGGAGTGGGGGGCGAAGTATGCTGTAACAGTTGCAGCCTAGGAGTCAGAACACAGGAACTTCTAGTCCAGGCTCTTTCATTAACTTGCTGTCCAATTTTTGTCTAATTAATTCCCCTCTCGGTGGCTAGATTTCTTCCTTCTTTCTTTTTTTTTGTTCATTCTTCCCCCTCTCTCCCTCTCTTCCTTTCTTCTCTTTCTTCTGCTGTCCCTCCTTCCTTCCCTCTCCTCCTCCCTTTCCCTCCCCTATCCTTCTTTCATGATGAAATTTGACTAGAATGTTTCTTCAGATTCCATCTGTGTCGATATTTCATAACGTAGCAGTAATTTCTCTTTTTGTTGTATTTTTTGATTATGTTTTTAGCATCTTTATTGGAGTATAATTGCTTTACAATATTCTGTTAGTTTCTTCTGTATAACAAAGTGAGTCAGCTATATGTATACATATATCCCCCAAACCCCTCCCTCTTGAGCCTCTCTCCCACGCCTCTATGTGGTCACAAAACACTGAGCTGATCTCCCTGTGCTATGCAGCTGCTTCCCACTAGCTATCTATTTTACATTCAGTAGTGTAGATATGTCAGTGCTGCTCTCTCACTTCGTCCCAGCTTACCCTTCCCCCTCCCCATGTCCTCAAGTCGATTCTCTACGTCTACGTCTTTATTCTTGTCCTGTCCCTAGGTTCATCAGAAACTTTTTTTTTTTTTTTAGATTCCATATATATGCGTTAGCATGTGGTATTTTTTTTCTCTTTCTGACTTACTTCAATCTGTATGACAAAATCTAGGTCCATCCACCTCACTACAAATAACCCAATTTCGTTTCATTTTATGGCTGAGTAATATTCCATTGTATATATGTGCCACATCTTCTTTATCCATTCATCTGTCGATGGATACTTAGGTTGCTTCCATGTTCTGGCTATTGTAAATAGTGCTGCAGTGAACATTGTGGTACACGATTATTTTTGAATTACGGTTTTCACAGGGTATATACCCAGTAGTGGGATTGCTGGGTCATATGGTAGTTCTATTTTTAGTTTTTTAAGGAACCTCCATACTGTTCTCCATAGTGGTAGTATCAATTTACATTCCCACCAACAGTGCAAGAGTATTCCCTTTACTCCACACCCTCTCCAGCATTTATTGTTTGTAGATTTTTGATGATGGCCATTCTGACCAGTGTGAGGTGATACCTCATTGTAGTTTTGATTTGTATTTCTCTAATAATTAGTGATGTTGAGCATCCTTTCATGTGTTTCTTGGCAATATGTATATCTTTGGAGAAATGTCTATTTAGGTCTTCTGCCCATTTTTGGATTGGGTTGTTGTTCTTTTGCTATTGAGCTGCATGAGCTGCTTGTATATTTTGGAGATTAATCCTTGTCAGTTGCTTCGTTTGCAAATATTTTCTCCCATTCTGAGGGTTGTCTTTTCATCTTGTTTATGGTTTCCTTTGCTGTGCAAAAGCTTTTGAGTTTCATTAGGTCCCATTTTTTAATTTTTGTTTTGTTTTTATTTCCATTTCTCTAGGAGGTGGGTCAAAAAGGATCGTGCTGTGATTTATGTCATAGAGTGTTCTGCCTGTTTTCTTCTAAGAGTTTTATAGTGTCTGGCCTTACATTTAGGTATTTAATCTATTTTGAGTTTATTTTTGTGTATGGTGTTAGGAGGTGTTCTAATTTCATTCTTTTACATGTAGCTGTCCAGTTTTCTCAGCACCACTTATTGAAGAGGCTGTCTTTTCTCCATTGTATATGCTTGCCTCCTTTATCAAAGATAAGGTGACCATATGTGCGTGGGTTTATCTCTGGGCTTTCTATCCCGTTCCATTGATCTATACTAAAACAGAAATATAGTAATTTCTCTTTGCAGAGCCTAGGGTGTATTCTTTTTTCCAGGCAGTAGGTGGCAATAGTGTTTGTAAGAAAAATCTCTCAGTTAAATGCAGTTCCCACTAAAGTTTTATTTTAGTTCTGTAAATTCCATTCATATTTGAGAAAAAAAATCCTTAAACAAATCAAGTTTCCTTGACAAATTAATAATTTCAGCCTGGCACTGGGTTTGACAAAAACTTGACATAAAACAGGCCACTTGGGTCCTCATTTCTCCTCATCTACCTAGGATACTTTCTTGGTCAAGAAGAGTTGTTGTTAGCAAATTAGAAATAATCATTAATGGGGCTGAAAGGGACAATAGAATTAAGTGCTTGTAGTGAGTGCTAGGGTGGGGAACTTCTGGAAAAGAAAGACCCATCTCTCTAGCCTTGGTCCCAAAGTCAAACCCTAGGTTTAATATCCTTCCTATGAAATTAGCCAGACTCCCCAGCCAGGTCTATATGCCTCTGTGGGGCTCATTCTTACTCTGGATGAGTGAAATTATTTTTGTGCCACACTAAGGCCCAAGGAGAGTGACTGTAGATGGCTTAAAAACATGGGAGGAGAGGCAGTGAATGGGTTTATAATGGTAAAGGCTTAAAAGGTTAATCTTGGTCAAGATTCCTGAGTTTTCTTATTAGAAAAAGCCCAAACTCTTTTTACCTTTGCATTTTCCAGTCCTTTCAAACTCTCCTCTTTCTGAACAATCCTTGAGTCATAGAATGTTGAAACTGGTACAGCCCCTTCGAGATCATCTTTCACTTATTTTGCTAATGGGTGGAAGAGACAGAGATCTGGAGGGGGGAAAATGATTTTCTCATGTTAGGAATGTCGGCTCTATGTTTTTTTTCCCTTTTGCCCCTTCTCTATCAACCCCTGTTGATTCTTACTCCTAGGTAATCTCTTTAATCTGAAGTCTCCTTCATTCTACCTTGAGAGTTTAGTCTCTGATTAAGACTGAGAGAGACCATTGTGAGTAGCTCCCCAAAGACAGGACAAAATTACCAAATTAATGGAAAAACCAGAACCAGAATCTGGCTTTGGAATTCTAGAAAAAGGGGTAGCAATGAAGATTGGTAAATATAAATATGCAATTAAGCAGCTTTGCAGATGACTTAAAACATCACCATGGAGATTCAACTTGTTGTTTGCTGGATGCTTACCATTATGTTTAACAAAACAGAAGAATAAATTCCCAGAAAAAATGCAGCAAAATGCTAGGAGTGTGAGTGTTGTGGGTTTATTGGTGACTTTTTTTTTTAATCTTGTTTTTGCTTTGCTTTAAATTCTAATAATATTTTAATTTCAAATATTAATTACATTTAATATAAATAATGATTTTGCACTTAAAAATGTCCCGAATAATACACCTCAGCTTTTCCAAAAGAACCACTGATACTAGAGATTTGATAGCCAGGGAAAGTGGCAGAAAAAGAGGTTAGAGCTTGTAATGTGCTATTTTCCACCAACTTCATGTAGATTTCTCAGCAGCAAAGAGAACATTTATTACTGCTCTGGTCCGTCAGAGTTTCTTTTCTCTCTTTCACCATTGGAGCTCATTTTTTATTCATTTATTTTTCCCCCTTTCCCACACTCTTTTCTTTCCCCATTACTTTTTCTCCCTTCTCCTATGTTTTCCTCTTCCTCTTTCATCCTTTCTTTTTGTTTTGTTTCTCTCCTTTTTCTATCTCTCTTCTCTTTTCCCTCTTCTTTCCTTCATTCTTCCCTTTTTTCATCTATTTGTCTCCTATCTTACCTTTTATCTTCCCTTCTTTTCATTTTCTCCTTGCATTCTTTTTATCTCTCTTCTTTCTTCCTTTCCTTCTTTCTTCTTTCCTTCTCTTCTCTCTCTTTTTTTCACTTCTTTTTTTCTTCCTTTGATTTTTCCTACCTTTTTTGTTTCTCTTTTTTATTTTTGTTTTTAATCTTCTTTTCTCCTTTTTCTTTTATCTTTATTTCTTTTCATTTTCCCTTCTTCTTGTTTCTTTTCTTCTTTTTCCTTTTCCTTTAATCTGTATCTTTTCACTCTTCTTGTCTTCATGTTTCTCCTTTTTTCTTCCTCACTTTTTATTTTACCTTTCTTTTACAATTAGATTTTCCCCAGACATAGTAAATATCTGTTTTCTTCCACTTTTTGGTCTAGATGCTAGGGATGTGAGGATGAATGAGGCAGTTCACAGTTAGTGTGAAAAGGAGAAAGGTATGTAAACAATATTCACCATGTTATGATAATGCTATCAGCCAAGGGCTATAGTAACACATGGGAAGCTATAACAATTTCTACCTGACTTGTGGAGTGAATCTTTCCTAGAAAAGCAGACATTCAAACTGAGCATTTAAAGAAGAGTTAACTGTTACCAGGCAAAGAAAGGGGATGGGTGGTGAAGAGGGTATTATAGGCAGTAGGAACCACATGGGCAGTGACTTGAAAGCAGCATCTGCTTAGAGAAGTTGCATAGATTGATTTTATTCAATGGTTCTCAACTAAGGGGGTATGCTAAAAGGTGTTTGGAAATGTGTGGAGATACTTTTAGTTGTCAAATGACTGGGGATATGGGGGTGTGATACTGTCATTTAGAGAGTGGGAGTCAGAGATTCTCAAGCTTTCTGCAATATGTAAGACAGTCTTAAACAATGAAGAATAATCCCACACAAACTGCTAGTACCAGCCTTGTTGAGGAACACCAAGAAAAAAAGGTTTAAGAGGAGGTAGAGCAGGGGGCCCTTGAAAGAGGTGATGAGAGCCTGACAGTGGGTGGGAGCAATAGGGATGGACAGAAGTGGCAGAGTTAAGGGATATTTGAGAGAGAAATGACAGGACTTTGCTGAGGGATTGAGCAGGAAGAAAGGATGTCTGAGGTTTTCGTTTGGCTTGTGCACTAGATGGATGGTGGTGTCATTAACCAAATGAGCAAACACAGAAGCAAGGAAAGGATAGTAAGGTTTGGGTAGAAGCACTCATTTGGGGGCATGGTGAATTTTAAATTTCTTGTGAAGTCCAAGTGGTGTGGACTTTACCGTAGATAGCTGTGGGTAGACATATAAACATTGGAGGAAAAGTCCAGGCTAGAGAGAGAGATTTGAGTATTTTCATAGTCGAAGTCCTTTAGCATGTAAAGTTATAGGAAATAAAACTTAAAGCAAAAATCAACATTTAAGTGTAGAAGGGAGAAGATAAACCAGGTTAAGGAGACAGAAAATAAGATTGGTCACAGAGGTAGGAGGAGAGTCAGATGCCAAGGGCAGAAGAGCATTGAAAAAGAAGCAATTTGGGGACTTCCCTGGTGATCCAGTGACTAAGACTCCACACTCCCAATGCAGGGGGCCCAGGTTCAATCCCTGGTCAGGGAACTAGAACCCACATGGTGCAACTAAAGATCCCATGTGCTACAACTAAGACCCAGTGAAGCCAAATTAATAAATAAATTAAAAAAAAAAAAGAGTCACCTTGGACAACAATGTCCATATGAGATGATGTGATAGTCCCAGGTCACATGATTCTCCCCAAAAGACTTCTATTTTTCCCATTCCCTCCAGTGATCATCAGACTTTCTTCTCCATACCAACCCCTAAGCTATGACGTTTGGACAGTGTATACAGTCATTCATTTGTACAGAAATTCATTCACTCAACACATATTTATTGCACACCTCCCATGTGCTAAGACTGGGGTAGAGAGGTGAAAAGATAGACATGATACTTACTCCCAGGGGAGATCTACAACAAACACACAAAAACACACACATAAAATAATAAGATAATTTCAGATCATGATACATGTCATGAAGGAAATAAAATACAATGGTGTGCTAAACTGACTGGAGCTTTAGAGAAGGTATATAGGGAAGACCGCTCTGAGAATGCGACATTTAAGATCTAAGTAATGGGGAGGAAGGAGCTATATGAGGATCTCTGAGCAGTATATTCCGAGCAGAGGGACAAGCAAGTGTAAATGTCTCAAGGTGGGAATAAACATGGTTTGTTCAAGGGTCAGAAAGAAGGCCAGTATGGTTGGAGTGTAGTGAGCAAGGAGAAGCCTGACATCGTATGAAATCATAGAGGTTGGCAAGAGTCATATTATATAGGGCCTTATAGACCACAGTCAGGAACTTGAATTGTATTCTGAGTATGAATGGAGCATTTAAACAAGGGAGCAATGTGCTCTGGATCATATTTGTTAAAGAGGACCCTGTATCTTGTTTGGAGAATGTTTGAGGTGGGAGGGAGAAACAGAGAAGAGAGTTGTGAGACCATTGAAGTTTTCCAGGTGAGAGATGATAGTGGCTTTGACTAAGGAAGTGAGAGTGGAAACAGAAGGATGACTGTGAGGGAAGAGATGATAGGATTTATTGATGGAATAGATTTGGGGGATAAGGGAAATAGAAAAGTCAGAAAGTAGATATGGAAAGAAAATATTAGATTTTTTTCGAGAAGTCTATAAACTAGTGGAAAGGACTGTTTTTTTAAAGAGAGGAACACTTAGTCCTTAACCATGTGATTTAGATGTAAAGTGTTTTAAGAGTAGAGAGGCCAAGAACGTAGAGTCCATTGTGGGCCGGAGTAGTCAGCGAGGACTTTCTAGAAGAGATGAAGCATGAATTGGGTCTTGGAGAATGAGTGAACTCTTATAGATATTTATGGGGAAGGGGATGGGCAGGTCTATTCCAGAAAAGTAAAAATAACATGAGTGAAAATTCCAAGATAAGAATGAGATATGTGAGAGGGGCCATCAGGGACAGATTTAGTTAAAGCACTGGTTGAGTTTGGGACAGAGTGGTAAGTGGGATTGTATCAATAGTTTGGAGCTAGCTCATAGAGGCCTTTAAAAGCCAGGAGGAATTTGTAGTGGTGGTATAGGCAGTCAGCAGTAAAGGAAGGAATACTGGGGAAAATGTTAAAAAGTTAGTTTCTCCTGATCAATATTCTATGAGCCTATGTGTCCTTGACATAGAAACCTGGATCTTGAGATTAGATCCAGGCAGCTCTACAACTCAGACATTTAAGACTGATATCCAAACATTTCATTGTAAAAAACCTAGGGAAAGCCATTCCAAAGCTCTCTGATGTAAGAATTCTTGTGATCAAGAAATTCATATATATATATATATATATATATATATATATATGTATGTATGTATTTAAGCCCACATTTATTTCTTTGAGACTTGGTAAGAAGGGAGAAAATTGGTCAATTCCTTCCTTCAAATAATAATTACAGCTTTATTTACTTACTTATAGTTTCACTTATTGAACATTTACTCTATAATGTGCCAAGCAATATCTACATATTATTGTATTTAATTCTAAAACAATCCTATTAAGTAAAATGCCCCCCACTTTACCATGATGAAACTGAGACATACAGAGGCTTAAAATTTTCCTGAAGGTTATATAGATAATAAGTGTCAGATAGGGTGACTGACCATCCTGGTTTGCTCAGAACTGAGGAGTTTCCAGGGATGTGGGACTTTCAGTGCTAAAACTAGAGAAGCCCTTGGTAAACAGGAGGGAGCTGGTCATCCTAGTGGCAGGTTTAGTTTTAAACCCAGACAATGTAGCTTTGGCACCAGAGCTCTTAACCTCTGTGCTCATTGCTCTCAATAAACTTGTAATAATCTTTTATCTAATGCATAGAAAAACCTTATCTAAAGCTACCCACTCTCTGCAATATGCCTAGAGAGAAGTAGGAACTCCCTCAGGCACTATACAGGGGTATTTTGATTCAGGTTTTGCTCTCTGTTCCTACCTCAGGGACATTTGAAATTTACTGCCAGGCAGGCAGCCATAGAGAAGCAGGGATGAGGGCAATCTATAATGTCTCCCAGTGTCCTGGCCGCCAAGCCAACCCTCGTCAACGTTACCAAGCTGCAAGGATCTACTACATCATGGCAGAAGAGATGGAGTGGGACTATTGCCCTGACAGGAGCTGGGAACTAGAATGGCACAATCAGTCTGAGAAGGACAGGTAAGGCTTCAGAAAAGAAGCGATCACACTTTCAAAGACTCTGGACCATTTTACTGAAATGGAGGAAGATACTGAAATTCTGAGCTGAGGAGGCACTTATCTAAAGTCAACTAATAAGATACTAACAAATCTAGAGGAAGGACTAGAACACAGGTAAGCTGGTACTCAGTACTTGGTCTATGTTGTTATACTGTAGAGCTGAAGTAAAGACCTTGTCCACATCCTCATGCTCTCAGTCTTGGCATCCTTTCCTCTGGTTAGCCAGAAGCACTGATATTGGGACTTAAATTTTATAGGGAATTTACTCAAGGGACTGAATGTCCCCAAGCTCAGATGTCCCTTGACAAAATGTCTTTAAGATAGAGGCTAAGCTGTATAGAAGAAAAAGCCCAAAATAGAGTGGCTTAAATATGTTAGAATTTTATTTCTTGCTTAAGTACAAATATGAGCAGTTCAGGGCCAATAGGTGAACTAGTCATCCATAACACTTGCTTTCATCTGTGGAACTAAGACATCTCTTCCAGTTGTAGTCATTCCCAGCTATCAAGAAATGGGAACTAAATCCATGCCAAGCAGCATTGTCTGTGAGGCCTGAAGTTGTAATACATTACTTTCTCTGAATCCCCGTTATCCTGAACTTATTCATATGGCCATACCTAGCTGCAAGAAAGTCCAGGAAGTGTAATCTCTGGTTAGGCAGCCATGTGCTCAGCTAAAACCTAGGTGATTCTATTACTAAAAAGGAAGGAGGGGAGAATGGGAATTTAGGTACAGTTTAGCAATTTCCACTATAGTTTATTTTTGGTGTTCTCACTACCCTTTACCAATCTTTATGTTGGTTTTTAAAGGTTGAAGCCTTCTTGCTAACTTGTTCTGCAACCTAGAAAAAATTAATTCCCTTTTCTGGACTCTGGTTTACTCATCTTTAAAGTGATGTGGTATAGTTGAAAGAACTTGACCAGCCTTTAATCCAAGCCCTGGCTCCCTTTCTGGCTGATAGTATCAATGAAGATAAGCCCTATCACCTCTAGATCACTGGATTCCTCCTCTAGGACATACATACCTCATCAGCCTATTGGGACGATCAAATGATAAAATGAATAATAAAGCTCTTTGTAAACAGGAAAACATCCCATAATGAGAAATCTGTAAGATTTCATTTTCTTCTTACCTCTCCCTACCCCTTATCCACCAGCAACAGAAGCAGTTAGTATTCTCCTACCACCTGTACCTTGTCCTTTGTCAGACTAATTCCATCTAAGACATCATTAAGGCTGGAACTAGAATTCATGGCTTCTGATTCTTACCAGATTAATTTTACTATAAATTCCTAACTGGATGATGGCAAACAAGGAAATATAAATAAATATTGAAATATGCCATCTTTAACTGCAGATATGCAGCCAAAGTGCATAATCTGACATTAGAAGGAATAGGCCTCACCTTCTTATACCTGTGACATGAGGTTGGGTCTGACATAGCTTTCCCATACTTGAAAATGAGGGGTTAAGGGAAAGGTGCTGATGCCACTCTTTGGATTCCTCTAGTTATGGTCACATCTTCCTGAGCAACAAAGATGGACTCCTGGGTTCCAGATACAAGAAAGCTGTATTCAGGGAATACACTGATGGTACATTCAGGGTCCGACGGCCAAGGACTGGATCAGAGGAACACTTGGGAATCTTAGGTAAGGGAATTCCACTTCCCTCCTAGTGTCTAGAAACCTGTGATGCTCCTAGGGAGGTTATGTCATATCAGGAAGGCCTCTCCATTCCCCCTTATCAGTTTTCCTTATAGTGGAACTATGGTCATATTTTATAAATCATTCATGAAAATAAGCAATCATATGGGGGTAATTCATGAATTCTGCTGCAACCTAAACCAGGTATTTCCAGGCCTCTATATCTAGGGATCTGTAAGGGTGATGCATTTTTTTTTTCAATGCTAAAAGCAAGGGAACTTAGGAACATCGAAGAGTAGGAAAAATGGTACAGGGAACCAGTATTACCCTTACACCCTTGCAATTATTGCTGTAGTTTCTTTACTTTCATAGGAGCCAATGAGTTTCATCACACACAGAAGGGACCCACTGGTCCTTGAAGGGAACCCAGCAATTCTGTACTCTGTGTCAAACTCTCACTCCTTACCAACAATGATTCCACAGAGCCCTGAATATGTAGAAACTTGGGCTATTATACAAAGAGAGTTGGGGTGGGAAAAGTGGGGATAATTGGAGGCATAATCTTGTTGTTGAAGTACCTTTATCCTGTGGGTAACAGTATCAGCTCAAGGTCTTCTGAATTTAAAAATGGAGTCAGTCACGACTTTCAGTTTTGGGACCCTTTCTCCGAGCAAACCCCTAATTCTAGGGAGCTCCTATGTATATCCCTTTCTTTAATGTCTTTAATGTCCCTGTTCCACTATTCTACTAATGAGACTTTTTCTTCTTTTGCATATACTAGGTCCACTTATCAGAGGAGAGGTTGGTGATATTCTAACTGTGGTGTTCAAGAACAATGCCAGCCGGCCCTACTCTGTGCATGCCCATGGAGTGCTAGAATCTAGCACCGGCTGGCCACTGGCTGCTGAGCCTGGTGAGTGGGAACACTTTAGTGAAGGAACATGTGAAGCATCTCTGTTTCAGCCCTCTGGCTTGTTCCTTTAAAAAAAAATATGCCCTTAGCGAACAGAAACAGGAATATTAACCAGAACTAAGCCTCAGTCTGAATTTGTCTCTATGAAATACTCATTTCTTCAATCTCAGAACAGACTGCCTACCTTAGGTCTTTTGTTTAATCAAAGACATACTCAACACTTGCCACACATGGAGCCTTATACTGTCGTTAACCCTGAATACAGATTGAGCTTCTAACCCTCTCTAGATCTGAAGTTAAACTTGGCTATAGTCTGAGCTCCTAATCATGGCTAGAGACTGGCCTGTCCCAGACCACAAACTGATCCTTAAACCCAGCCATAGATAAAGTTCTTGTCCTCTTAGTACAGACTAAATCCTAACTCCAGTCATATACTAAACTTCTAATATTAAATGTAGGGTTACCATAATCTTGACCACATTATCTTCCATGCATTCATTCACTGAATAAACACTTACTGGAGGCTTACTGGGTACAGGAAAAATGTTAGAAGTTATGGAAAGAGTGGGGAATAATACTTTTTCATACCCTAAAAAACTTGGGCTATTATGATAGAGAGATAAGTAAACCAGTAATTATAATGCCGTGTTTTAACTGTTAAATAGGGGCTTTAAAAATGTGCCATGGAAGTGTAGAATAGGGTACCTAATCTAAAGTTTGGATGGTCAAGGATGATTTCCCAGAGTAGGTGATAGCTGAGATCTAAATCAGTAGTTCTCAAACTTTAGCATGCATCAGAATCACCTGGAAGGTCTGTTAAATCATAGATTTCTGGGAATAACCCCAGAGCCTCTGATTCAGTAGGTCTGGGATAGGGTTCAAGAATTTTCTTATTCAAACAAGTTCCTAGGTGATTCTGATGTTGCTGGATCAGGAACTACACCTTAAGAACCAATAATCTAAAGAATGAGAAATAAGTATACAGGTAAAGTGATAGTGTGGAAGAAAAGCAGGGAAAAGGAAGTTCCATATGTAGGGAATGCAATATGTAAAGATTCAGTAGTAAGAGAGATGAAATTTGACGTTGAGGAAAGGGTTCTAAAAAGATCAAGTAAGTAGAATCAACAGGATTTGATTAACTGGATATGGAAGGTGAGAAGGAGAAGGATTCTTGAATGACAACCACATATTTGGAGGAAAATCCTGGAATGATTCCCACATTTTTGGCCTGGACAACCAGATATATGGTAATGTCATTCACCAATATAGGGAACATGGGCAGAAACTGATTTGGGATGGGGAAGAATGGATGATGGTGAGTTCACATTTGAATTTCTTGAATTTATGATGTCTGTAAGACAACCAGATAGAGATATCTAATAGACATAAAGGTCCAAAGCTCAAAAGAAAGGTAGGATCTGAGGGAATAGATGTGAAAGACATCAACATTTAAGTAGTAATTGAAGGCAAAGAAATAAACACAGTCACCCTGGAAGAGTATATTCAATGGGACAGTAGGAATCCTAGAATGATACCCTGAGGAAAACCAACTTTTAAGGGAGGTACTAATTGAAAAGTAAGCGTGAGAAAAAGTGAGCAAGATGTTAGAAGAAAAACCAGGATAAGATTGTATCAAAAATGTTTAAAAGAAGATCATTTCAAAAATGAAGAGGTCAACAGTTTCAGCTTCCTCAGAGAGGTTAAATAAGGTAACATAAAATTTCCCATTGGATATAGCAACAGCAGAATGGCTGGTGCTTTTCATAAATTGGTGAGGAAAGAAGCCAGACTATAATGGAATAAAGAGTAATTGGGAGATTTGGGAGTGGAAACAGTGAGTGTGGCTTAATTTTAAGACTTAAGAAGAGCAATTTCAGGTGACGAGATGGTCTGGGGTTTGACCAGGGGCTAAAGTAAAGTGGAAGTGAAAGTTACTGGAATTGAGATCAAGGGACTGAAAGGCTAGAGTGTTGTATGATTCATCCATATAGACTTTAAAGTTACTCAGAAGAGTGGTAGAGATTGGGGTGGAAAGGAAGATGGTGATCCAGGTACTAAAATCATCAATAAATGAGTAAAAGGAGAAAGGGGGTACATTGGAAGCAGGGAAAACATTTAGAAGGTTGTAGCAGTACATACAAGTGAAGATAATGACTTTAACAAAAGTGGTAGGAAATGAGGATTGAGAGAATTAGTTGGGTTTGAGGGATGTTAATGGATAATCAATAGGACATGATGATTGTACAGGTGTTAGGGGATAAGAGAGATAGTAGAGTTAAGGATAACAAACTATTTTTTGGATTAAGCACCTAGATGGTGGTACCACTCACAAAAGAAGATAAAAAAGCACGAAGTATGGAGTGTTTTTGTTTGTTGGTTTGTTTGTTTATTTAGAGGGGGAAGATATTAAGTTTATTTTTGATTGTCTTGAATATAAGGTACCTGTAAGACATCCAGGTGGAAAAGAGAGCACTGATAAGAATAGGAGGCTGTACTCAATTTGAGTATGGGTTTGTAATTTGGAAGAAACATCTGAAAAAATGTGGAGCTTTAACAGTCACCAGTAACTACAATAAATGATAGTTGAAATCATGATCATATGTGAGATCACCTAGTGAGATAGTGTGTAAAGTGACAATAACATTGAGCTGAGAATGGAACTTTGCAAAATACCATTACTTAATAGGAGGTGATTTACCTTAAATAATTTATAGATTTGAAGCTGTTCTAATCAAAATCACAATTGGACATTTGTATACTTAAATGAAATGATTGTATATAAAGTTCATTTGGAAGAATAAGGAATGCCTGGACAAGAAGATCCAAGAAGTATTTAAAGATGAATGAGATGAATGAACCTAGAGAATATAATAGATAGTGAAGTCAGTCAGACAGAGAAAGACAAATACTATATGATATCACTTATATGTAGAAACTAAAAAATAATACAATAAAATAAAATGAGTCTATATACAAAGCAGAATCAGACTCACAGACATAGAAAACAAACTTATGGTTACCAAAGGGGAGAGGAAAGGAGGAAGGGACAAATTAGGAGTATGGAATTAACAGATACAAACTACTATACATAAAATAGATAAACAACAAAGATATACTGTATAACACAGGGATTTATATTCAATATCTTGTGATAACCTATAATGGAATATAATCAGAAAAAACCTGAATCATTATGCTGTACACCTGAAACTAACACAATATTGTAAATCAACTACTCTTTAATAAAAAAGATCGAGAGAAGACTAGCACAACCCAATATTACAGCATATTATAAAGGTACAATAATTAAAGCAGCATGGTACTATTAAAAAATAATTAATAGGACAAAAAAAATCCCTGAAACAAACTCAAAGTTCTATCTTTGTCAACAGCTATGGGAATACAACTATTCCACTACTAGCCCACATTTCTTCGTTCTACTTCCCTCCTTAGGTCTCCTCACAAAGGAAATGTTATTAATCTGATTAGTCAGAACCCAGGATATTTGTTGGACAATGCCTTACTAGTGGGCAGGGTTACTGTTTCTCTCATCTCAGCGCTCTCTATTTCACTGCCTACTTCCATGTGTTAAGTTGATCTGTGCCTGCAAATGGGTAAACTGGTTATATGAGTTAAGACTCATATAACTGGTTTTCTGTGTTATGCCTGCACTGCAGATCGAGCTATCTTAGTTTCAAGGGGCTAGAATGAGGAAGCTTTGTTTAGGACTTTAAGTCAAAGTTTTTCAAAAGCCTCAAGGAGAGGAGTAACTAATAAAAGCCAGACATTCTTGTGATCCTGTATTAATATCATCACAATAGCATAGAAATCTTGCCTCTTGCCTCTAATGCTGAGTGTATATAAAAGTTTAATATTAGAAAAATCTAGCATTTCAGTGGCAGAAAGGAAAAATTGATCAATACAGTCAGCTCTCCATATCCACTTGTTCAACCAACTACATCCATGGATTCAACCAACTACAGACTGAAAATATAGTTGATCCTTGAACAACATGGATTTGAACTGCACAGGTCCTCTTATATGCAGATTTTTTTCAATAAATATGTACTAAAGTACTACCCAATCTGTGGTTGGTTGAATCCACAGATGAGGAACCACGAATATGGAGGGTCAACCATAAAGTTATATGTGGATTTTCATTTTTTAATATAATTTTTAAAACATATTTATTTATTTATTTGGTTGCACCAGGTCTTAGTTGCAGCAGGCGGGCTCCTTAGTTATGGATTGCGGGCTCCTTAGTTGTGGCATGCATACTCTTAGTTTCAGCATGAATGTGGGATCTAGTTCCTTGACGAGGGATCAAATCCGGGCCCCCTGCATGGGAGCACAGAGTCTTAACCACTGCACCACCAGGGAAGCCCTTATATGTGGATTTTCAGTTGTGTGGAAGGTTGGCATCCTTAACCCCTGTGTTGTTCATGGGTCAACTGTATTCAGAAAAAAATTCCAGAAATTTTCAAAAAACGAAACTTTAATTTGCCATGGGCCAGGAACTATTTACATAGCATTTACATTGTATTTACAATTATTTACATAGTATTTGCATTGTATTAGATATTATAAGTAATCTAGAGATGATTTAAAGTATATGAGAGGATGTGTGTAGGTTATATGCAAGTACTGTACCATTTATATAAGAGACTTAAGCATGGATTTTTGTATCTATGGGGGTTCCTGGAACCAATCCCCCATGGATACCGAGAGAGGACTATATATGGCTTTAGGACAGGTTGTCTCTTGTCAAAAACAAAATTAGATCTCTGTTTATTACCATATGCTAAAATAAATTACAAGCAGATTAAAGGTAAAATAGCTTAAAAGTAAAAGAATTAAAAGAAAATATAAGTGAAAATTTATCTGAATTCTGGGTGGAGATAGATTTTTCTAAGTTTGAGACCCTAAAAAGATGTTTAACACATAAGATATTGTTACTACATGTAGGATACTTATTTTTTTTTAAAGAGTAGCAAAAGAAAAATTAGTATATAGACAGGAAATTTATGAAGGAAGAAATACAAATGTCCAATTTAAAAAATAAATTAGGGGTCACTAATAAATATTGCAGTGCAAATTGTTTAGTAAAACCGATGTGACCTCTGCCCTCATAAATTTTACAGTCTAGGGGAGAAAGCAGGTAATAAGCAAGAAACCAATAGATACATACATATTTACAAAATTAGGTAAGTTCTATGAAGGAAGCAGAAGAAGATAATGTGACAGGGTAGAGGGAGAGGTGTATAAATCTTCCTGAGGCAGTGACATTTAATTTGAGACCTGATGGATATAAGGAGCTAGGGAGGCAACTATGAGAAAAGTATTCGAGGAAGGGGAGAAAATTCCAAGAAAAAGGAACAGCAAGGGTAAAGACCCTGAAGCAAGAGTGTATTCGGTCTGATCAAGAAGGGCAAGACTGCTAGTATTCTGGAATTGAGTAGGCCACAGGGAGAAGGGTAGGTGAAAAGGTCAGAAAGTTAAAAGTGGAAGAAGAGCAGGAAGCAGATTATGTTGGGTCTTACAGGCCATAATAGGAAGTTTGAGTAGATTGGGAGGCCATTGGAAGATTTTAAGCAGAGGAGTGACGTGATCTGACTTACATTTTAACACGATCAATCCGATTGCTGTGTTGAGGAGAGATTATAAGTAGGCAAGGGAGGAATTAGGGAGATGATCTAGGAAGCAATGCAGTAATTCTGTTTAGAGATGATGAGATGACGGTAGCTTGGAAGTGATGAGCAGTGGTCATATTTAGGATGGGTTTTTAAGGTAGATCCAATGAGATATTTTGATGGTCTAGAAGTGAGATGGGAGGGGGAAAGAGCAGAAAAAGATGATTTCAAGGTTTTGGTCTGGACCAATGGAAATAGTTGTCATTTAATGAAATGGAGAAATTTGAAATAAAGTTTAAGATGTGGAAATATCAAGTAGGTATTTGGCTACACGTGTAGCCAAATTAGAGAAGAGGTGTGAACTCAAGATAGAAATTTAAGAGTCATCAGCATGTAGATGATATTTAAAGATATAATATGCATGAGATCACTTAGGGAGTGAGTTAGACAATAAAGAGTGACTGAGATAATTAGATTAATCCAGGTATGAAATGATGGCAGCTCAGGCCAGCCAAATACAGTGAAAGGAGTGAGAAGTGTTCTGATTCTGGGGTTTCAAGATAGATTGGGGTTTCTAGATAGATTTTTCTTTTTGATTTTCAAGAGTTTCTATATTTTAGTTATTAGTCCCTTGCCTGTTTTATACATTGCAGGTATCCTTTCCCAATTTGTCATTCATCTGTTCATTTTGTTCATGGTGTTGTTTGTTGAACAGAACATAATTTGTAATCAAATTTTGGCCTCATGATTTGTGCTTTTTTAGTTTTGTTTATAAAGTCCTTTCCACCTCTGGTCACAAAGATATTGGGCTATATTATTTTCTATTTATAATTTTGTCACATTCAGATCTTTAATAATGCCAGAATCTACCTTTCTATGTGCCATTAGCTAGGGATCCATTTAATTTTTTTCTCCATATAGTGAGCAAGTTTTCTCAATACCATGTCTTAAACAATTCAGCTCTTCCCCATTTTACTTGTTTTTGCCACCTTTAGAGTTTACTTTCTTTTTTGTGAATTTTTATTGGAGTATGGTTGCTTTAGAATGTTGTGTTAGCCTGCACTGCACAACAAAATGAATCAGCCATACACATACAGATATCCCCTCCCTTTTAGCCTTCCTTCCCATTTAGGTTACTACAGTGCATTAGATAGAGTTCCCTGTGCTATATAGTATGTTCCCATCAGTTGTCTTTTTTACACCTAATATCAATAACGTATATGTGTCAGTCCCAGTCTCCCAATTCCTCCCACCCCACCTCTTTCCCCCTTGGTATCCATACATTTGTTCTCTATGTCTGTGTCTCTATTTCTGCTTTGCAAATAAGATCATCTATACCATTTTTCTAGATTCCACATATATGCAAGCATATATCACATATTATTATATGATATTTGCTTTCCTCTTTCTGACTTACTTCACTCTGTATGACACTCTCTAGGCCCATCCACGTCTCTACAAATGGCCCAATTTCATTCCTTTCTATGGCTGAGTAATATTCCATTGTATATAGGTACCACATCTTCTTTATCCATTCCTCTGTTGATGGACATTCAGTGTTTACTTTCTTTAAATAAATAGATCTGACTCCAAGTTTTTATTTTGTTATATTTGTATGTTATTATGTTATTGCAACAATATCATGCTATTTTTATTATTATAAGTTTGAAATTTGTCTTAATATTTGGAGGATAGGCCTCCTTTGTTCAGGATTGACTTAGGTATGTGTTATTTTTTCATATAAATTTTAGAGTAAGTTTATCAAGTTCATCAACAAAATCCAACTATGATTTTGATTTGCATTGTGTTGAATTTATAGATTATTTTAGAGAAAATTGGCATTTTTATATTATTCACTTGTGGGAATAACTTTCCATTTATTCAGATAGTCTTCTTTGTGAAGACACATAACACTTTTTTCATAGTGTTATGAAAATTTCCCCATTAAGGTTTTACATATGCCTAATTAAGTTAATCTGTGGATGTCTTATTGCTTTTGTTGCTAATTTTAAATTATATTTCTAATTGATTATTGCTAATGTAGTTAAATGCTATTGATTTTTATAATTTAATCTTTTATCTGGTAGGCTTCCTGAATTTCCTTATTAATTCTGTAGTTTGTTGATTCTGCAAAAACCGAGTGTTTTGTCCTTCTACTTATTATTTCCTTTTTGACATATGTGTTTGCCAGGATCTCTAATATTAGTGATAGTGGTGGTAACCCTTAGCTTTTTCCTAATCTCAAGGGGGATGCAACTAACTTTTCTCACTTTTTGCTATGGATCTTTTTTGGAGGAAGATGATAAACACATTTATTTAAATTTTAGTCAATGTAAATGACTAAAACCTTTAACAGAAGGATCATTTTAAAACCACTTTGAAGCCTACCTCTGTAAAGTGATTTTTCCAAGATGGTTATACCAGACATGCCCTAATCCCCAAAGCATCTTAAATGGTATAGGTTCTGATAAGCTTGGAATTTGTACACCTCCCCCTCTTCCCCAAGGAAATTTAAAGGCTTTACAATACATACTCCCACATGGCATACACATTTTCCTGTATTCAATAAATTTCTTCTTAGTAGAGAGGAAAAACCCAACCCAATTATGAGGCCAATCACACCACTGTTGAAAAACTGTACTTACTACGTCAGAATACTGGCATGAACAACTTGTATTTTAACCTAAAATCTTTATTAAATCCTAGTTTAGTGTCTCTATTATCAGTTAGAGTGTTGGTTAACTTGTGGTGAAATGAGGACTATGCAAGTAATAATGCAGCATAATATTTTACTACTATAAAAACAAGTATCATGTAGTTAGAGTTGTAACTGTACACCCACCTTAAAAATGTTTTCCCACATATCTATGTAAAACATGTAATTTAAAAATACTGACATCATAATATATAAATAGTTGTTATAAATGCACATAACACATTCTATAGACATCATATTTATTTTTTAAAGAGACTGTACATTATACATGGAAAAATTACACCCTTGGAAAAGCTTATGTTCTAATAGTGCTGTTAAACATCTAGATTAAATAAGAAATTGTATTTCAGAAGCATGCTATATTACATGTATATCAATTCTAGTACCTTAAGTGCTCACCAACAAATCATTAACATATAGAGACATTCATCACAAGAATCAAGAACTATCATCTATCTCTTCCACATATTAACAGGTGGTCAACTCCAAATCAACAGTGCTCACATAATTATGTCTGTAAACAACTATCCTAAGTGAAAGATGGGCTGAGTTAAGTACAGCTACAACATATTATAAACAATTCATTACAAAAATATCACAAGTTAAAACTGGAACACTTTGCACAGTTGATCACAAGACATCATAAAAACTGTCTTCAGTAAAACTCTGTAACAGATTGGTCAACTGGATATATCTGGATATGATAGAGACTTCTTATTGAAGATGCACACAAGTTAGGATTTTGAGAAAAAAACAACCATCAGGTCTGCTTCACCAGGGTCCTGAAATGTACCCATCACTGCATTACAGAACCTCAAGTCTGTTTTGAAGCCCCAGACAACAGATTTCCCAGAGACACTGTTCATCTTCGGTAATGACAACAGCAATCTTGGATTTGTATGATGAGGCTTCTTTTTTATTGAAGTATAATTGCCATTTGATATTATATTAGTTTCAGATGTACAATATAATAATTCAATAATTGTATACATTATGAAATGATCACTGTAATAAGTGTAGTTAACACCTGTCACCATGCATACTTACAATTCTTTTTTCTTGTGATGAGAACTTTGAACGTCTACTCTCATAACAACTTTCAAATATGCAATACAGTATTATAAACTATAGTCACCATGTTTTACATTGCATCCCCATGACATTTATTTTACAACTGGAAGTTTGTACCTTTTGACTGCCTTTACCCATTTTGCCCAACTCCTAACCCATGCCTCTGGCAACCACCAATCTGCTCTCTGTATCTATGACCTTGGGTTTTTTGTTGTTTATTTTTTGTTTGTTTGTTTGTTTTTTTCTAACTTAACATATAAGTGAGACCATATGGTATTGGACATTTTCTGACTTATTTCACTTAGCATAATGCCCTAAAGGTCCATTCATTTTGTCACAGATGGAAGGATTTCATTTTTTTATGGCTGAATAGAATTTCATTGTGTGTGTGTGTGTGTGTGTGTGTGTATACACACACATGTATATATCACATCAACTTTATCCACCGAAGGACACTCAGGTTGTTCCCGTGTCTTGGATATGGTAAATAATACTGAAATAAACGTGGGAGTGCATATATCTTTTTGAATTAGGGGTTTTGTTTTCTTTGGATAAACACCCAGAAGTGGAATTGCTTGATCATATGGTAGTTCTATTTTTAATTTTTTGAGGAACTGCCATACTATTTTCCATAGTGGCTGCACCAATTTACATTCCCATCAACAATGCACAAGGGTTCCCTTTTTCCCACATCCTTGCCAACACTTGTTATTTCTTGCCTTTTTGATAATAGCCATTCTAATGGATATGAGTTGCTATCATGGTTTTGATTTGCATTTCCCTAATAACTAATGATGTTGAGCATCTCTTCATGTACCTGTTGGCCATTTTGACATCTTCTTTGGGAAAATATCTATTCAGATCCTCTGCCCATTTTTTAATCAGGTTGTACATTTTTCTGAATGTTGAGTTGTATGAGTTCTTTGTATATGTTGTATATTAACCCCTTATTGGATATACTGTTTGAAAATATATTCTCCTACTCAGTAGGTGGCCTTTTCGTTTCTTTGAAAAAAAATGTTTTTTTTATTCAAAAGCTTTTTATTTTTATGTAGTCCCATTTGCTTATATTTTTGTTGTTGTTTTGCCTGACAAAACAGATCCAAAAAATGTTGTTAAGACCAACATCAAAGAGTGTAGTGCCTATGTTTTCTTCTAGGATTTTTACGATTTCAGGTCTTACATTTAAGTCTATATCCATTTTGAGTTTATTTTTGTATATGGTGTGAAAAGTAGTTTAGTTAGATTCTTTTACATGTAGCTGTCCAATTCTCCCAACATCATTTATTGAAGAGGCTATCTTTTCCCCATTGTATATTCTTGTCTCCTTTGTTGTAGATCAATTGCCCATATAGGTGTGGGTTTATTTCTGGGCTGTCTATTCTATTTCATTGATCTATGTATCTGTTTTTATGCCAGTACCATAATGTTTTGATTACTGTAGTTGTGTAATATAATTTGAAACCAGGGAGCATGATGCCTCCAGCTTTGTTTTTCTTTCTTAAGATTGCTTTGGCTATTCAGTTTCTTTTGTGGTTCTGAACAAATTTTAGAATTGTTCTATTTCTGTGAAAAATGCCATTGAAATTTTGATAGCAATTGCATTAAATCTGCATATTGCTTTGGGTAGTGTGAACTTTATAACAATATTAATTCTTCCCAATCCATGAATATCTTTCCATTTATTTGTGTATTCTTCAATTTCTTTCCTCACTGTCTTATAGTTTTTATTTTTCAGGTCATTCACCTCCTTGGTTAATTTTATTCCTAAGTATTTTATTCTTATTGATGGAATTATAACTGGGAATTATTTTAGTAATTTTTCTTTCTGACAGTTTATTATTAGTGTATGGAAACACAACGGATTTCTGTATGTTGATTTTGTATCCTGCAACTTTACTGAGTTTGTTTATTAGTTCTAAAAGTTTTTTGGTGGAGTCTTTAGAGTACTCTATATATAAGATCATGTCATCCTCAAATAGTGACCGTTTTACTTTTTCCCTTCTAATTTGATTACCTTTTATTTTTTCCTCTTGCCTAATTGCCCTGGGTAGGACTTCCAACGCTATGTTAAAAAAAATTGTGAGAGTGGGCATCCTTGTTTTGTTCCTGATCATAAAGGAAAAACTTTCAGCTTTTCACCGTTGAATATGATGTTATATGTGGGCTTGTCATATATGGCCTTTATTATGTTGACGTATATTCCATCTCTTCTCAGTTTGTTGAGCATTTTTATCAGGAATGGATGTTGAATTTTGCAAACGCTTTTTCTGCATTTATTGAGATGATTATATGATTTTTATCTTTCATTGTGTTAATGTGGTGTATAATTATGTTGATTGATTTGTGGATACTGAACCATTCTTGCATCCCTGGAATAAATCTCACTTTATCATGGTGTATGATCCTTTTAATGTATTGTTGATGTCGGTTTGCTAATATTTTGTTGAGGATTTTTGCATCTATGTTCATGATAAACCTATGTTTATCATGTACTTATTGCCATTTTGTTAATTATTTTCTGGCTGTTTTGTAGTTCCTCTGCTTCTTCTTCTCATGCTCACTTTTGTGGTTTGGCGACTTTCTTTAGTGATATGCTTGGATTCTTTTCTCATTATCTTTTGTGTATTTACTATAAGTCTTCCTTTGTAGTTATTAAGACACATATAACAACCTCTATTTATAACCATCTATTTTAAGTTGATAACAACTTATGTTTCAATGCATTCTCAAACTCTACATTTTTACTCTTTCCCCCCAAATTGTATGTTTTTGATGTCACATTTTATATCTTTTTATTTTGTATATCCTTTAACTAATTATTGTAGTTATTGTTATTTTAACTACTTTTGTCTTTTATCCACCATACTAGCTTTCTTGTTTAATACTGATGAACTTCTTAAGATTTTTGCTTGTCTGGAAAACTCTTTATCTTGCCTGAAGACAGCCCTCCCCCCCCCCACAAAGCCAAAACTCCAGGACAAATAGGCCTCTTTCAAGGAAAGACTGGGGGTTTGTTTCAGTCTGCTGTGTGTGCAGTACCCCAGGGATGGTAGCCTTCTAGGAACTGTCTCTCCAATTGTTACAATCCCATGTGACCCAGGAACACAAGCCCCCCTGGCCACCAGAGCCAGGCATTTAAGGGGAATCTCCTGGGCTGCAGCCACATAAACCAGGGCACCAGATATAAAAACTGGGGCACCAGACATGTATAAAAGCTTCCCTCTGGGAGATACTGGTATTCTGGACAGTAGCAGAGGGCAACAGTGAAGGTGGCGCTTACTGAAGGAAAAAAAGACTTAGTGCCTGCCAGCTTTATCAAGGCAGAGAGAGAGAGAGAGAGAGCACAGAGATGGTGCCCACAAATTGGTGGGTAAAGATGGCGCCCATTGAGAAAAAATAGCTCTTGTCAGCTTTAGCATTGTAAAGGGAGAGTGTGAAAATGGTGTCTACCAGTATCTTCATCCATGGAGATTATCCAAACATGCCCCTGCTCCTCAGGTCAGTGCTTTAAGATTAGCAATGAATTGCTTTGACATAAAGTCTGAGTGCTTTTCAAATGGTTACCTCTGTGCTGGGCCCTGGGGTGAGTGAGTCTGCATGTGAGCCATTTAGAAGGTATTTCTTAGTTCACTACATCCCTTTGGATCTCATGAACATGAGCCCCATTGGTTTAAAAAGCCATATATTTTACAGCTTCATATTTCAGGTTCAGGTATTAAAGGGGGGGGGGCGCTGATATGAGGTATGAACACTTTGCTCCTCAGGGAGAAGCTTTGGTTGTGTGAGTTCCCTCCTAATTCTGGATTGTTGAGCTGCAGTGGGATTTATGGTAAGACCATGTCTCAGTCTCTCCTACTGCCTCGATGTGATCCTTTTCTCATTTGCCAATGTGAAGGAATCACTCAGCTAGTTTTCGGGTCTTTTTCAGAGGAAATTTTCCCATAAGAAGCTTTAGATTTGGTGTTTTCCTGAAAGGAAATGTGTTCAGAATATTCCTACATTGTGTCTTAGACTGCCTCCTGAGAACCCTGTGATGATGAGGCTTCTTTACTCTCTGGTAAAGAGGGTTGCTTTTTGTCTGCTTTAATAGCCAGATGTTTGCAAGCAGCTTTCCAACAGCAGATATAAGCGATCTGGTTGTTGAGAATTCTTTTGGACAATCCATTTTCTTTTGGCCAATGTTCAACTCTTAGGCTACTTCTGTATCCTTCACTGTCACTCCCATCAGCATTAAAAAGCTTCAGTAGCTCAGGGAAAAAATTGCTTCTTCAACAGTGACTGACGTGATCTGTGTTCCTGCTATAAGAATTTTTTTAGCCTTTCTCAAGGAAGTATATATTATACATTAATGAATGTATTTTACAGTAAAATTAAATTGAAATCAGACTCTTTTAAAAAGCTTAAAATGGAAATCAAGGCATTTATCAAATTTCCATGATGAACCAAAATCCTGACTTTCAGAATTCAGCAATCATGATTGTAGATGAGGGCCATTAATCCATGTTTTTAAATAACTAAGGATCTTGTCCATACTTGGAGCAGAATTCTGTGTATAAGTGACAATCATTTCAAATGTAAATATTTTAGGGGCCCCAGATATTTTAATTGTTCAGCCATACATGTGTTGTACTTCATCATCTGATGACTTGCATGGCTCCCAGCCAAAGAAAAATATGTTACCCAGCAGAGTTTAAGACCTGACCACACAGATCATGGCCTAGTCAAGACCCATGGTTCTAACAGAGGGAAGGACTAATACTTCTGTTCTAGAATTTTTTTAATTAAAAATAACTTTATATTTAGTAAAATTCACTCATACTGTAGTATTTCATGGATTTTGAAAATGCATGCACTTGTGTATTCACCACCATAACTGAGATACAGAACAGTTCCATTACCCCCAAGAAACTTCTTCAGGCTGCCTCTTTGTAGTCAAGCCTTTCCCCCAATCCCACCACTTTTGTCAACCACTTTCCTTATGTTCTACATCCCTATGGTTTTCTGTTGTACAATGTCATAAAAATTGAATCATACAGTTTAGCCTTTGACTTCTAGATTCTTTTCACTTAAAAAAAGCATTTGGAGGATAGCAAAATTTGCAGATTAGGGAACACCAGATTCCTGTTCCTCCACAGCCCATACTTCTAAGAAACAAAGAAAACAACAAACCAAATTCAGGTATAACATAGATGTTGAAACTGCCTGACAGGAATTTTAAAATAACTACAATTAATATGTTAAAGGCCCTAATGGAAAAGGTGACAAGCATGCAAAATGAGATGATAATTTCAGTGGAGAAATTAAAAACTATAAGAGAGAATCAAATGAAAATGCTAGAAATGAAAAATAGAGAGAGAGAGGCTTTTCAATGGTCTCTTCAGTAGACTTCACACAACTGAGAAAATGACTACTGACCTTGAAGTTAGGTCAATAAAAATTACCAAAACTGAAATACTAGGAGACAAAAAAGAGGAAAAAGAAACAGAATGAAGCATGTAAGATCTGCGTGATAATATCAGACACTCTAACATAAATGAAATTGAAATCATAAGAGAAGAAAGAGAGATAGGACAAGCTAAAGATTTAAAGAAATAATAGTGGAAACTTTTCCAAAATCAACAATAGACACAGAACTACAGAATCAAGAAGCTCTGAGAAGACCAACGGGGATAATTACCAAAAAACAAACAAATAAATACACACACATGCACACACATGCACACACACACACTTGCAAACACCCTTAGTCATGCCACATAAAGTCTACTAAAACCAAAGACAAACAGAAAATCTTGAAAACAGCCAGAAAAATAAAACCAAAGCACATTACATACAAAGGAACAAAGATAAAACTTATGGCAGATTTCTCATCAAAAACTATAAAAGCAAGAAAGCAGTAATGAAACATTTTTAAAGTGCTGAAATAAAAATACTGTCAATGAAGAATTATATATGCTGTGAAAATAAGAAGGAAAAATAAAAACATTTTCAGAAAAAAAGGCTATAAGAATTCATTGCTAGTATATCTATATTACAAGAAATTTTAAAGAAAGTACTTCAGGAAGAACTGACATGGCACCAGAAAGCAAGTGGTAACCATACAATGAAATAAAGAGTGCTGGAAATAGAATAAATAAAGATAAAAATAAAATTTATTTTTTTCATTTTTAGTGCTCAAAAGACTGTCTAAAAGAAAACTTTATCAATGTAGTGTATTTTTGTATATGCAAATATAAAATATATGACAAAAAATACCACAATGATTGGAAGTGGTGTATTGGGAATATACAGTTGCAAAGATCTCTTGCTAGATAGTAACCAATATAATATTATTTGAAGATAGATTCTAATATATGTTGTAAATTCTAGAGCAATATGTAAAATCATTTTTAAAGGGGTAGAGTGAATTAATAATAGAGAAAAAATGGAATCACATAAAATGCTCAATTAATGCAAAAGAAAGCAAGAAAGAAGGAAAAAAACAAAAAGAAATAGAAAAATAGAAAAAAAATCTACCAATATGATAGATTTTATTTCAATGATAGCAATAATAATTTTAAATTTAAACCAATATAAACACACCAACAAAAACAGATGTATATTGTGATACTGGATTTTAGAAGATTACCCAACTATATGTTATATAAAAGAAATTCACTGTAAACATAAAGGCAAAAATAGGATAAAAGTGAAAGAATGGACAAAGATGTACCATGTAAACACTAACATGGCTAATACTACTGTCATGGAAAGTACACTTTAGACTAAGGAATCTACCAAGGATAAGAAAGATATTACAATATAATAAAGAGATCAATTCTCAAAATAAAACAAAAACTGTCCTAAATATGCACACATTGAACAACAGAACTCCAACATACATGAAATCAAAAACTGATAGTATTGAAAGGTAATTTGTATATTTCTAGGAATTTCTGTATTTCATCTAGGTTATATAATTTGTGGACATATAACTGTTTTGGTGTTTTCTTATAATCCTTTTTATTTCTGTGAGGTTGGTAAAATATCCCTACATTCACTTGTGATTTTAGTTTTTTTTGTTTCCGATTTTTTTTATTGAAGTATAATTGATTTATAATATTGTACAGCAAAGTGATTCAGTTATATATAGATAGATAGATATAGATATATTTCCCTGTGCTATACAGTAAACCCTTGTTCCTAATCTATTTTATGTACAGTAGCTTGTATCTGTTAATGCCATACTCCAAATTTATCACTTCCCCTCTCCCTTTCCCCTTTGGTAACCATAAGTTCGTTTTCTATATCTGTGAGTCTATTTCTGTTTTGTATATAGATTCATTTGTATTATATTTTAGATTCCACATATAAATGACATCATATAGTATTTGTCTTTCTCTAACTTACTTCACTGAGTGTAATATTCTCTAGTCCATCCATGTTTTTCCAAATGACAATATTTCATTCTTTTTTATGGCTGAGTAATATTCCATTGTATATCTATACCACATCTTCTTAAACCAATCATCTGTGATGGGAAATTTGGTGTTTTCCATGTCTTGGCTACTATAAATAGTGCTACCATGTACACTGAGGTGAACATATCTTTTGAATTAGAATTTTCACCTTTTCTGAATATATGCCCAGCATCACATTGTAGCTCCATTTTTAGTTTTCTAAGGAAACTCTTTACTGTTTTCCACAGAGGCAGAACCAATTTACATTGCCACCAACAGTGTACAGGGTTCCCTTTTCTCTGCACCCTCTCCAGCATTGGTTGTTTGTAGACTTTTTGATGGTAGCCATTCTGACCAGTGTGTGGTGATACCTCATTGTGATTTTGATTTGCACTTCAGTAATGATTAATGATGTTGAGCATCTTTTCATGTGACTGTTGGCCATCTGTATGTCTACTTTGGAGAAATGTCTATTTGGGTCTTCTGCCCATTTTTTGATTGTGTTCTTTCTTTTTTCAATATTGAGTTGTATGAACTGTTTATATATTTTGGATGTTAATCTCTTGTTTGTTCCATTGTTTGCAAATATTTCCTCCCATTCCACAGGTTGTCTTATTGTTTTATTGATGCTTTCCTTTGCTGTGCAAAAGCTTTTAGATTTTATTAGGTCCCATTTGTTTAGTTTTGATTTTATTACTTTTGCCTTGGGAGACCGAACTAAGAAAATATTGCTATGATTTATGTCAGAGAATGTTTTGCCTCTGTTCTCTTCTAGGAGTTTTATGCTTTCATGTCTTAGATCTAAATCTTTAAACCAGTTTGAGTAATTTTTGAATATGGTATGAGGGAGTGTTCAAGTGTTCTATTTTCATTGATTTACATGTGGCCATCTGGCTTTCCCAACACCACTAGTTGAAGAGACTGCTTTCTTTCCATTGTACAGTTTTGATTCCTTTGTTAAAGATTAATTGACTGTAGGTGTGTGGGTTTATTTCTTGACTCTCTATTCTGTTCCATCGATCCATATGTCTGTTTTTGTGCCAATACCATGCTGTTTTGATTACTGTAGCTTTGTAGTGTTGTCTGAAGTCTGGAAGTCTAGCTTTGTTCTTTTTTATTAGGATTGTTTTGGCAATTTTGGGTCTTTTTTCGTTCCATATAAATTTTAAGATTATTTGTTCTAGTTCTGTGAAAAATATCATGGGTATTTTGATAGGGATTGCATTAAATCTGTAGATTGCTTTGGGTAGTATGGCCATTTTAACAATATTAATTCTTCCAATCTAAAAGCATGGAATATCTTTCCATTTCCTTGAATTATCTCCAATTACTGTTTTCAATGTTTTATAGTTTTTAGTGTATAGGTCTTTCACTTCCTTGGTTAAGTTTATTCCTAGGTATTTTTTGACACCATTTTAAACAGGATTACTTTTTACTTTCTCTTTCTGATATTTCATTGTTCGTGTAAAGAAATGCAACAGATTTCTGTATATTAACCTTGTACCATGCAACCTTGCTGAATTTCTTTATTAGTTCTAATAGTTTTTGTGTGGAGACTATAGAGTTCTCTATATAGAGTATTATATCAACTAGAAATAGTGAGAATTTTACCTCTTCTCTTCTAACTTGGATACATTTTGTTTCTTTTTCTTACCTGATTTCTGTGGCTAGGACTTCCAATACTGTGCTGAACAGAAATGGTGAGAGTGGGTATCTTTGTCTTGTTCTGTGCCTCCATTCTATTTCCGAGATTTTGGATCATCTTTACTATCATTACTCTGAATTCTTTTTCAGGTATGTTGCCTATTTCCTCTTCATTTATTTGGTCTTGTAGGTTTTTACCTTGCTTCTTCATCTGTAACATATTTCTCTCTCATCTCATTTTTGTTGATGTGTGGAGCTGTTTTCCTCTCTTGCTGGTTGTTTGGCCTGAGGCGTCCAGCACTGGAGCTTGCAGGCAGTTGGGTGGAGCCAGATCTTGGTGCTGAGATGAGGACTTCTTCGAGACCTCACAGTGATTAATATTTCCTGGGACCTGTAGTTCTCTGATAATCCAGCAGTTTGAATTTGGTGCTCCCACCACAGGAGCTCAGGCCTAACCCCTGGCCTGGGAACCAAGACCCTGCAAGCTGTGCGATGTGACAAAAACAAACAAACAAACAAAAAACAGACAAACAAAGCCCAAGGCAAATATTAAAAACAAAACAAAACCAACAAAAATAAGAAGTAACAATCACACAAACAAAACAAAACAAACAGACAAATAAAACCAAAGACAACAAAAACGAATCCAAATAAACAAGACAAAACAACAAACAAACAACAACAATGAAAAAAAACCCAAGGAAAGCAAAAAACAAGAAGACACCAAAATGAACAAGAGAGCCCAAAAACCAAAACCAATAATAAAAACAAAACTAACCCAAACAGAAAACTAAAAACAAAACAAAATCAAAAAACAAACTAAAAGAAAAGCTAAGTGAACAAAAGACAAACACACAAAAATGACACACACACAAAAAATCAAAACTAGAAAAAAAGGATAAAAACAAAAGAAAATAATAAACAAAGCAAAACTAAACTAAACAAAAATATCAAAATTACAAACCAACAGGAAAAAAAGGACAACAAATAACAAAGAGCAGGACAATAACAAAGAATAAAAATAAAATTAGAAAAATAAAAAATATATTAGAAAAAATAAAAATGAAACAACAACAAAGCAAAATAGAACAACAGCAAAAAGATAAAATAAAATAAAATAATTTTAAAAGTTTAAAAAATAAAGTTAAAGATAAAAATATAAAATATTAAAAAATGGAAAATTCTGTGATGCCTCCACTATCAATGTCCCTGCACCCACGGTGAGCTACAGCCAACCCCCACCTCCCCAGGAGGTTCTCCAAGACCTCTCGGTAGGTCTCTGGACCAGCTGTGTCATCCCCACCTCTGCTTGTATTCCTCTCACCAGCATCTGCTTCTGAAGCACACATGCTTGCATAGGCCAGCTGGGGTGCAGACTTCCATGGGCATGGCTGCAGGGGCTGGCACAGATGGAGGAGGCTTTGGAGAAGGGCGGCGCTCAGCCTGCCAGGACCTGTGTGGACAAAGGAAGATTTGTCAGGGGTGGTGGCAGGCTGCCAAGACCCACACGGCCCATGGATGTTTTGGAGGAGTTGTGCTCAGGTCCACCAGGACCCGTGTGGCCGGAGGAGGCTTTGGCAGGGGCGGGGCTCAGGCATGGGGCCCTAGCAGGCTTGCCAAGGCCTGAGCAGGTGGGGGGAACCCTGGTTTTCAGGGTGGGCGAGCCTGCTCAGACATGCACAACTGACGTTGCCCAAGGAGGCCAGCCCAACAGGTGGGAAAGGGCATTCCAATGGCAGCCCTGCCTTTTACGCACCACTCAACAATTGCATCTCACCTCCATGGTGGCTTGGGCTTCCTCTGCAAACCTTTCTGGCTGTGGAGCCCTTCCCTCCTGCTTCCTCAGGCTGTCTCCTCACAACCAACCGCTACCTCCTCCCTGGGTCCACTCTCCAAACCCCACTCTCCAGCACCCAGCCCTCCTACACACAACTCAGGCTGGGGTGTGCAGGGCTGTGGCACAGACTATATGAATAGGTATTACTTTGTCTGTCCTGCCTTCCACAGACTGGTTGCTGCATTCCCCTCCAATCTCCCAATCCCCTGAAAGTCCCTCTCTGTCACTACTGTTCCCCTTGCTGTAAGTGAGCTTTTCTGAGTATGGGAATCTCTGCTCTCCTTTAGCTCCCCCTCAGGGGCACTGGTCCCATCCTGTTTCCACTTTTCTTCCCCCTTTCCTTCTTTCTTTCATCCTACCTGGTTGCTCAGGGATTTTTTTGTCCCCTTAGGCGTCCGAGGTCCTCCACTAGTGTTCGGTAGGTGCTCTCTGAGAACTGTTCCAATGTATTCTTGATGTATTTCTGAGGAGATGCAAACTCCACATGCTCCTATTCTGCCATTTTGACTCTGCCCCCAATGTTCAGTATCTTTGATTTACAATATTATGTTAATTTTATTTATACAGCATCGTGATTCAATATTTTTGCAGATTATACTCCATTATAAGATATTTTAAGATAATTGCTATAATTCCCTGTACTATACAGTATATCCTCTTTGCATACCTATTTTATATATAGTAGTTTGTTTCTGTTAATCCCATCAAACAAACAAACAAACAAATAAATAAATAAATAAATAGTCTGAAGTCAGGGAGTCTGATTCCTCCAGCCCCGTTTTTTTCCTTCAAGACTGCTTTGGCTATTCGGGGTCTTTTGTGTCTCAATACAAATTTTAAGATTGTTCTAGTTCCATAAAATATGCCATTGGTAATTTGATAGGGATTGCATTGAATCTGTAGATTGCTTTGGGTAGTATAGTCATTTTCACAATATTGATTCTTCCAATCCAAGATATACCAATCCATGGTATATCTCTCCATCTGTTGGTATCATCTTTAATTTCTTTCATCAGTGTCTTATAGTTTTCTGCATACAGGTCTTTTGTCTCCCTAGGTAGGTTTATTCCTAGGTATTTTATTCTTTTTTTGCAATGGTAAATGGGAGTGTTTCCTTAATTTCTCTTTCAGATTTTTCATCATTAGTATATAGGAATGCAAGAGATTTCTGTGCATTAATTTTGTATCCTGCAACTTTACCAAATTTAGTGATTAGCTCTAGTAGTTTTCTGGTGGCATCTTTAGGATTCTCTATGTATAGTATCATGTCATCTGCAAACAGTGACAGTTTTACTTCTTCTTTTCCAATTTGTATTCCTTTTATTTTTTTTTCTTCTCTGATTGCCGTGGCTAGGACTTCCAAAACTATGATGAATAATAGTGGTGAGAGTGGGCATCCTTGTCTCGTTCCTGATCTTAGAGGATATGCTTTAGTTTTTCACCATTGAGTATGATGCCTGCTGTGGATTTGTCATATATAGCCTTTATTATGTTGAGGTAGGTTCCCTCTATGCCCATTTTGGATTGGAGCTTAATGACAAGGAAAGTCTGGCTAAGTATTTGAGGCATCAATACACGCAGATCATAATTGACATCAGAAAGATGGCTGAAAGCTTCCATGGAGACAGTATGGAAAAAGAGGAGAAGAGGACTAGAGACAGAGCCTTGAAGAAACAGCTCATTTAGAAGGCAGCATCAGGATAAGGAGACCAAAACAGAGCCAAAGAAGGAAGGTCATGATAAGCAGGGAGAATAGTAGCAGAACTGCCTTACTAGAGTATTGGACCTGAATATTTAAAGATAGGGACAGTAGAAGAGATGCTGAGGGTGTCCCAGGAGGGAGAAGAATAAAGTCACAAAAATAAAATGAAGACTGATATGGAAATGATGGAGAAATATCTTAAAGGTCCTGGTACTCACCTGCCACAGCCTCTTAGGGATACCCGGGAACTGGGAGAAATTTCTGACCTGGTCCAACTGGAGACTCCTGTTACCCCTTCTAGGTGAGGTTCTCACTTACCAATGGAACATCCCAGAAAGATCTGGCCCTGGGCCCAATGATTCTACTTGTGTTTCCTGGATCTATTATTCTGCAGTGGATCCCATCAAGGTAAAGACAATATTGGCTTCCTGGAGTTGTCTCAGAAATGGCCAGGTTGCCTAGCAAAAAGAAGTTATTAAACAGATGTAGTAAGAAGCCCAGCACTAAAGTCCAGGGTTCAGGTGAAATTCCTCAAATGCTGGGCTTATTCTAGTAGGTAGGAGGAGGGATGAAAGGAATAGGTAGCACCACATGTTAGTTCTGAGGATTTTCTTCCTTGTTTCTTCTTCTTGGATAATATAAGGCAGTATGTTATCATTTAAGAAACCTAGAATTGGTTGTCAAGAGATTGGGTTTCTAGCCCAAATTTTGTTCTGTCTTGCGTTTGAAGTGACTTTAGGAAAGTCATTCTGCCTCTGTTTCCTGGAAAATGGGCTTATCTATGTAGCCACCCATCTGCTGACAGGCAGATGTCAGCTATCATTTATTGAGAGCCTACTACATTTTACCTGGTGCTTTGGATGATACAAATGTAAGATACAGTTCCCATTTTCAAAGAGTGTGATCTAGTTGTGGGGGACAGGTGAATATAAACATAACGTTAACATTAAATATATAAAATATTATATATATATATATATATATATATATATATATATATATATATACAGAATAAATTTTAAATATAGCTTAGTATTAGCAACTCTTTAAAACCATTTAATAGAAAGTGCTGTGGGGGTCCATGAGAGAGTGATTACTTCTGCTTGGAGGAGAGGATGAATGAAGGGGAAACTGGAGAAGGCAAAATAATGGTAGGTAGATATACATTGAGCCTTGAAGCTGAATAGCAGTGTGATAAAAGATAGGGATATAGTGGATGGGTGGACATTATAGGAGGAAGAAACAGCCTGAGAAAAGGCATTGTGTTGTGAAAGTGATTGGTGGGTTTGGAGATCAACGAATAGTCCAGCAGAGATAAATCATAAGTGAGATAGCATATCTTACCTGTGTCCCAAGATGGTTGTGAGGATGAATTCAGATAATATAGTTGAGGTGCTTATAAATACAAGACATTATGATGAAGTGCTGAGGGCACAATGGGCTTGGATGTCAGCCTGTCTCTCTGTAGAGCACTACCACCCAGAAACAACTCCATCTAGTTCACTCTCTCCCTCTTCCTCCTATCCTTAGGACATGTACAGTGGCCTGGTGGGACCCTTGGCCATCTGCCGAAAGGGCATCCTAGAGCCCAATGGAGGACGGCGTGACATGGACCGAGAATTTGCCTTGTTATTCTTGATTTTTGATGAGAACCAGTCTTGGTATCTAGAAGAGAATGTGGAAACTTATGGGCCCCAGGATCCAGGCCATGTTAACCTACAGGATGAGACTTTCTTGGAGAGCAATAAAATGCATGGTCTGTAGAAAAGAACCTAACCCTCTTCCAAAGAAGTCCCTACTGGCTGCATGGGGGTATCTGATAGGCACATCACAACCCAAGGGAGCATAATTTCTGAAAGAATAGGAAAGTGGAATGGGGACAAATTAGAAGAAATGTCTCCTACTACAGTATTATATATTTCATATATAAAATAGGTAATGTGGTCTACGTTAGTTCAAGTGCCCAGAAAGCAGGAAGCTGACTCTAAAATTGCTGTGGTGACACTAGCACATTTTAACATATTAGAGAAGGCAAGATGGACATTTATGACCCTCAATGTACCTGGTGGACTGGCTGATTAGGGCCTCTCTACTTAAAAATTCTGAGTTTAGTTTCGCAATATTATCTTATTTCCTTACCACTCTGGATCTGAGATCTGTTTTCTCAATAGATTCTAATATAGACAAATGAAGGACAGCTTATCCTTTCATCTATTTTTAAAACAAAGGTTCAATTTACAGATGGAAGGATTGGAGAGAGAGCCTCAGAGAGCAGCATACTGGGTTATATTACATACAAATAAGAGCTTCTTGATGCTCAAATGGATTTTGGAGGTAAATTGTGCACTCAAGCCTTCCTTTGTTCTAGAGATTTGTGTATCTTTAAAAAAATAGAGAAAATCTCAAAGAAGAGGGAGAATTTAAGTGCAGCAGACTGTATAAAGTGATTTCTCACTATCTCTTCTAGTGTAGTATTTCTTTGATTTGAGGATAAGTCGCAGCTTTGATAGTGACTCTACTGGAACTCAAAAGTAGTATCTCATTGTCACACAGATTCTAGCTATTTCCCCTTGATGGAAATATGAGCGATTCACATTGAATCCAGTGATTCTCAAACTTTACGAAATGAATTTTTTTTAGCTCCTTTCAAATCAGAGAAATAAATTGCCCGAAACCAAAATGGAAAGAGGACACAGATCTTGCTAGTGCAGGGGTTTAGCTAATGCTCATTTCCATCTGTTTGTTTATGTGTTTATTCATCCAAACTCTTCAGGAATCAATCTATCTACTTATCTATCAAGCATTTGTTGAAAACTCTCTGAGTGCCGGCACTAGAGAAAAAAAAAATAATGTTGGTGTCTGAGGGCAAACAAATAATACCATTTCCCTCACTTCCAGATTCCTGAACCAATTGAGAAAGAGGCAGGGATGCTTAAGGTCAAACGTGAACTTACTGAGAAAGCTAATTGGCAAACTGAATTTAGTTCTGCAGCAAAATGGGCTTACTAATACTCCCCCAACAATGGATAGATTTTTCATCCTGTCATTGATGTAGAGGGACAACAATACCCTCCTCCTTCACAGGGGCAAAATCTTCCCCATGATGGAATAACAAATCCATCTGCACCACTTTCTATGGTCAGACTGAGTTGAGCATATTTAGTCCCTTCTCTCAAATACAAAATTTGGCCAGAGTAAATAGACAGGCTATAAATGTTCCTTCCATTATTTCCTCTCTTGGGATGTAGAGTATAAATCATCTTCCCTCTGTGAGAAAATGAAAAGTGGGGGAGTGTATCCTGGGCATAGTCTTGACAGTGTGAATTAACATGGTGATGAGTGGTTTGTTGTCTTTAAAGCATAGGATGTGGCCTGGGAAGAGGCAGATGTTGAGTCCCATGTGTTAATATCATTTTAAATTCCAAGAATGTGACAGGTATTTTTTTTTAACATTTATTGTAGGCTCAGGTGTCTGCTGGGTGTTCTGAAGAATACAAGGAATATAGTATATACATTTATTTCCTGCCTAATAGAAACCAACAGCTTACTTGGGGATATAAAATTCCACAAATTAAAAGATAGGTAAATGTAGGAGGCAGTTTCTAGTGAGTTCCAAAGGGTGGTACAGACAGTACTGGAGGAGTTCAGATGTGGAAAAGGATGCAGGCAATGAGAGGTGCTGAGAGGTGCTAGATCAGGGAAGTATTATTAGAAGAGGTGAAGGTATGACTGGGCTTTGAAAAGATGGATAAAAGGTGGGAAAATTTCTGGGAGAGAAGATCAGAAACATGAGCAAGAACACAGAGAACATGAATATGGGGCCATATGGGGGGATGGTGAAAAAATCACCTTAATTGAAATAAATATGTTAGATAGTGGTGGATGAGTTTGGGAAGGTAGTTTGGGGTTGTATTTTGAAGGACCTTGTTGGCTGAGCTAAGGAGGCATGAACTTGATATTTTGGGCAGGAGGGAGCTATTAAAGTATTTTAAGCAGCAGAATAACATGATCATATTAGTTACTTAGAAAGACCACTCTTATAACACCAATGTGGAAGATAGACTGGAGAGGGACAAATGGAATAAAAATGAGAGAATTTAGGAGGGTATTGCTATCATCAGAGATGATAGGGATTAGCTCTAGGGTAGTGGCAGTGGTAAGTCAAAATGAGAGATATAAAATAGTTTTTCTTCTCTTACAGCCATTAATGGAAAGCTCTATGCCAACCTCAGGGGCCTTACCATGTACCAAGGAGAACGAGTGGCTTGGTACATGCTGGCCATGGGACAAGATATCGACCTACACACTGTCCATTTCCATGCAGAAAGCTTTCTCTATCGGGTGAGCTGGAAAGAAGGCTGAGTCCCTCAGACTGCTTTGATATCCATTAAGAAAGAAGAGAATAAAAAGAAACATGATAATAATCAGTTAAAAGAAGAAAGGTCTTGTACGTGGAGTATTGATCAGGGAATTCTAGTTTGGCTTTGTATCCCAAGGTCAATCATTGCCCTCCAGGCCTTAGCTTTCCCTTATGATATAGAAGAAATGAATGGCTCATTTATGGAATAAGGAGATTGAAGGAATAAATGTAATTGGGTCTCAGTCAGGGACTTGAGGTCCAGTAAGCAGTCATCCTGAATAAGAAATTTCAGAGTAGTGTCTCACAATCTCTGAAAGTTCTTAATCCATTCCTGAACTTCAATTCAGGACCTACCTGGGACAACATGTGGGTTTTGAAGAAGAAGATTTTGTCTTAGGGAAAGGGGTCAGAGTTGTAGGCATTAATGTGGACTTAAAGACTTAAAGTCCTGATAAAGGTGGTGGCATAGAGGAGAAACTAAATTGAGTTTCATTTCTAAAGTATATATGTGGATCCTTCCTAGGGGTCAAGGCTTAAGCCTGCTAAAAAGTATGGATATACTAGTTTTTAGCCCCCTAATGAAAGACTAAATGAACTTTACTTTGGAACACTTTAAGAAAAAGTAGGAGGAGAGAGTCTCCTCTGTTGAGTCAGTTTGTATGGGTGGGTTCACAGAGGAGATGGATAAGATGGAATCTTCAAGCTGTTCTCTGGTCTGTGAATCTTGAAGTTCCATGTCCCTGGTGTGGATACCCAAGCCTTTTAATTCCTATAAGCTCTGAGACTATCTCTACCCTTCACTTTCTCTCTCTCACCCACAATCTCTCTTGCAGAGTGGAGAGAGCTACCGGGCAGACGTGGTGGATCTGTTCCCAGGAACCTTTGAGGTTGTGGAGATGGTGACCAGCAACCCTGGGACATGGCTGCTTCACTGTCATGTTACTGACCATGTCCATGCTGGCATGGAGACTGTCTTTATGGTTTTGTCCCAAAGAGGTAAAGCCTAATTAGGCTATCTTCTAGCACTGTATCTAGCCTGTAAGAACCAGATAATCCAAGAAGTGACTTGCATCCGTCTTCTGATCCCAAGAAGACAGAACAGACCCCTTCTCGTGTTCTCCCAACCAATATTTCTCATTCCCTGTTGCTCCCCTGCTCATGCCCCCTCCGAATTTCTTTGATACTTGTTGAGCTCACATGAATTGACTCAGCCTGGCTGGGCTGTATGCATTGATGCTTAGTGTAGATTTGTTTCCTTTGAATATATTTAATTTTTATGTAAATTTATTATTTTAGAGTTTATTAGAGGTACTATTTCAAAGGAATCTTATTAATGAGTTCTTTTTTTATAAAAAGGAAAAATATAATTCTAACAGTCACCCCTTAATTGGTTTGTTTTGTGGGGATTGTCTAAGGCTGGAAAGAGATATTAGCCTTCAATTACAACTAATCCCAGACAGATGCTAACAAGGATGGAAAAAACTTTTTCTTTGTATTTGTTATATGGAGACGTAATAGCCAGGGTATTTTCTTTACCAATAAATCTTTGTTCATCACCAATAACATAGAAGAGTAGGCTGTGTTGAATTTTGTGTCTTTGGGCCATTAAAGGGTTGAGTCTCACTTCTTAAGCCTCTTAACCTGAATCCAGTACTCATCATTATCCCCCTTGCAAGAGGCTCAATAGAAACTCTTGGGACCCACATGAATCCAGAGAGGTTTTTTTTCTCCTGTTCTTTTTTTTTTTTAAGTCATGCTGTTTTGAAAACTGGTTATATTGAGGTAGGTATTCTGGGATTCCCAGCCATTGACATTCTGTCAGCAGGAATAGAAAGTGGGAAAATGTCTTTAGGCATTCAAACAGGGCTAGCAAACCAGGGTAGAAAATACAACTCTGCTCTTTACCCCCAGGGAGGGAGACGAATAATTGTACATTATGATTTCCTATATCTTTGGAAAACTTTGTTCTCTGGTAACACATACTGCTAGAATGTGTCTTCCAGTTACTACTATTAGTAGTACTATTCCCCACCACCCAGACAGGCACACATAATTCTTTGTTGTATTCTGTCAGTCCTTAGAATCAAAGTCAAGTGGTGAATTGATGTATCATCAAGATGCTATAGATCCAAAGCAACAGATTGTCTCCATATGTAGTAACGGGTCATGTCAAATATGGACCATCTAATAGATAAGAGACTGCATCAATACATATCATCAAGGAACTTCCATGAATAAGAATAGCTTACCTCTCTCTATAATAATGAGCCAGTCCATAAATTTTACCTATTTACCTTTTGTTTGTTTGACAGACTATGGTCTAATTTGATATTGTTCCAATCACATATAAGCTAACAGGCCAACCAGAGGGAAGAGTTGAAGACAGATAGGGAATAAAAGACTAATTGTTGGAAAGGGCTTCCTGGTGAAGAAGCAGGGGATGAAAGCCAGAGCTACAAAAAAATATTAGAGTGGGGTAAGGTCATTTTTTTCTACTAAAAGAAGAGAGAAAACAGAAAAAGACCAATGTGTAGGTTTGGGTGAGAGGCTTGACAAAAAGGTAGATATTTCTGTCTGATGGTCTGTGTTTCATCTGTGATGGAGGAGACAGAGTCATCTACTGAGGATGAAAGATAGGTGGTAGTGTAAGGGGCTTGAGAAGAGTGGGCAAAGTGGTTATGAAATAACCACTCTGGGTGGTGGGGAAAAAGTTACTCTGAGTGATGGAAAATAAATTAATTATTGCCAAGCAGCACTGAGGACTTAGTTGAAGTTGGGCCCAAAGGATACTGATCTTTACAATTGTGTGATGTTTCTCCACCAGCACTCATCATACCAGAAAAAAATACAAGGAAAGTATAGTTACTGGGGTTTCAGCAAATGATTATAACATTCCTGGTAAGTTAGTAGTTGAAGTGATAGACAATGGAGTCCAGCCTGGCCAGGAATGGAAGAAAAAAACAGGATGAAACTGGTGAGGTGAGAAAAATGGAAGTGTCCAGGAGGTCTTCATGAGAGGAGAAAATAACAGGTGAAATAGAATAAATAGCATTAGAACATGGAGAGAATAGGAGGCTGTTGTTAGATTTTAGACTTATGAGATGGAGCAATTCTGCATAATTAGTCCAATGTGACCATAAGAGTGGTTGATAGAGTTGGAGTATATTTGAAATTTGTTAGAGTTAAGAGGCCTAAAAACTGTGAGGCTTAAGTGTTGGATGGGTCAACACTCATGATGGGAATTGAAGACAAGAAAGACTGAGCCACGCACCAAAGACTTCCATGAATGAAGAGAACTGCTAGGTAACAGTGGCAAGAAGTGGTTGTGGTTTTTTAGCCAAATAATATAAGCCTCAAAAGTAATGGATCTTTGCAAAAAGGGGAGGAATAATAAATAATATCAAAGCAGCATTGAGAAGATAAAAAGGAAGTACAGTTCTCAGAAAAGAGCTCAGCCTCATTAAAGCAAGAAGAGGAAGAAGTATTCTAAAAAGGTTGAATATGTAGGGATGTAGGTTTGACAAAGAGCAGGGGCTTCCTGAAGGAAGACTGGGAAAAGGTGGCAAAAAGAGCAATAATGAGGATAAATTGCCAATAAATATGTAAATATTGGCAGAGGGGTGACTTACCCTTTGGACTCCTAAGCCTATGCTCTTGCTCATATTTTGTGTCACTGCTCAAAATCAAATCCACATACTAATACTGACTTTGATCACAAGATAGTTAATTCCAGTCACCTCCATTTTGCTTACTATATCACAGAGAGTTTCCTCCAACCAATGCTAACCTCCTACAACAAGCCTGTGGATAGGTAGGAAGAATAATAGGACTAACCTCTTTTTTCTTTTTCCTCCAGAACACTTAAGCACTACCACCATCATCTCTGAAGAGACTGGAAAAGGTAGGGAGAATGATACACAGATTGGGTAGTTATATATGTTGTGCATTTGGGGAAAAGTGCAGTGCCTCTAGAAGATGGGTTTCACATGGCTGAAAGATGGACCTCAATACTAGCAGAAAGCATCCTGAGATTTATTTAAGACTTCAGAAGCCAGGAATCTAAGGTTAAGCTTCCAGTTAAGCTTCCCTCAGCATGTTTATTCTCTCTGACCCCCATGCCCAACCTCCTGAGTTGAGGAAAATTGTCTCATCCTCAGTTGAAGGCTACTATCTTTTCCTCTTACTAATGTGTGAAGGGGAATAAAATTCAAGGTCTTGCTGAGTTGTGAATGAAGGTGCTATAGCACAGACATGAATTCCCCACAAGGATAGTGTGAAACTAGGACAAATGCCATTCAGTCTGCACCAGGTAATTATTCTTTCATCTATAGAATACTAAATAGTTGACTCTTTAGAACCATCCATTTCTGTCCTTCCAGAAAATAGAGATTCTTGTTCTATCCAGGCTGGGTTCAAATAATGCTTTCACTCTCTACCTCATTTGTACCTGAACTGAGAAAGATTCAGAAAGTTCTGAGAGGCTAGAATGGATGTTAGAGATCTTCAGTTTAGTCTGGAGGTTTTTCAGCTCTGTTTGGAAAGTTCCTAATGAAATAAGTATCTTATAAACAGTCAACCAGGGGAATAGGATATGTCCTGGAGGGTTAGGGAGAGGTAAGGTGAAGCAGAGAGAGCAGAGTGACATACCCATATGTATATGTATTTGTATATATATACACACATATATCTGTATATATACATATTTTGTGCATACATTTGTATATGCATTTGTATATATCAGTGTGTATATATATACATACATCCTCATAAGCTCTTGTCTGTTAAAAAGGTTCAACAGTGGGGAAAACCTCTCAAAACTGGTGGTCTACTAAAGCCCAATATTTTCTGCATGAGAAACTGAGAGATGGAAAGTGATTTTTCCAAGGTCACAAGAGAAGTAAGTGGTAGAATGTAAACTCAAAACCAGAATGTTTCCCAGCTTCCATTTGAACTCATTATATTTCATCTTCTCTCAGTTCTGTAAGAGTATTGATTCATCCAATTATACATTCATCAAACACATACTAACTGCCAGAGACACCACAAAAGTAAGACATAGTCACTATTTTCCAAGAGATTCATGTCTAAAAGTGGAATGAGACACAGAGACAATAATTGCAGTGCTGGATACTATATGTTATTTTTTTAAAGTGGGGAAACAATAATAACAACTGATCAATTATTGTACATTTGCTGTCTTCCAGGAGCTATGTTAAATATTTTATAAATATCAACTCACTCAAGCCTCACAATAAACCACTGAATTAAATATGGTTATTATCCCCATTTTATAAAAGAGGAGACTGAAATCCAGAAGTGACTTGGCCCAAGCAAGTAAATTGTGGGAGTACAAACAGTACAGGTACTCTGGGCACACAAAAGAAAGACCATTGTTAGTTATACAGCTGAATTGAAGAAAGCTTTGCTGAGACCTATAATGTTTAAGCTAGGGATAGAATGGTGAGGAAGAAGAAAGGGTGTTCAGGCAACTGGAGCAGCATGAGAAAGTCTTGGAAGCCTGAAAGAGGCTCACCCATTCTGCAGAACAAAGAATGAGTTGCTATCCCTGAAGATAGTAAATAAGAGTAGGCTAAGTTAGAATCTGATCATGAGAGTTGCAATGTCTGACTTGAGTCTGAGCTTTATTCCATAGGCTAATTGGAGATCATCAAAAGTTTGTATGCCAGGAACTAAGAAAATTAGATATTTCACCTAGAAAGATCAATGTGACATCAGTGTTATAATGACCCAAAGATGGGAGAGACCAGACAGCACAGAGGCAGGCTCTTGTCATGGTCCAATGGTCAAAGTGAGTATTGATAAGCTAGATAATTGAGTCAAACTGCTTCTCAGGAATTTCTACTTACTGCTCCCAGTTCTACCCTCTGGAACCACGCAAACAAATTCAATTCTTTTTTTTTTTTTTTTCTACATCACAGGCTTTTATATATTTAAAGAAATATGTCAAGGCCCTTCTCACTCTGAGTGTTAGCTCTTTCCATGGGGGGATTGGTGCCTCAATGCTTCCTAATGATTTTCTCAGCTATGACATTTTGTTACGCTGGTTCTCTGTAACCTCCGAATCTGTCATCACTGGCTGATCTTTTAAGGGATAAGGATAGTTCCTCTGTCCTATTTGGATGACCTTATTTCTCCTCTCCCAGAGTTGACTATAAAAGAAGACATTTTAGAGTATTCTCTATCCCAGGGTTCCCACTTTCCTCTTGTTCCATTTCAGTAGCAATCCCCAGTGACATTGGAGAAAGCAATGTGAGGATGCTGGGCATGCAGATCCCTGTAAAGGATATCGAGATACTGACTTCTGTCTTGATTGCCATGGGTGTCACTCTCCTGCTCATTGCTCTGGCTCTTGGTGGTGTGGTGTGGTACCAGCATCGGCAGAGAAAGCTACGGCGCAACAGGAGGTCCATCCTGGATGACAGCTTCAAGCTTCTGTCTCTCAAGCAATAACAGCTGGATCCTGGAACTGCACATCTGGAACACACTCCCAGCAGGCCATGGACTAACAGCTGACCTCACTGTCACTGTCAAAGGGGCATGGGTTTTAGAGAGGCAGAGGAGGGAATCAAACTCAAGAGAATATTTCTTCACTAATTTATTTACATGGAAATGATATGCTTTCTTTTTCTTTAGTTTCTTTACTCCACTTGGGCACCTGGGGCTAAGTGAGTCCCCTAGTATCTAATATCGCAAATTTCAACAGCTATATTATAATATCACCCACTGACACTTGGAAGGTCTGGAAATTTCTAAAAACTGACTCTTCTCACAAAGTAGATACCAAGAGTAAGTTTCACTGTTTAGGTTTCTACTGCTTTACAGGACCTAGGCAAGTTCAATTTGAACTGAGGCTAAGTGAGCTGTGATGATAATCCGAATCTAAACTAAGGACTAAGAACATAGGCATGATGGGGAATGGGTGGGGTGGGATTTTAAGATCTAAATTGTATTTTGATTCTTCTTGGCAGTGGACTATTTTGGTTAAGTGGGTAGATAGAATATTGTTGTCATGAGCAACTACAACCTTTGGAGGCAAAAGCTCCTCAGGAAGCCAGTACTCCAAGTTCTTGGCACAGTTGCACTGAAGGGAATGTTGAGTGTCCTCTCCATGTTTTAGTCAGAAAATCCTACACATTAAAGTGCTTGTTAGAACACCATAAAAGTGAACTTGCTGATTTTGATTGTCTCTGTGGCCTCTGGGAGGTTGTGACTGTTATTGAAAAAGAGAGCACGCAGCAAGACTGGTGGGGGTGACTAGTGTTGGGCATAGAATGGGTCTGCCTATCCTGTGTGGACCCTGCAGGTTTGTGTTTTGGAAGTGAAGAAGCTGCCCCAGAGGAAGCCTCAGAATCAGAGTGGTGGGTACCATCTTTTGACCCATAAGTGCCAAAAGTATTCTGAATGCTAAGAAAAGTTGCCAGAGGGAAATAGAGTGCTGAAACTAGGCTCAAACCTTTACACTGGGCAAGGAGAGGTGGGCACAGATCTAATGGGCTCTTTTGGTAGTTGGGGGTATGAGAGGTCTACTTGCAATTTTGAGGGCCTCTTTATAGGGTAGAGTCCTTCCTCTGGTAATTTAAAGCAATATTCCTTTGTCACTTACAAGTTCAAGCCTCTCTAAAACCTTGGTCAGAGAGCACAGACAAGACGCAGAGTAGGGATGGGATAAGATGGCCCATTCTTGCTATAGTATCCATAATACCATTTCACATGGCAAGTGGAGAATGGAAGAGCCATCAGGGACAGTTAAAATAATAACTGAAATGCATAGTGCTTTACACTTTACAAAGCATCTAATACCTGATTGCATTCTACTTCCCTTAGTTCTATCAGGGTGATACTTTGTTTTACCTTTTAGTAAACAAATGATTATAGAGAGTAAGTGATTTTACCCCAGGCCATTCAGCTAAAAATTGAGTGGGGATTCAAGCCTTCATCTATTCCACTCCAAATACCTGCTTCATCCTTCTATATCATGGAAACTCCACTAATCTCCATCATTTGTTACCCATATTGAATCCAACTTTCCTTTTCCTGTCTTTCCAGCAAAACTGTCTGCCTAGTTAGCAACACTTTGCAGATTAACTGTAGAAACCCACAAAGCTGGTGTTCAGTTACTAAATAATGTTGAAAGTTGGAGGGTAAAACACAGGCCAGAGCCCATCATTCATCTTGGTTTATTGTGGTCAATGGCTCTGTGGAGAGCTTTACTGGAAGTCTCAGAAACATATCAGGGCGTGGGGTAGGGAGAAGATTTGGATTATTAGTGATAAAATCAAATGAGAGTATTTAAACCATTGCATAATCAATGCACTTAACAGCAGAACTCTGTTGGTGTATTGTTAAAGTGAAGGTTATTGAAAACTCAGTGCACTCTGGGGACTCTACTCAATTATTGTAATTTGTATGCAAATGGAAGGTGGTCTCAGTCACGAATCTGAGACAAGGAGAAGTAGGTGAGATGGGGATACGTTTCTTCTGAATGTGTAACCCTGCTCCTGATTGGGAAATGTAAGCTCAAGCCCATGTATTACAGAAAAGTATGCATTTTTGTAGTGGGTGTGCTCCCTTTGGGGATGTAGGAGATGTTTTTGACAATTAAGTGGCACTTCCATCCATTCAATTGCTCAAGTCAGAAATCCCCAAAGTAAGCCTTGCTTGTTTTTCCTCCAAAATATCTTTAATTTACTCATCTGTTTCTATCTTCCTTGCTACCACCCCAGACTAAAGCACAACCATCTGTTACCAGGACTTGTGTAGTAGCCTCCTGCTTATATCCTTACATTCACTCCAGCCTCCTACAATTGATTCTCCATGCAGAAAAGTGATGTTTGAAAAACATAAATTGGACTTCCAGTTTAGATGAGCTGCCATAGGTTCATGTCTCTCTGGAGATAAATAAACCTTGGAGGTAATTTAAAAAGACAACAATAGAAGGACTCAAAAAGATAGAGAAGAGGAAGGCAGCCTGAAGAAGAACAGAGAAACATAGCAACAAAGCATCTTCTTAACACCTAACCTAGAAGAATGCAGCCCAAAGTCAAAAAGGAGTCCTAGTGACAACCCCAGGTGGGCCTGGGACTCTGGAACGAGGGACTGGGGAGGAGCCTTGCTTACATCAAGTAACCATGGAAGCTGCTCTTCATCTCTGCTGACCAGAGACTCTCCTCCCCCAGTTAGACATTAGGAAGCAACTGCAAGGAGAATCCCAACATAGCAAGCTGAAGCCCAGGAAGCACTCTTTGTGCCTGTAAGCTGGAGAATCCCTTTTCCTACCCAGAGAAAATAATGGTTCTGGCAGAGGTCAATAGGAACCTCAGTGACATCAGAGAAACCAAGCAAAACTGAAGAGCACAGCAAAGTCTCTGAAAGTTACATTGTCATTAAACACAAAATTATGCCAGGACTTATGCTAAACATAAACAGGGTTACTGCCTCCTAAAATAGATCGTTTTAATATGATTCAGAGTTCCATCATACGAAGAATCAGTAAAATCACAACTTGAATGAGAAAAGACAGTATACTTTCTGGGTGCCCTCTATGTGGGCTGTGTGGGTCCTTCTGTTGTGGTGGGCTGATTACTGTGAGGACACTGGTAAGTGGGACTGTCTCCCTGTCCAGTTGGTTGCCAGACACTGCCTTGTGCAGAGGCTGTGAGCCACAGGTGATCAAGGCCATGTCCTGGTATGGCTGCTTTCACAGTCAGGGGACTCCAGGTCCTGGTGCCAAGCCACAGATGGGTGTGGCCATGTCACAGGTTGACTGGCTACTGAGCCCAGGGGGATCTCAGGGCTAGTGTTGGCCCACCAGTGCATATAGCCGGGTCCCATGGTGGCTGGCTCTGGTGCCAGGGATCTCAGAGCAAGTGTCGACCTGCTGTAGGGTGGGGCCCCAGGACATACTGGAGTGGTGTTGGCCTGCTAGAGGATAGGCTGGTTCTTGCCACAGCTGGATGCAAGGCTGCCATGGTCCCAGAGCTGGTGCTCACACACAAGCAGCTGAAGCTCGGTCCTGGGTGTCAACTGACTTGCAGAGCTAGGTCCTGGGGTCACTTGCTGTGGGGCAGGGGTTCCCAGAGCTGGTGTTGGCCCACTGGTGTCCAGCTCCAGAGCCCAGGATGACCCAGGGCTAATGCCAAAACACTGGTGGGTGGGACCAGAGATTGAGGTAACTCTCTGCAGGACCCTGGGTACCCTAGAGTTGGTATAGGTAGGTGGATAGGGCAAGGGACCAGGGAATCCTGGGGCTGGTGACAGGCTGCTGGTGTTTGCACTGTATGTTGACACAGCTGCCTACAGGGCCTTGGTGATCCTGGGGCTGGTGTCTGCCTGCTGGTGGGTGAGGCCTGGTGCCAGGGCTAGTGCTAGCCCACAGGATGGCAAAGCCAGGTCCTAAGGTCTCTGCCTATGGGACCCAGAGTTTCTGGAGCTGAAGTTGTCCTACTGGTGGGTGGTGCCAGGGCCCAGGGAATCCTGCGGCTAATGACAGCCCACTGGTGGGTGGAGCTGGGTCCCAGCATCTCTGGCTGCATGACCCTGGTGGTCCCAGAGATGTTGTCAGTACAAGGGTGGGTAGGAACAAGGCCCAGGGGATCCTGGGGCTGTTGCCCATGCCCTGGTGGGTGATGCTGGGTTCCAGGGTTAGTAACGATCCACTAGTGGGTGGGGTTGCTTCCTGGGCCCTCTGGTGGGTGGGTCCAATCCCGGGAGGGCTTGGGTCTTGGGGGAGGGGTCCTACAGAAGCTGGCCTGCTGGTGAGTAGGGCTGTGTCCCTGCTCTGCTAGCTGCCTGACCTGGAGCATCCCAGAACTGGTGCCAAATGGCTGATGGGTGGGGCCAGGTTCCAGCACTAATAAGCAACAATGGTGCTTACCAACACCAGTGTCCTCTTGGTGGGATGAGCTCCCACAAATGGTTACTGCCAGTGTCTGTGTCCCCAGGGTGAGTTTCAATTGCCTCCTGCCTCTCCAGGAGGCTCTCCAAAATCAGTAAGCAGATCTGACCCAGGCTTCTTTTAAATTACTGATCCTGCTCTGAGTCTCAGAGCATGTGAAATTTTGTGTGTGCCCTTTAAGGGTGGAGTCTCTGTTTCTCACAGTCTACTGTGTCTCCAAAAAGCCCCACTGGCCTTCAAAGTCAAATGTTCTGGGGACTCATCTTACTGGTGCAGGACCACATGGCCGGAGAGCCCAATATGGGAAGAACCAGTGCAATTGGGATTATTCTCCTTTTGTGGTCACATACCAGGGAATATGGGTCTCAACTATACGGAAGCTCTGTCTCTCCTACTCATCTTGTGATTCCTTATTTATATCTTTAGCTGTAGCATGTCTTTTCTGCTAGTCTTCAGGTTGCTCTCATGGATAGTTGCTCTTTGAATAGTTGCAGTTTCATTGTGCCCATGGGAGGAGGTGAGTTCAGGGTCTACCTAGTCAGCCATCTTGTCCATACCTCCATCCAGTCTCATGTTACAATTAAAAAAAAATTCAGACACTATGTTAGACACTAAGGATACAGGGATAAATTGTTCAAGCTCATTTTCCAGTACAGAAGACAGTTATAAGTAAAGTGCTCTGAAAGCAGATGGAAGAACCAGATAACTGGGAGGGATCAGGAGGAATAGCAAAGAGAGTATACTTCAGCTGAAACTTGAAGGATGAGGAGAAACTTGGTAGATAGGTGAAAAAGCATTCTATGCCAGGCTAACAACATATATGACAGCAGGGAGCTTGAGAATGTATTGTGTCTTTAGGATGTAGAAAAGGAAAGTCATATTTTAATATGTCTAATGGAGAAATATTGCTTTTTCCCACTAAATGTGCTCCTTCTCCATTCTATCCCATTTCAGCAAATGGTATCACCATCTGTTAAGCTATTCAAGATGGAAACTTAAGAGTCATCCTTCAGCCCTTCCTTTCCCTCGCCCCTAACTTCCAATATAACCATAATTTCTACCAGTAGTATATTCAAAATGTATCCAAAATCAACCTATTTTTAACATTTCTACACCCCCAGCCAAGTTCAGGCCACTATCAACTTTCAACTCAACAAAAGCAATAACCTCCTCCCTGTTCATACTTTTACCCTTGCCTTCCCACTACCCATCCTTTCCACAGCAAATTGTGAGAACTTTTAAAAACATAGATTGGGAGAGGAGCTTCAAGATGGCGGAATAGTAAGACGTGGAGATCACCTTCCTCCCCAAAAATACATCAGAAATACATCTACATGTGGAACAACTCCTACAGAATACATACTGAACACTGGCAGAAGATCTCAGACCTCCCAAAAAGCAAGAAACTCCTCACGTACCTGGGTAGGGCAAACGAGAAAAAAGAAAAAACAGAGACAAAGGAATAGGGACAGGACCTGCACCAGTGGGACGGAGCTGTGAAGGAGGAAAGGTTTCCACACATCAGGAAGCCCCTTCATGGGTGGAGACAGCGGTTGGCAGAGGGGGGAGCTTCGGAGCCACAGAGGAGAGTGCAGCAACAGGGGTGCAGAGGGCAAAGCAGAGAGATTTCTGCAAGGAGGATCAGTGCCAACCAGCACTCACCAGCCCGAGAGGCTTTTGTGCTCACCCGTCGGGGTGGGTGGGGGCTGGGAGCTGAGGCTTGGGCTACGGAGGTCGGATCCCAGGGAGAGGATCGGGGTTGGCTGCCTGAACAGAGCCTGAAGGGGGCTAGTGCGCCACGGCTACCTGGGAGGGAGTCCGGGAAAAAGTCTGGAGCTGCCGAAGAGGCAAGAGACTTTTTCTTGCCTCTTTGTTTCCTGGTGCACGAGGGGAAGGGATTAAGAGCACTGCTTAAAGGAGGTCCAGAGATGGGCGCCAGCTGCGGCTATCAGCGCAGACCCCAGAGACGGGAATGAGATGCTAAGGCTGCTACTGCAGTCACCAAGAAGCCTGTGTGCAAGCACAGGTCACTATCCACACCTCTGCTCCCAAGAGCCTGTGCAGCCCACCACAGCCAGGGTTCCATCATCCAGGGACAACTTCCCAGGGAGAACACACGGCATGCCTCAGGCTGGTGCAATGTCACGCTGGCCTCTGCCGCATCAGGCTTGCCCCACATTCTGTGCAACTCCCTCACCCCCAGCCTGATTGAGCCAGAGCCCCCGAATCAGCTGATTCTTTAACCCAGACCTGTCTGAATGAAGGAAAGACGCCCTCAGGCGACCTACATGCAGAGGAGGGGCCAAGTCCAATGCTGAGCCCCAGGAGCTGTGCAAACAAAGAAGAAAAAGGGAAATTTCTCCCAGCAACCTCAGGAGCAGCGGATTAAATCTCCACAGTCAACTTGATGTACCCTGAATCTGTGGAATACCTGAATAGGCAACGAATCATCCCAAATTGAGGAGGTGGACTTTGGGAGCAACGATATATATATATTTTTTTTCCCTTTTTCTCTTTTTGTGAGTGTGTATGTGTATGCTTCTATGTGTGATTTTGTCTGTATAGCTTTGTTTTTACCATTTGTTCTAGGATTTTGTCTCTCCGATTTTTTGTTTAGTATAGTTTTTTGCACTTGTTATCATCGGTGAATTTCTTTTTTGGTTTGGTTGCTCTCCTCTTTATTTTTTCTTTATTACTTAAAAATTTTTTTAATTTTTATTTTAATAACATTATTTTATTTTATTTTATTTTACTTTATCATCTTCTTCCTTTCTTTTTTCTTTTTGTCCCTTTTATTCTGAGCTGTGTGAATGACAGGCTCTTGGTGCTCCAGGCGTCAGGGCTGTGCCTCTGAGGTGGGAGAGCCAACTTCAGGACACTGGTCCACAAGAGACCTCCCAGCTGCACGGATTATCAAATGGCAAAAATCTCCCAGAGAACTCCATCTCAACACCAAGACCCAGTTCCACTCAACGACCAGCAAGCTACAGTGCTGGACACCCTAGGCCAAACAACTGGCCTAGACAGGAACACAACACCATCCATTAGAAGAGAGGCTGCCTAAAATCATAATAAGGCAACAGACACCCCAAAACACACGACCAGACGTGGATCTGTCCACCAGAAAGAGAAGATCCAGCCTCATCCACCAGAACACAGGCACTAGTCCCCTCCAAAAGGAAACCTACAGACCCCACTGAACCAACCTTAGCCACTGGGGACAGACACCAAAAATAACGGGAACTATGAACCTGCAGCCTGCGAAAAGGAGACCCCAAATGCAGTAAGTTAAGCAAAATGAGAAGACAGAGAAACACACAGCAGATGAAGGAGCAAGGCAAAAACCCACCAGACCTAACAAATGAAGACGATATAGGCAGTCTACCTGAAAAGGAATTCAGAATAATGATGGTAAAGATGATCCAAAATCATGGAAATAGAATGGAGAAAATACAAGAAACGTTTAACAAGGACCTAGAAGAACTAAAGAGCAAACAAACAGTGATGAACAACACAATAAATGAAATTAAAAATTCTCTGGAAATGGTAAATAGCAGAATAACTAAGGCAGAAGAACGGGTAAGTGACCTGGAAGATAAAATAGTGGAAATACCTACTGCAGAGCAGAATAAAGAAAAAAGAATGAAAAGAATTCAGGACAGTCTCGGAGACCTCTGGGACAACATTAAATGCACAAACATTTCAACTATAGTGGTCCCAGAAGAAGAAGAGAAAAAGAAAGGGACTGAGAAATATTTGAAGAGATTATAGTTGAAAACTTCCCTAATATGGGAAAGGAAATAGGTAATAAAGTCCAGGAAGTACAGAGAGTCCCATAGAGGATAAATACAAGGAGAAACATGCCAAGACACATTTTACTCAAACTATCAAAAATTAAATACAAAGAAAAAATATTAAAATCAGAAAGGGAAAAACAACAAATAAGATACAAGGGAATCCCCAAAAGGTTAACAGCTGATCTTTCAGCAGAAACTCTGCAAGGCAGAAAGGAGTGGCAGGACATATTTAAAGTGATGAAAAGGAAAAACCTACAACCAACATTACTCTACCCAGCAAGGATCTCATTCAGATTCGATGGATAAATTAAAACCTTTACAGACAAGCAAAAGCTAAAAAAATTCAGCACCACCAAACCAGCTTTACAACACATGCTAAAGGAACTTCTCTGGGCAGGAAACACAAGAGAAGGAAAAGACCTACAATAACAAACCCAAAACAATTAAGAAAATGGTAATAGGAACATACATATCGATAATTGCCTTAAATGAAAATGGATTAAATGCTCCAACCAAAAGACATAGACTGGGTGAATGGATACAAAAATGAGACCCGTATATATGCTGTCTACAAGAGACACACTTCAGACCTAGGGACACATACAGACTGAAAGTGAGGGGATGGAAAAAGATATTCCATGCAAATGGAAATCAAAAGAAAGCTGGAGTACCAATTCTCATATCAGAAAAAATAGACTTAAAAACAAAGACTATTACAAGAGGCAAAGAAGGACACTATATAATGATCAAGGGATCAATCTAAGAAGAAGATATAACAATTATATATATTTATGCACCCAACATAGGAGCACCTCAATACATAAGGCAAATACTAACAGCCATAAAAGGGGAAATCGACACTAACACAATCATAGTAGGGGACTTTAACACCCCACTTTCACCAATAGACGGAACATCCAAAATGAAAATAAATAAGGAAACACAAGCTTTAAATGATACATTAAACAAGATGGACTTAATTGGTATTTATAGGACATTCAACCCAAAAACGACAGAATACACTTTTTTCTCAAGTGCACATGTAACATTCTGCAGGATAGATCATATCTTGGGTCACAAATCAAGCCTTGGTAAATTTAAGAAAATTGAAATCGTATCAAATATCTTTTCTGACCACAACACTATGAGACTAGATATCAATTAAAGGAAAAGATCTGTAAAAATTATAAACACATGGAGGCTAAACAGTACACTACTTAATAACTAAGTGATCACTGAAGAAATCAAAGGGGAAATCAAAAAATACCTAGAAACAAATGACAATGGAGACACGATGACCGAAAACCTATGGGATGCAGCAAAATAAGTTCTAAGAGGGAAGATTAAAGCAATAAAATCCTACCTTAAGAAACAGGAAACATCTCAAATAAACAACTTAACATTGCACCTAAAGCAATTAGAGTAAGAAGAACAAAAAAACCCCAAAGCTAGCAGAAGGAAAGAAATCATAAAGATCAGATCAGAAATAAATGAAAAAAAAATGAAGGAAATGATAGCAAAGATCAATAAAACTAAATGCTGGTTCTTTGCGAAGATAAAGGAAATTGATAAATGATTAGCCAGACTCATCAAGAAAAAAAGGGAGAAGACTCAAATCAGTAGAATTAGAAATGAAAAAGGAGAAGTAACCACTGACACTGCAGAAATACAAACGATCATGAGAGATTACTAAAAGCAAGTCTACGCCAATAAAATGGACAACCTGGAAGAAATGGACAGATTCTTAGAAATGCACAACCTGCCAAGACTGAACCAGGAAGAAATAGAAAATATGAACAGACCAATCACAAGCACTGAAATTGAAACTGTGATTAAAAATCTTCCAACAAACAAAAGCTCAGGACCAGATGGCTTCACAGGCGAATCCTATCAAACATTTAGAGAAGACCTAACACCTATCCTTCTCAAACTCTTCCAAAATATTGCAGAGGGAGGAACACTCCCCAACTCATTCTACGAGGCCACCATCACCCTGATACCAAAACCAGCCAAACATGTCAAAAAGAAAGAAAACTACAGGCCAATATCACTGATGTACATAGATGAAAAAATCCTCAACAAAATACTAGCAAACAGAAACCGAAAGCACATTAAAAGCATCATACACCATGATCAGTTGGGGTTTAACCCAGGAATGCAAGGATTCTTCAATATACACAAATCAATCAATGTGATACACCATATTAACAAATTGAAGGAGAAAAACCATATGATCATCTCAATAGATGCAGAGAAAGCTTTCGACAAAATTCAACACCATTTATGATAAAAACCCTCCAGAAAATAGGCATAGAGGGAACTTTCCTCAACATAATAAAGGCAATATATGACAAAGCCACAGCCAACACCATCCTAAATGGTGAAAAACTGAAACCATTTCCACTATGATAGGGAACAAGACAAGGTTGCCCACACGCACCACTGTTATTGAACATAGTTTTGGACGTTTTAGCCACAGCAATCGGAGAAGAAAAATAAATAAAAGGAATCCAAATCGGAAAAGAAGAAGTAAAGATGACACTGTTTGCAGATGACATGATACTCTACATAGAGAATCCTAAAGATGCTACCAGAAAACTACTAGAGCTAGTCAATGAATTTGGTAAAATAGCAGGATACAAAATTAATCCACAGAAATCTCTTGCATTCCTATACACAAGTGATGAAAAATCTGAAAGTGAAATTAAGAAAACACTCGCATTTACCACTGCCACAAAAAGAATAAAATACCTAGGAATAAACCTACATAAGGAGACAAAAGACCTGTATGCAGAAAAGTATAAGACACTGATGAAAGAAATTAAAGATGATACAAACAGATGGAGAGATATGCCATGTTCTTGGATTGGAAGAATCAACATTGTGAACATGACTATACTATCCAAAGCAATCTACAGATTCAATGCAATTCCTATGAAACTACCACTGGCATTTTTCACAGAATAAGAACAAAAAATTTCACAATTCGTATGGAAACACAAAAGACCCCAAGTACCCAAAAGCAATCTTGAGAAAGAAAAATGGAGCTGTAGGAATCAGGCTCCCTGACTTCAGACAATAGTACAAAGCTACAGTAATCAAGCCAGTATGGTACTGGCACAAAAACAGAAATATAGATCAATGGAACAGGATAGAAAGCCCAGAGATAAACCCATGCACATATGGTCACCTTATCTTTGATAAAGGAGGCAAGAATACAGAGTGGAGAAAAGACAGCCTCTTCAATAAGTGGTGCTGTGAAAACTGGACAGCTACATGTAAAAGAATGAAATTACAACACTCCCTAACACCATACACACACAGAAAAATCTCATAATGGATTAAAGACCTAAATTTACGGCCAGACAGTATGCAACTCTTAGAGGAAAACAGGTAAACACTCTATGACATAAATCACAGCAAGATCCTTTTTAACCCACCTCCTAGAGGAATGGAAATAAAAACAAAAATAAACAAATGGGACCTAATGAAACTTAAAAGCTTTTGCACAGCAGAGAAAACCACAAGACGAAAAGACAACACTCTGAATGGGAGAAAATATTTGCAAATGAAGCAACTGACAAAGGATTAATCTCCAAGATTTACAAGCAGCTCATGCAGCTCAATAACAAAAAAAAACGAACAACCCAATCCAAAAATGGGCAGAAGACCTAAATAGACATTTCTCCAAAGAAGATATACAGGTTGCCAACAAACACATGAAAGAATGCTCAACATCATTAATCATTAGAGAAATGCAAATCAAAACTACAATGAGATATCATCTCACACTGGTCAGAATGGCCATCATCAAAAAATCTACAAACAACAAATGCTGGAGAGGGTGAGGAGAAAAAGGAACCTTCTTGCGCTGTTGGTGGGAATGTAAATTAATACAGCCACTGTGCAGAACAGTATGGAGGTTCCTTAAAAACCTAAAAGCAGAACTACCATACGACCCAGCAATCCCACTACTGGGCATATACCCTGAGAAAACCATAATTCAAAAAGAGTCATGTACCAAAATATTCATTGCAGCTCTATTTGTAATAGCCAGGAGGACATGGAAGCAACCTAAGTGTCCATCAACAGATGAATGGATGAAAAAGATGTAGCACATATATACAATGGAATATTACTCAGCCATAAAAAGAAACGCAATTGAGATATTTGTAGTGAGGTGGATGGACCTAGAGTCTGTCATACAGAGTGAAGTAAGTCAGAAAGAGAAAAACAAATACCATATGCTAACACATATATATGGAATCTAAGAAAAAAAAAAAAGGTCATGAAGAACCTAGGGGTAAGATGGGAATAAAGACACAGACCTACTAGAGAATGGACTTGAGGATATGGGGAGGGGGAAGGGTAAGCTGTGACAAAGTGAGAGAGTGGCATGGACATATATACACTACCAGACGTAAAATAGATAGCTAGTGGGAAGCAGCCACGTAGCACAGGGAGATCAGCTCGGTGGTTTGTGACCACCTAGAGGGGTGGGATAGGAAGTGTGGTAGGGAGGTAGATGCAAGAGGGAAGAGATATGGGAATATATGTATATGTATAACTGATTCACTTTGTTATAAAGCAGAAACTAACACACCATTGTAAAGCAATTATACTCCAATAAAGATGTTAAAAAAACAAACAAACAAACAAAAATCAAAATTGTCATGTACCAAAATGTTCATTGCAGCTCTATTTACAATAGCCAGGAAGGACATGGAAGCAACCTAAGTGTTCATCAACAGATGAATGGACGAAGAAGATGTGGCACATATATACAATGGAATATTATTCAGCCCTAAAAAGAAACAAAATTGAGTTATTTGTAGTGAGGTAGATGGACGTAGAGTCTGTCATACAGAGTGAAGTAAGTCAGAAAGGGAAAAACAAATACTATATGCTAACACATATATATGGAATCTAAAAAATATATATATATATATATTTATATATATGGTTATGGAAAACCTAGGGGCAAGACGGGAATAAAGACACAGACATACTAGAGAATGGACTTGAGGATATGGGGAGGGGGAAGGGTAAGCTGTGACAAAGTGAGAGAGTGGCATGGACATATATACACTACCAAACGTAAAATAGGTAGCTAGTGGGAAGCAGCCGCATAGCACAGGGAGATCAGCTCGGTGCTTTGTGACCACCTAGAGGGGTGGCATATGGAGGGCGGGAGGGAAGGAGATGCAAGAGGGAGAGCTATGGGGACGTATGTATATGTATAACTGATTCACTTTGTTATAAAGCAGAAACTAACACACCATTGTAAAGCAATTATACTCCAATAAAGATGCTTAAATATAACACAAAAACCTGTTCATATCCTTTCTTCCTCCATGGTGAAAGCTAGCTCTTCCCTGAGGATATCACATGCTCTCCTCCTCTCTATGGTACATGATGCTCTTCACTCACAAACCAGAGAAACAGAATCCATGTTCTGCTTGCTCCCAATTGATGTTTTCTTCTCTCATGCATAGGATCTTCCTCTGAAGCTCACGCCCTTATCTTATAATACTGTTATAGAACAGTGTCATTTATCAACCTCCTATTTACTCTCTTGCATTCATTGAGGAACTTGGCTTCTGGACTAGCTTATTTTCTGTTCCAAGTTTTGTCATTATCTTAACTCCCTTCAAGTTTCATATTCATCCACAATCCTGTACTCCCCTGTTCCTTCTCCTTATTTCCAATTATCTTTTCTCATGGTCCTACCCTGAACTCTGTTATAAGCAGAAATTCTTTACCCTTGAAACAATAAAATTTAATCTACTGCCATCTCTCCATCTCTTTCTTGGGGGAGACATTACTGCCCAGCAAGTTCTGGACATTCCACATCTGGAATGCAACATGTGGGAAATTTAGATGATTTCTAAAGATTTTAAGGAGGTCAGACACCTATTTTAGTGGCTGAAGTTGTCCCATTTTTGTGTTCAAGGCCAGCCCATCCACTAGAAGTTTGGATGTCATCCTTTCCTTTCTCTTTGGAAAACTCAGTGGATTAGTCATATTCTCTTCTGTATCTTCAACTTCATTTTTCTCTTGGCTTTTTTAAAGAATATAAACTTTCCCAAGACTCTTCCATTAAAAAAAAAAGGCCTCCCTCAATCTCATGAGCATCTTCAGCTATCATCTGATTTTCCTTTTCCAGAGTTATTGCATTTACACCTTCCACTACTTCATTGCTCTATGTTCTATTATCTCAATCCTAATGTCAAATTTATATATTGCTCCATAATAAAATGTCCCAGAACTTAGTGAGTCAAAAAATAGTAATTTTATTATACTCATTATTGTGCATCTCAGCAATTAAGCTAAGGTCCACTGGACAATTCTACTACAGAAAGCATTTACTGGGGTCACTAGGTGGCATTCAGCTGGTGGCTGGTCTGGTGTGCAGGATCCAAGACATGTTCACACACATGCCTGCTGTCTTGGTAGGAATATCTGAAAAGTTGGCCTCAGTGGATTTCTATCTCTTTTCATGTTGTCTCAGGCCCTCTGCATGTGGTATATCCCACAGAGAGATCAGGCTTTTTCCATGGTGGCTTAGTATTCCAAAAGACAGACTGAGGAAGAAAGAAACTTCATGGCTTTCTATGACCTATGCTTGGAAATTAGGCAGCATCCAATTATACTGCATTCTATTTGTTAAACTGACTCACAAGGCCAACCCAGATGCAAGGAGAGGAAATTTCACAAGGGCATAATTACTGGGAGGTATGGTTAACTGAAGCCACATGTTTTAGTCTACCACACCCATACAACTCCTCAACCCACCACAACCTGGCCTACATGGTCTACCACTCTACTGAAATTGCAATATCCAAGGTAAACAAAGTCTTCCTACTAGTTGTTAAATCCAATAGATGTTTTTAAGTACTTTTTTTTTTGGCTTGTTTTTCTGCTGAATTATACCCTATTGACAACTAAATATTTCTTGAATTTTTCCTGTATTCCTTGTGTTTATCCTGTATTCACCATCTATTCAACTGCCCAAGACAGAAAACTGAAATTCATACTTTTACCCTCTCTATTATTCCCTTTCATATGTCATTAATCTCTGATAATTCAATTTGCTAAAAATATTTTTAATTTGTCTACTTTTCTCCATCCTAGATAGTAGATGTGATGAAGGACTCAGTGGGGAAATTAGCCTGTCATTCTGGCCTGTAAGTTGTAAAGAACTTATAGTTTACTACAATAAGCTCAAATATTTTTAGTAGAGGTTTCTAGAAGATATCAAAATAGGATATAGTCAATGAGACAATCAAGTAGGTGGCAGTGGGCTTAGGTCTGTCAAGAGTGAAGCTGTTAGGTCACAAGAAGTCCCAAGTTCCTGCTTGCCCACCTTCTTACACTCCCAAACATGTCACCCTGAAACACTATCACATTGATCTTGTGTATTTGTAAAAATATCCATTGGCAAGCCATATCTTCCGGATCTAACACCTAGGTACTGAGTATGTTTTCTTACAACATCACTGGAACTATTTTGCTACATTGGTTATAAGTTAAATAACCATGACCAGGAAGGTTCTGGTTTCTGGTAAAGGCTAAGTATCTCCCTCCCTCAGACAACAACTATGTATTTTGGGCAAAATATAAAAAACAAAAAACAAACAAACAACTACCTGAAGTCACTATCAAGCAACATAAAGCAGGCATAAAATAAAGGAAATTCTGAACTTGAAAGAAAGGAACAAAATTAGGTGATATTTCAATTTTTTAGAGCTTTTAGCCAGAGGGCAAGTCACAATCAGTTCCCTACTGAGTGTCTAAATCTGGTATAGAAAACCTTCAGTCTTACTTGCATGAAGAACCAGAGGACAGAGTTTCAGTTCACCTACAGCAGCTGGAAAGTATGGGTGTAAAATCCTGAAAAGGATCCAAAGAGTGAGAGCCCTAAATTTTGTGTATAATCTTTGTCCACATCTCTGGCTAACTATAAATGTAGGAAGCATGCTCCAGGCAGTCTAGCTCAAGCTGAAAGAACTGAATAAATATTGTAAGTGCTGCCCACCTCAGAAGAGACAGTTTATATTTGAGTTCAGCTAAGTTAACTGCTTATGAAAACAAAACAAAACAATATTTTTCAAAGGAACAAAATGTAGTCCAGATTCTCTACAACACATCTTCTACAAGTCCATTTCAAACTAACATATATATGAAGAAAGGAGAAAATATGACCCATAATCAAAAAAAGCTGCTAAAAATGGACCCTGAGATGACACAGATGTTGGAACTTGTAACATTTTAAAACAGCTATGCCCAAAGATTTAAATTAAAATGTTTAAATTGAATAGTGACCAGACAACTTATATGCACAAATACATTGCAACTACGTAAAAATGACCAGCTGGTAGATGGGAAATCAACTCCAGGTCTAAGAAAGGCTGGGCATGACAATCCTAGCTAGGAATTAAAGTACCTACTGACACTGTTAGTTCAAGGCCTTATTGTTTCTCGCATAGACTATACAGTCTCAAAAATAATGTTCCTGTTTTTGGCTACTATTGACTGTACCCTACTTCCCACACACACAAGCCCTAAATGCAACTTCAACATTGATTCCAGAATTACCTTTAAGAGCACAGTATTATTTAGAATATTATTGATTGCAAGTGAACTAAAACACAACTTTAATTCAGGCAAAAGGAGGAATTTATTAAAAGGTGACATAATTACAGGAAGGGGAAGAAAGTAAGTGAGCCTCAAGTTCAAGTAAGACCAGAGACTTAAACACAAATAGATTTCTTTCTTTCTGTCTCTCATCCTTACCTGTTCATTTTATTCTCTTAGACCAATTTCCTCCCCGTGGCTATAAAAGGACTACCACAAGTTCCCGAGCTATACATCTCCAAGTTTTGCCAGAAAAGTAGGACAGAATATTTTTACCCAGATTCAGTTAGAAAAACTCTAGGGAAGAATTCTGATTTCCTGACCTAGGTGACATACACTTACCTCAACCAATCAAATCAATGGTGACCGGGGAGAGGGGTACTATGATTGGAAGTCTCTACTAGAACTCTATGATTGGAGGAGGGAAAAACAGCTCTCCTCAAAAACAAAAGGTATTATTACCAGAAGAAGAGAGAAATATAACCCCTCAAAAAAATGTTCATTCCAACAGGTTTCCTCTACTCTATTCCAGTTGGTGACACCTATATCAGGATCATGGGGTTTCTCTTATAGTTGAGATTGCTCATTGTTCCCCAGTATCTGCACCATTCTTCTCCTTTTACTTCTTATTTTGCCGCTTGAAACATGAATATGATGGCTGGAGTTCTATCTTGTACTATCATGTTGAGGTATACACCCTGGAGATGATAGAGCTAGTAGGAGCCCACCCATAAGCTTTAGGATAAAAGAGGAATACATTTATGTATTGTTACTTGGATCTCTGCTAACTCAAATTTGGACTTAATTCCAACTAAAACTCTCCTCAGTCCCCATATCTAACCAAGGCAAAGTAAATAAAGATTGAGAGTGGGTTGAACCAAAACACCTGAGATTTAATCTAGGCTATTCCATGTACTAGTTTTTGACCCTCATCATCTTTCTGTGCTTTAATTTCCTGATGCCTAAAATGAGGGCTATACTCTTATCTATTTCATTGAGTGGTTATGAGGATTAGATAAGGTAATACCTGTAAGCATGTAGTAAATGTTCAATTAAGTATTAGCTACTTTTGATGCCTCCCAGTTTTACCCACTAAATAGCTTGGAAGTCTTTGCTTTCCTCAACAACCCAACTGCTACTCCACTCCACTCCAATGAGCTATTTTCTCCAGTCCCACTCCCCCATAGCATCCTCTTCGCTGTCTAAGGCTAACCTTTCTAAACCACTTCAAAGACTAGATCAACTGGTCTTTGAAGTCCCTCAAGTGCTCCTTATCACCTACATAATGAAGCCCTGGCAGCTTAGTCTGGTGTTCAAGGCTCTTTGGGATGAGTGCTCAACTGGCCATACTGGCCTCACCACATCCCACATCCTAGTGACACTTAACTAGTTGCCACTATCACAACTCCTACATACACACACACACACACACACACACACACAGATGCAGACACACACACACACACAAGTACCAACCTCTCCTATTCCCACTCTCTTGAAACCCTCCTCCCTTGGCTTTTGTGGCTCCACACTTTCTTACTTTTCTTTTAATACCTCTGGCTTTTCCCTCTCCATTGTTCTTACGGGATTCTCATTTTCTACCCTCTCTGTAAGTTTCAGAGTTCCCCTGGATCTCATCCTCAGGTCACTTCCATTTGCACTGCATGTCCTCTCCCTGAGTGATGATATCTGCTATCTAGCTTTTAACAACCACCTAAATGCTCATGACTCCTAGATCTATACTTTCACTTATAATCTCTCTCCTGATCATTGACCTCACACATCCCACTGGATAATGCCACCTGAACATCACACACACTTCAAATTGAATTTGCTTTCCGCACCCCAAACCTGCCTCTTCTTTTTATTATGAATCTCTGTTAGTGGTACCATCATTATCCAAACTTGAATCCTGGAACTTTTCACTCTCACTCTGTATATCTAAGGAATTACTTACAAGTGCTATCAAAATCACCTTCTCAGTAACTCCAGTCTGTTTCCTCTCTATCCTCACTGGTTCTCGTTCTCATTTACTGATCTTGTTCTCATCCCCATCCTCTCTATCTTGAATTCCTGAAGTAACTTCCTTCCAATTCTCCCTGCTTACAGTCTATAATGCCTCCAATCCATCTGGCAACTTGAGTACCTACCTACATTGAAAAATCTTATATTGTTACTGACATGCTTGAAACTATTCACTGTTTCCCATTGCCCAGTCAGACAAAATTATTCAGTTTCCCATAGTTATTAAATACTTGCTATGTGCCAGGGACTATGTTAGGTATTAAGGATAAAGTGTTGAACGTGAGATGACAACTGCCTTTAAGGAATTTACTATATAGTTTAGAAGGAAGACACATAAACACATAATTATGATATAATGTAATAAGTTATGTGATAGAAATATTCACAGAACTTCAGGAGTGCAAAATTGAGTCCACAGAGAGCAGGGGCTTTGACTTCCTAATCTTTGTATCCCCAAATCCTGTTTCAATGTCTGATGCAACATACATTTAAAAAATACTGAACAGACAATCCTCTCTGATTTTGTTTGTAAAATGGGGATGCAAACTTCTTCATCACATACCAAGTAAATGCAATGTATGGACTTTGCTCAAATCTTAATTTGAATCGACCAATTATAAATTATTTTTATAAGAAAACCAGAGAAATCTACATAGTAATGGAATATTTAATGATTTAAGGAGTGTTGTTATGTTTTTAAGATGTGAAAATAGTACTGTGGTTATGTTTTTCTGTTTGTTTGTTTTAAGTTCTTATCTCTTCTCTCTTAGAGAAGCATTTACAAATGAAGTGATATAATGTCTGAAATTTGCCTCAAAATATTTCAGTGGTGGTGGGGTGTAGGGAGTGAGGGTACAGATGAAACAAGTTCAGCCATGCATTTGTTAATAATCACTGAAGCTGGATGATGGATTTGTTGGGGTAATTACATGAAATGATTTTATATAAAATGCTTGATATAGTGCCTACTTCCTCAAAAAATGTTAGTTTGGCTTCCCCCCTATCCTTTTTTCCCTCTACACGTGGTGGGGCATATCAAAATTAACAGGAAGTCAGTGGAATTGGAATTAGACGTTCATTATCTGGTGAACTGTAAACATATTGAGCACATTTCTCTCTTCTGTCTGATTATGACAGAGTGGCTGGAGTGCCAGACAGCTTCCTGAGCAGCCTGAAGCAGGAATGTCAATTTCCAACAACAAAGGAAAGAAAAGGAAAAAGTCATGACTTAAAGCTCTAGGGAGAGGAGAGAGAAATCTTATAAACATTCTTTGGGCTGAAAGAAGCTGGCTTATTGTAGTGTTCTCCTCTGCTGGTGACTCTCTTCTGCAATATTGCCACCTTGTGGCTACCAGCGTCACATTACCTGTTTCTGGATGCAAAGCTTGCTCTGAAAGCTCTGACTGTTCTACAAAATTTCTGAAAGTAAATGTCCTCTGTCAGTAAAATTTTACTGATTCCTTCAAACAATATTCATATCCTCCCTCTTACCCTTGAAAGTGTCTTGTACTTGTGCTGGGAAAACTGAACAGCTACGTGTACAAGAATGAAATTAGAACATTCTCTAACACCATACATAAAAATAAAATAAAATAGAAATGTATTAAAGACCTAAATGTAAGACCCGATACTATAAACTCCTAGAGGAAAACATAGGCAGATCCCTCTTTGACTTAAATTGCAACATTATTTTTTGGATCCATCTCCTAAAACAAAGTAAACAAACAACAAAAACCAAATGGGACCTAATTAAACCTCAAAACTTTTGCACAGCAAAGGAAACTATAGACAAAATGAAAAGACAACCTACAGAATGGGAGAAAATTTTTGCAAATGATGCAATTGGCAAGGGCTTAATTTCCAAAATATAAAAGCAGCTCATATAGCTCAATATCAAAAAAAAAAACAATCAAAAAAATGGGGGGAAGATCTAAATAGACATTCTTCAAAGAAGACATACAGATGGCCGAGAGGCACATGAAAAGATGCTCAACATCACTAATTGTCAGAGAAATGCAAATCAAAACAACAATGAGTTATCATCTCACACCAGTCAGAATGGCCATCATTAAAAAGTCTACAAATAATAAATGCTGGAGATGGTGTGGAGAAAGAGGAATCCTCCTACACTGTTGGTGGGAATGTAAATTGGTTCAGCCACTGTGGAGAACAGTATGGAGATTCTTTAAAAACTAAAAATAGTTACCATATGATCCAGCAATCCTACTCGTGGGCATATATACGGAGAAAACTAATTTGAAAAGATAAATGCACCCCAATGTTCATTGCAGCACTATTTACAATAGACAGGACGTGGAAGCAACCTAAGTGTCCATCGACAGAGGAATGGATAAAAAAGATGTGGTACATGTATACAATGGAATATTACTCAGCCTTAAAGAAGAACAAAATAAAGCCATTTGCAGCAACATGGATGGACCTACAGATTGTCATACTGAGTGAAGTAAGTCAGGCTGAGCAAGATAAATATCATATGATATAGCTTATCTGTGGAATCTTTAAAAAGTGTACAAATGAAATTATCTATAAAACAGAAATAAAGTTACAAATGTAGAAAACAAATTTATGATTACCAGTGGGTAAGAGGGGGAGAGATAAATTGGAATATTGGGATTGACATATACACACTACTATATATAAAATAGATAACTAATTAGGACCTACTGTATAGCACAGGGAACTCTACTCAATACTCTGTAGTGGCCTATATGGGAAAAGAATCTAAAAAAGAGTGGCTATATATATATGTATAACTGATTAACTTTGCTGTACACCTGAAATTAACACAATATTGTAAATAAACTATACTCCAATAAAAATTTAAGAAAAGAAGAAAAGAAATTATACATGACCCCAATGTTCATAGCAGCACTATTTACAATAGCCAAGACATGGAAGCAACCTAAATGTCCATTGATAGATGAATGGATAAAGAAAATGTGGTATATATATATATATACAATGCACTATTACACAGCTATAGAAAATAATTAAATAAGTCTATCTGCAACAACATGGATGGACTTAGAGGTTACCATATTTAGTGAAGTAAGTCAGAAAGAGAAAGAGAAAGCTAGAAAAATTATGTAAATGAACTTATTTAAAAATAGAAATAGACTCACAGACATAGAAAACAAACCTATGGTTACCAAAGGGGATAGTGTGTGTGTGGGGGGGGCAGAGATAAATTAAGAGTTTGGGGTTAACATATACACACTATTGTATATAAGACAGATAAACAAAAAGACCTACTGTATAGCACAGGGAACTATATTCAATGAAAATAAAATAAAGTGCCTTGTACTCAATATCCACTACAGCATCTATTACATTATAATTGTTTACCCATCCACATTCATCAATTCATTTAACAAACTTATTTTGTAAGTGTCTACTCTGGGACAGGTACCAAGTTAAGCATGGGAGATAAACTGATAATTAAAGTTGAACAAAAACATGTAAACAGAATTTAAATAATGTAATATTTTTGAGTGTTTAGTAACTTTTCTAAATGTTTTACAATATGTGCATTAACTCATTTACTTTTCACAACTTTATGACACTATTATTTTCTCCATTTTACAGATGAGGAGACAAAGGCACAGAGAGGTTACGTAAATTGCCCAAGATCACACAGTAGGTTCAATGTACAGAAATACAACTGATTTTTGCATGTTCACCTTGTACCTTTCAATTTTGCTGAATTTGTTTATTAGTTCTGATAGTGCTTTTGTGTGTATTATTTAGGATTTTCTATCTATAGAATTATGTCATCTGTTAATAGAGATAGTTTTACTTCTTTTCAACTTGGATACATTTTATTTCTCATCTTTGCCCATTTGTTCTGGCTAGAACTTCCAGTACAATGTTGAACAACAGTGGTAAAAATGGGCACCCTTGTTATTATCTTAGGGGGAAATACTTTTTTATCTTTTATCATTGAGTGACATGTTAGTTGTGAAATTTTCATAATTAATACAATTAGAAATGAAAGTGGGGACAATGCTAATGGTTTTATAGAAATAAAAAGGATTATAAGAGAGCACCATGAACTATTGTTCACCAATAAATTGGAAAAACTAGATGAAATGGAAAAATTCTAAGAAACACACAATCTATAATATTTCACTTAAGAAGGAATAGAAAATCTGAACAGACCTATACAAGTAAGGAGATTTAATCCATAATCAAAAAAAAAAAAACTTCCAACTAAGCAAAAGTTGGTGTCAAAAGGCTCCAGTGGTGAATTCTATCAGACATTTTTAAAAGTTAACACCTATTTTTCTCAAACTCTTTCAAAATATTGAATATGGGGAAACATTTCCTAACTCATTCCATGATGCTAGTATTACACTGATATCAGAGCCAGACTAAAACACTACAAGAAAAGAAAACTGTAGACCAATACCACTTACGTATATTATTGAAAAAATCCTCAAAAATATTCTAGAAAACTGAATTCATCAACATATTAAAAGGATTATGCATCATGACTATGTAAGACTTATTCCTGGAATGAAAAGATGATTCAACACAATGAAAAAGGCAAATAAATTAGTATTATGATGAAGATATTTTTGATATCAGGGACCTCCTTGTGGGTTCCTTAGGGGTCCAGAGACCATGTTGGAAAAGCTACAAGCATAACTCCTTTCCTGCCACATAGGTTATTACTTTAGACTTATTGAATTATCTAATTTAGATTTTTTAATACTGAGACTTTTATCATAAATCACCCTTGCTTGTACATACAAAGGAAAATATTTTAAAAAGTAATTTACTAAGGTATTCCTAAAGCTTTCTTACATTAAGAGTTTGGCTCTTCTGAAATATTTTTCAGTTCAATGTCAATGATGTTCATGATCTTCCACACAGCATCATTCCATGGGGCATCAAAAGCATTTATGATGCAGAATTTTTAAAAAGAATACTACATTATCTTCTCTAGAATCTTCTTCCTAGGTGCCAACACCCATTCTGCAAGTTTAGATGCTGATGCTTTCTTGTTCTTACTAGAGAGTGTCAACAGAAGATTTTCAGAAACTGTCAGCCCTTATACTACTTCTTTCAATAATCCTTAAATGATTTATTAATTGATATAAAGGAATTGCAGTTGTCCACTCATGCCAAAATGTTTACAGAGACTCAGGCAATGAAAACTGCTATATCATGACTACACCTGACCAACAGTGATTATAAGATGCCATCAATCATAACATAAATGCTGATTTCAGATATTTCAAAATGTTTAAAAGCATGACTTAGAATTAATTAAATATAGTATTTTAAGTAACAAAATAGCAAGGTACAGAACAGCGTATAGAGTGTGTCTCCATTTGTTTGAAAATGTGGGTTTTATGCACATATGTGCTTGCCTATGCATAGACAAGGTCTAGAACATACACTCTTGTGTTTTCATAACAGCTAATTGATTCATCTGGAGAGGGTAACTGGTAGCTGAAGGGCAGAGGTGGAATGAAGATTTTATACTGTGTACCCCCATATACTGTTTAGATGTCTTAATATGTCCATCTATTAAGTTTTCAATCATAAAAAGCTAGTCTAAATAAAAAATTACACATATTATTAAAACTCATTTTTGTCTTTTGCATAGGACTTTCTTAAGTAATTACTCTGTGTTTCCTAGGAAGCTGAAACTTCTCCCAGTAAATCACTGAGTATTGTACTTTACTTCTGACTCAGGCTTGCAGTTCCATTATCCATTTTTCTTACCACTGTCTCCTGTCTTTCTACTGTAACAAATTACCTCAAACTTAGAAACTTCAAATAACACAAATTTATTATCTAACAATTCTGGGGGTCAGAAGTCAAAAATAAATCTTCCTGCACTAAAATGAAAGTTCTAGCAGGGCTGCTTTCCTTACAACTGTCCTTGGGGAGAATCTGTTTCTTGCCTTTTACAGTTTCTAGAGGCCTCCTACATTCTTTGATTTGTGGCCTTATTCTTCCATCTTCAAAACCAGCAACATCAAATCAACTAATTTTCATGCTGACATTTTTCTGCTTCTGTCTTGCCTCCCTCTTCCACGATTAAAGACTCCTGTGAATATGTTGGGTGCACCTGCATAATCCAGAATAATCTCCTTATTTTAAGGTCAGTAAATTAGCAACCTTAATTCCATCTGTAACCTTAATTACACTTTGCCATGTAACCTAATAAATCACAAGTTCTGGGGATTCAGAATATGCGCATCTTTGGTGGGCCATTATTCTCTCTACTACATGCTTATTTGGGTCTAACACTGGAATTACACTTCCTGACTCAGAGGTGATTGCCATTGGAGTCTTCTCTATTTGCATTCAAGTCACTCTGACTTCTCTGCTCCAAAGATTACAAAATCTGGTAACAAAATGACTAATTTTATTATCAAGTGTGCTTCCATTCAGTTCCTCACATTTCTACCTAACAGCTTTGTTACTTTAAACAAATCACTTATTTTTCTGTGTTTTTCTTTTGTTATTTCTTTTTTTTTTTCTGTCTCTTTTTTTTTTAAACATCTTTATTGAAGTACAATTGTTTTACAATGCTGTGTAAGTTTCTGCTTTATAACAAAGTGAATCAGTTATACATATACATATGTTCCCATATATCTTCCCTCTTGCATCTCCCTCCCTCCCACCCTTCCCATTCCACCCCTCTAGGTGGTCACAAAGCACCGAGTTGATCTCCCTGTGCTATGCGGCTGCTTCCCACCAGCTATCTATTTTACATTTGGTAGTATATATGTCCATGACACTCTCTCACCCTGTCACATCTCACCCCTCCCCCTCCCCATATCCTCAAGTCCATTCTCTACTAGGTCTCTGTCTTTATTCCCGTCTTGCCACTAGGTTCTTCATGGCCTTTTTTTTTTTTTTTCCTTAGATTCCATATATATGTGTTAGGATATGGTATTTGTTTTTCTCTTTCTGACTTACTTCACTCTGTATGACAGACTCTAACTCCATCCACCTCATTACAAATACCTCCATTTCATTTCTATTTATGGCTGAGTAATATTCCATTGTATATATGTGCCACATCTTCTTTATCCATTCATCCGATGATGGACACTTAGGTTGCTTCCATGTCCTGGCTATTGTAAATAGAGCTGCAATGAACATTTTGGTACATGACTCTTTTTCAACTATGGTTTTCTCAGGGTATATGCCAAGTAGTGTGATTACTGGGTCGTATGGTAGTTCTATTTGTAGTTTTTTAAGGAATCTCCATACTGTTCTCCATAGTGGCTGTAGCAATTTACATCCCCACCAACAGTGCAAGAGTGTTCCCTTTCCTCCACACCCTCTCCAGCATTTATTGTTTCTAGATTTTTTGATGATGGCCATTCTGACCAGTGTGAGATGATATCTCATTGTAGTTTTGATTTGCATTTCTCTAATGATTAATGATGTTGAGAATCCTTTCATGTGTTTGTTGGCAATCTGTATATCTTCTTTGGAGAAATGTCTATTTAGGTCTTTTACCCATTTTTGGATTGAGTTGTTTGTTTTTTTGTTATTGAGCTGCATGAGCTGCTTGTAGATCTTGGAGATTAATCCTTTGTCAGTTGCTTCATTTGCAAATATTTTCTCCCATTCTGAGGGTTGTCTTTTCATCTTGTTTATGGTTTCCTTTGCTGTGAAAAAGCTTTTAAGTTTCATTAGGTCCCATTTGTTTATTTGTGTTTTTATTTCCATTTCTCTAGGAGCTGGGTCAAAAAGAATCTTGCTGTAATTTATGTCACAGAGTGTTCTGCCTATGTTTTCCTCTAAGAGTTTGATAGTGTCTGGCCTTACACTTAGGTCTTTAATCCATTTTGAGTTTATTTTTGTGTATGGTGTCAGGGAGTGTTCTAATTTCATACTTTCCCATGTATCTGTCCAATTGTCCCAGCACCACTTATTGAAGGGGCTGTCTTTTCTCCACTGTATATACTTGCCTCGTTTAATAAAGATAAGGTGACCATATGTGCGTGGGTGTATCTCTGGGCTTTCTATGCTGTTCCATTGATCTTTATTTCTGTTTTTGTGCCAGTACCAAACTGTCTTGATTACTGTAGCTTTCTAATATAGTCTGAACTCAGGGAGCCTGATTCCTCCAGCTCCATTTTTCGTTCTCAAGATTGCTTTGGCTATTCGGGGTCTTTTGTGTTTCCATACAAATTGTGAAATTTTTTTGTTCTACTTCTGTGAAAAATGAGAGTGGTAATTTGATAGGGATTGCATTGAATCTGTAGATTGCTTTGGGTAGTAGAGTCATTTTCACAATGTTGATTCTTCCAATCCAAGAACAGGGTATATCTCTTCATCTATTTGATTCATCTTTAATTTCTTTCATTAATGTCTTATAGTTTTCTGCATACAGGTCTTTTGTCTCCTTAGGTAGGTTTATTCCTAGATATGTTATTCTTTTTGTTGCAATGGTAAATGGGAGTGTTTTCTTAATTTCACTTTCAGATTTTTCATCATTAGTGTACAGGAATGCAAGAGATTTCTGTGCATTAATTTTGTATCCTGCTACTTTACCAAATTCATTGATTAGCTCTAGTAGTTTTCTGGTAGCCTCTTTAGGATTCTCTATGTATAGTATCATGTCATCTGCAAACAGTGACAGCTTTACTTCTTCTTTTCCGATTTGGATTCCTTTTATTTCTTTTTCTTCTCTGATTTCTGTGGCTATCACTTCCAAAACTATGTTGAATAATAGTGGTGAGAGTGGGCAACCTTGCCTTGTTCCTGATCTTAGTGGAAATGGTTTCAGTTTTTCACCATTGAGGACAATGTTGGCTGTGGGTTTGTCATATCTGGCCTTTATTATGTTGAGGAAAGTTCCCTCTATGCCTACTTTCTGCAGGGCTTTTATCATAAATGGGTGTTGAATTTTGTCGAAAGCTTTCTCTGCATCTATTGAGATGATCATATGGTTTTTCTCCTTCAATATGGTGTATCACATTGATTGATTTGCGTATATTGAAGAATCCTTGCATTCCTGGGATAAACCCCACTTGATCATGGTGTATGATCCTTTTAATGTGCTGTTGGATTCTGTTTGCTAGTATTTTGTTGAGGATTTTTGCATCTATGTTCATCAGTGATATTGGCCTGTAGTTTTTGTTCTTTGTGACATCTTTGTCTGGTTTTGGTATCAGGGTGATGGTGGCCTCGTAGAATGAGTTGGGGAGTGTTCCTCCCTCTGCAATATTTTGGAAGAGTTTGAGAAGGATAGGTGTTAGCTCTTCTCTAAATGTTTGATAGAATTCACCTGTGAAGCCATCTGGTCCTGGGCTTTTGTTTGTTGGAAGGTTTTTAATCACAGTTTCAATTTCAGTGCTTGTGATTGGTCTGTTCATATTTTCTATTTCTTCCTGGTTCAGTCTCGGCAGGTTGTGCATTTCTAAGAATCTGTCCATTTATTCCAGGTTGTCCATTTTATTGGCATAGAGTTGCTTGTAGTAATCTCTCATGATCGTTTGTATTTCTGCAGTGTCAGTGGTTACTTCTCCTTTTTCATTTCTAATTCTATTGATTTGAGTCTTCTCCCTTTTTCTCTTGAGGAGTCTGGCTAATGGTTTATCAATTTTGTTTATCTTCTCAAAGAACCAGCTTTTAGTTTCATTGATTTTTGCTATTGTTTCCTTCATTTCTTTTTGATTTATTTCTGATCTGATCTTTATGATTTCTTTCCTTCTGCTAGCTTTGGGGTTTTTTTTGTTCTTCTTTCTCTAATTGCTTCAGGTGCAAGGTTAGGTTGTTTTTTCGAGATGTTTCCTGTTTCTTGAGGTAGGCTTGTATTGCTATAAACTTCCCTCTTAGCACTGCTTTTGCTGCGTCCCATAGGTTTTGGGTTGTCGTGTCTCCATTGTCATTTGTTTCTAGGTATTTTTTGATTTCCCCTTTGATTTCGTCAGTGATCACTTCGTTATTAAGTAGTGTATTGTGTAGCCTCCATGTGTTTGTATTTTTTACAGATCTTTTCCTGTAATTGATATCTAGTCTCATAGCATTGTGGTCGGAAAAGATACTTGAAACGATTTCAATTTTCTTAAATTTACCAAGGCTTGATTTGTGACCCAAGGTATGATCTATCCTGGAGATTGTTCTATGGGAATTTGAGAAAAATGTGTATTGTGTTGTTTTGGGGTGGAATGTCCTATAACTATCAATTAAGTCCATCTTGTTTAATGTATCATTTAAAGCTTGTGTTTCCTTATTTATTTTCATTTTGGATGATCTGTCCATTGGTGAAAGTGGGGTGTTAAAGTCCCCTACTATGATTGTGTTGCTGTCGATTTCCCCTTTTATGGCTGTTAGTATTTGCCTTACGTATGAGGTTGCTCCTATGTTGGGTGCATAAATATTTACAATTGTTATACCTTCCTCTTGGATCGATCCCTTGAGCATTATATAGTGTCCTTCTTTGTCTCTTGTAATAGTCTTTATTTTAAAGTCTATTTTGTCTGATATGAGAATTGGTACTCCAGCTTTCTTTTGATTTCCATTTGCATGGAATATCTTTTTCCATCCCCTCACTTTCAGTCTGTATGTGTCTCTAGGTCTGAAGTGGGTCTCTTGTAGACAGCATATATATGGGTCTTGTTTTTGTATCCATTCAGCCAGTCTTTTGGTGTCTTTTGGTGGGAGCATTTAATCCATTTACATTTAAGGTAATTATTGATATGTATGTTCCTATTCCCATTTTCTTAAATGCTTTGTGTTTCTTATTGTAGGTGTTTTCCTTCTCTTGTGTTTCTTGCCTAGAGAAGTTCCTTTAGCATTTGTTGTAAAGCTGGTTTGGTGGTGCTGAACTCTCTCAGCTTTTGCTTGTCTGTAAAAGTTTTACTTTCTCCATCAAATCTGAGTGAGATCCTTGCTGGGTAGATTAATCTTGGTTGTAGGTTTTTCTCCTTCATCACTTTAAGTATATCCTGCCACTCCCTTCTGGCTTGCAGAGTTTCTGCTGAAAGATCAGCTGTTAACCTTATGGGGATTCCCTTGTGTGTTATTTGTTGTTTTTCCCTTGCTGCTTTTAATATGTTTCCCTTATATTTAATATTTGACAGTTTGATTAATATGTGTCTTGGCGTGTTTCTCCTTGGCTTTATCCTGTATGGGACTCTCTGTGCTTCCAGGACTTTATTAACTATTTCCTTTCCCATATTAGGGAAGTTTTCAACTATAATCCCTTCAAATATTTTCTCAGTCCCTTTCTTTTTCTCTTCTTCTTCTGGGACCCCTATAATTCGAATGTTGGTGCGTTTAATGTTGTCCCAGAGGTCTCTGAGACTGTGCTCAGTTCTTTTCATTCTTTTTTCTTTATTCTGCTCTGCAGTAGTTATTTCCACTATTTTATCTTCCAGGCCACTTATCCGTTCTTCTGCCTCAGTTATTCTGCTATTGATTCCTTCTAGAGTATTTTTAATTTCATTTATTGTGTTTTTCATCATTGCTTGGTTCCTCTTTAGTTCTTCTACGTCCTTGTTAAATGTTTCTTGCATTTTGTCTATTCTATTTCCAAGATTTTGGATCATCATTACTGTCATTATTCTGAATTCTTTTTCAGGTAGACTGCCTATTTCCTCTTCATTTGTTAGGTCCGGTGTGTTTTGACCCTGCTCCTTCATCTGCTGTGTGTTTTTCTGTCGTCTCATTTTGCTTATCTTACTGTGTTTGGGGTCTCCTTTTCACAGGCTGCAGGTTCGTAGTTCCCGTTGTTTTTGGTATCTGTCCCCATTGGCTAAGTTTGGTTCAGTGGGTTCTGTAGGCTTCCTGGTGGAGGGAACTAGTGCCTGTGTTCTGGTGGATGAGGCTGGATCTTGTCTTTCTGGTTGGCACGACCACATCTCGTGGTGTATTTTGGGGTGTCTGTGGTCTTATTATGATTTTAGGCAGCTTCTCTGCTAATGGATGGGGCTGTGTTCCTGTCTTGCTAGTTGTTTGGCATAGGGTGTCCAGCACTGTAGCTTGCTGGTCATTGAGTGAAGCTGGGTCTTGATGTTGAGATGGAGATCCCTGAGAGATTTACGCCGTTTGGTATTACGTGGCGCTGGGAGGTCTCTTGTGGACCAGTGTCCTGAAGTTGGCTCTCCCACCTCAGAGGCACAGCCCTGATGCCTGGCTGGAGAACCAAGAGCTTTTCATCCACACATCTCAGAGTAAAAGGTAGAAAAAAATAGAAAGAAAGAAAGAAAGAAAGAAAGAAAGAAAGAAAGAAAGAAAGAAAGAAAGAAAGAAAGAAAGAAAGAACGAGGACAAAATATAGTGAAGTAAAATAAAACTATTATAAAGCAAAGCTATACAGACAAAATCTCTCCCAGAAGCATATATATATACACTCACAAAAAAAGGAAAAGGGGAAAAATTAATATATCCTGCTCCCAAAGTCCACCTCCTGAATTTGGAATGATTCGTTGTCTATTCAGGTATTCAACAGATGCAGGCACATCAAGTTGTCTGTGGAATTTTAATCCGCTGCTTCTGAGGCTGCTGGGAGAGATTTCCCTTTCTCTTCCTTGTTCGCACAGCTCCCGGGGTTCAGCTTTGGATTTGGACCCGCCTCTGCATGTAGGTCTCCTGAGGGTGTCTGTTCCCTGCCCAGACAGAACGGGGTTAAAGGAGCAGCTGCTTCGGGGGCTCTGGCTCACTCAGGCTGGGGGGAGGGAGAGGTACAGAGGAGGCAGGGCGAGCCTGCAGTGGCAGAGGCCGGCGTGACGTTGCAGCAGCCTGAGGCGTGACGTTGCAGCAGCCTGAGGCGTGCCGTGCGTTCTCCCAGGGAAGTTGTCCCCGGATCACGGGAGCCTGGCTGTGGCGGGCTGCACCAGCTCCCATGAGGTGTGGTGTGGAGAGTGACCTGTGCTCGCACACAGGCTTTTTGGTGGCGGCAGCAGCAGCCTTAGCGTCTCATGCCCGTCTCTGGGGTCCGCGCTGATAGCCGCAGCTCGTGCCCGTCTCTGAAGCTCATTTAGGCGGCGCTCTGAATCCCCTCCCCTCGCGCACCAGGAAACAAAGAGGGAAGAAAAAGTCTCTTGCCTCTTCGGCAGCTGCAGACTTTTTCCCGGACTCCCTCCCGGCTAGCTGTGGTGCACTAACCCCTTCAGGCTGTGTTCACGCCGCCAACCCCAGTCCTCTCCCTGCGATCCGACCGAAGCCCGAGCCTCAGCTCCCAGCCCCCGCCAGCCCCGGCAGGTGAGCAGACATGCCTCTCGGGCTGGTGAGTGCTGCTCGGCGCCGAGCCTCTGTGCGGGAGTCTCTCCACTTTGCCCTCCGCACCCCTGTGGATGTGCTCTCCTCCGTGGCTCCAAAGCTCCCCCCTCTGCCACCTGCAGTCTCTGCCCGCGAAGGGGCTTCCTAGTGTGTGGAAACCTTTCCTCCTTCACAGCTCCCTCCCACTCATGCAGGTCCCATCCCTATTCTTTTGTCTCTGTTATTTCTTTTTTCTTTTGCCCTACCCAAGTACGTGGGGAGTTTCTTGCCTTTTGGGAGGTCTGACGTTTTCTGCCAGCGTTCAGTAGGTGTTCTGTAGGAGCAGTTCCACGTGTAGATGTATTTCTAATGTATCTGTGGGAAGGAAGGTGATCTCCGCGTCTTACTCTTCTGCCATCTTCTCGACCTCCCTCTTTGTTATTTCTAAAGTCAGCACCATTACACCTACTCCAACTAATTCATTTAAAAACATTTACTAGGTAGCTACTACATATCAAACATTAGGCTGGCAACTGGAGATTCAGAACTAAAACTGCTTCAGTTCCTGTCTTTATGGAGCTCACATCCTAGTAGGGAAATAATACAAATTACACATGGTATGACAAAAAGTGATATATTGATACACATAGAATGGAGTGGTTGATTCTGATCATAGCCTCAGGAAGGTGGTAACTATGTGTGAGCTAGACATTACAATCTTATAAAGTATTTACCAGAGAGATATGGAATTGCCTAATATGTTCTGAGAATTGCAAGCTGTTCAGTACTGATGGAGCATGGGATGGACACTTATGTTGTTTCTATATCTTGGCTGTTGTGAATAAGGCTGCAATAAAGATGAGAGTGCATATACCTCTTCAATATCCTCTTTTTATTTACTCTGGGTATATGGACAGAAGTGGAATTATTGTATAATATGTTAGATATATGTTTAATTTATTGAGAAACCGCCACATTATTTTCCATAGTGGTTGAACAAGTTTACATTTCCATGAACAATGCACAAGGGTTCACTTTTTGCCACATCCTCACCAATACTTGTTTTCTCTTGTCTTCTTATTGATAGCCAATCTAAAAGGTAAGAGGGGATATCTCACTGTAGTTTTGATTTGCATTTTCATGATGATTAGTGATGTTGAGCATCTTTTGTTTTATCTGTTAACCATTTGTATGTCTTTGGAAAAATATCTATTTAGTTATTTTGCCCATTTTAATTTAATTTTTGTTATTGAATTAAATGAGTACTTTATATATTTTGGTTATTAACCCATTATCATATACATCGTTTGCAAATGTTTTCTCCCATTCCATAGGTTGCTTTTCAATTTTGTTGTTTCTTTTCCATGCAGATACTTTTTAGTTTGATGTAGTCCCACTTGCTGTGTTTTGCTTTTGTTGTTTGTGTTTTCAGTGTCATATCCAGAAAATAATTGCCAAAACTAATGACAAGGGTCTTCTCCCCTAAGTTTTATTGTAGGAATTTTATGGTATTCGGTCTTATGGTTAACTCTTTGATCCATTTCCAGTTAATTTTTGTGAGCTGTAAAATATATGGGCCCAATTTCATTCTTCTGCATGTGTTTATCCAGTTTTCCTGGCACCGTTTGTTGAAGAGACTATACTTTTCTCATTGGGTGTTCTTGTCTCCATAGTTGAATATTAGTTAATGTATATGTGGAGGTTTAATTCTAGCCTATATATTCTGTTCCATTGGTCTTTGTGTGTATTTTTATGCCAGTTTCATAATGTCTTTCCTGAGAAAAAAGAACAAAGCCAGAGGTATCACACTTCCTGGTTTCAAACTGCACTGCAAAGACATTCTGATTCTTTATATGATGTAGGTTATTCACGTTTGGATCTGTAAGAAACTCATTGGATATGTATCCCCTCTCAGAATAAACTAATTTCTCAAACAATAAGTATCCTTATGCTATCATTACATCAATATATATTTTTTAATCTTTTGGTCACACCACACGGCATGTGGGATCTTAGTTCCCCAACCAGGGATCGAACCTACGTTCCCTGAATTGGAAGTACAGAGTCTTAACCACTGGACCACCAGGAAAGTCCCCAATAAATTTTTTTAAAGCCACCTATCCTTCATTTCCAATGCTCTTCATGTTCATTTTATTTTTCAGTTTCCAGGGTTACATCTCTTTATGAAGCAATATATATCTCAATCATATTATAGTGCACAGCAAACAACACAACAGAAGAAATTAATACTGTTCTAAAAATAAGAGCACCACAAGGTAGATTTCCCACCTCCACTGCCTTGAATCAGGCACTTATCTTCTCTCAGAAAATTGCCAACAGCCCACTAACCATTTTTCCCTCTATAGTCTACCTATCTCTTTACCAATCAATCCATCTTCTTTCAGACTATCCTTTGTAAACCATAGCTCTCATTACAATATCCATTCCTCTCTCATACCCCATATTGACTCAAAAACCATTTACAGAATCATGCCCTAAATCGTGGTCATAATATTCAAGGTCCTCTATATTCTGATTCTTACCACAACTCCTTCCCACACAATGTGATATTCTGGAGATAAAGTGAGGGAAACAAAATACTGGTTTTCTCATCAGACAGATTTGAGAATGAATTGCTATCCTGCTACTAACTTTTTTTGTGACCTTGGTCAAATTACTTAGCCTTTTTGGGCTACAGTCCCCTCATCTGTGAAACAGAGTTTATTGCCTACAATCACAGGGATACTGAGAAAAAAATATCATGTCTATAAAACTACCTTGCTAAATTCCTTGTACACAGTAGGATTTACCAGACATATTTCAAACACGCTGTATCCTTTCATGTTTTCTCCTTGTTCATGTCACTCACTCTGCCTGGAATGACTTATATGTATATTTAATGACACTATTTACTGAGTACCCACTAAGCTCTTGCTCAAAAGTGCATAATATAGTTTATGGTACCTAGGTGCCTCTCTTTTCTCTGCCTACTAATAATCTTCCCTTCTAGGTCCACTTCAACTGTTGTCTTCTCTTGGAATGTATGATCCCCCAAGAAAATATGGTAACCATCAAAACTGCTTTGTAAACCCAAAAGTACCATAGAAAAGCCAGGTTACATATTATTATCATCACTTTTACTACTTTTATTAAGCCATCTTCAAGTTTCAGTCATAAGCACACTTTATATATATTTTTTTAAGATTTTACTCAATATTTTCAACAGTAAGTCCTTTAAGGGCACTACCTGATAACTTTCTTTATGATTCAGCTTCTTGACTAATATCAGAATCCCTATATTCTAACGGGCAGTGACATTTTATGATCAAAAATTATTAAATACTCATACCTACTAAACTTATCAGGTCTTGATGAGCTTCATAAAATTAAATTATAGGAATATCTGGAACTGGTGATCTATTTTTAAAGTTTCTTTAATTAATTTCTTGTTTTCCCCCCCAGTCTATGCAGGGACATTTAATTATTTTCATGTAATTCCAGTCACTTATTTAAAAAACTTCAAAAGTCTTTAGAAATTTTATTCTTAATTTCTTCATCTCTGCCTTCAGGAGAGGGTCTAATAATTTATACTCTTTTAAAATATTTTTGTTTAACTTCTTATTTTATTTAATTTTATACTGTATTTTTGCTCTTTTCATTTTGGTTAATGTAGCTGGTGCTCTAACATTATTATTTTTTTTTCAAATTTTGGTTCAAATCATTTTTTATTAGCTCAGATTTCTTCACATTTCACTGCATTTGGAAGTTTGCTCCCACCTTAATGTGCTTCCCATCCAACACTAATTGATTAACTTCTACTGATCATTCAACGTCTTTTCCAAATGACCCCTCCTCAAAAAATTAGCTTAACACTCTCATTCAAAAGTAAATTTTACATAATGCCATATATGAAAAATCCACAGCTAAGATTATACTCAACAGTGAAAAGCTGAAAGCATTGTCTCTAAGATCAGGGACAAGACGAGGATGCCCACTCTCACCATTTTTATTCAACATAGTTTTGGAATACCTAGCCACAGAAAATAGAGAAGAAAAAGAAATAAAAGGAATCCAAATTGTAAAAGAAGTAAAACTTTCACTATTTGCAGATGACATGATACTATACATACAAAACAGTAAAGATGCTACCAAAAAACTACTAGAGCTTATCAACAAATTTGGTAAAGTGGAAAATACAAAATTAACACACAGAAATCTGTTGCATTCCTATAAACTAACAATGAAAGATCAGAAAGAAAAATTAAGGAAATAATCCCATTTACCATTGAATCAAAAAGAATAAAATACCTAAGAGTAAACCTACCTAAGGTGACAAAAGACCTGTACTCCAAAAAGTATAAGATGCTGATGAAAGAAATTGAAGATGACACAGATGGAAACATACACTGTATTCCTGGATTGGAAGAAACAACATTGTTAAAATAGAAATACTATCCAAGGCAATCTACAAATTCAGTGCAATTCCTATCAAATTGCCAATGGCATTTTTCAGCATAATTGGAACAAAATATTTTTTAAGTTATATGGAAATACAAAATACCCCAAATATGCAAAACAATCTTGAGAAAGAAGAATGGAGCTAGAGAAATCTGGCTCCCTGACTTCAGACTATCCTGCAAAGCTATGGCAATCAAAACAGCATGGGACTGGCACAAAAACAGACACATAGATCAGTGGAACAAGATAGAGAGTCCAGAAGTAAACCCACGCACTTATGGTCATAAAATCTACAACAAAGGAGGCAAGAATATACAATGGAGAAAACACAGTCTCTTCAGTAAGTGGTGCTAGGAAAACTGGACAGCTATATGTAAAAGAATGAAATTAGAACATTCTCTAACACCATATACAAAAATAAGATGAAAATGGATTAAAGACCTAAATGTAAGACCCGATACTATAAAACTCCTAGAGGAAAACATAAGCAGATCCCTCTTTGACATAAATCACAGCAATATTTCTTGGATCTGTCTCCTAAAACAAAGGAAACAACAGCAAAAATAAACAAATGGAACCTAATTAAACTTCAAAGCCTTTGCACAGCAAAGGAAACCATAGACAAAAGGAAAAGACAACCTAAAGAATGGGAGAAAATTTTTGCAAATGATGAAACCGACAAGTGCTTAATTTCCAAAATATACAATCAGCACATATAGCTCAATATAAAAAAAAAACAATTAAAAAATGAGCAGAAGACCTAAATAGATATTTCTCCAAAGAAGACATACAAATGCCCAACAGGCACATGAAAAGATGCTCAACATCACTAATTATCAGAGAAATGCAAATCAAAACTACAATGAGATATCATCTCAAACCGGTCAGAATGGCCATCATCAAAAAATCTACAAACAATAAATGCTGGAGATGGTTTGGGGAAAAGCGAACCCTCTTGCATGGTTGGTGGGAATGTAAATTGATACAGCCACTATGGAGAACAGTATGGAGGTTCCTTAAAAAACTAAAAATAGAACTACCATATGACCCAGCAATCCCACTACTGGGCATATACCCTGAGAAAACCATAATTCAAAAAGAGTCATGTACCACCATGTTCATTGCAGCTCTATTTACAATAGCCAGGACATGGAAGCAACCTAAGTGTCCATCAACAGATGAATGGATAAAGAAGATGTGGCACATGTATACAATCGAATACTACTCAGCCATAGAAAGAAACGAAATTAAGTTATTTGTAGTGATGTGGATGGAACTAGAATCTGTCATACAGAGTGAAGTTAGTCAGAAAGAGAAAAACAAATACCATATGCTAACACATATATATGGAATCTAAAAAGAAAAAAAAAAAAAACAGGTCATGAAGAACCTAGGGGCAAGACGGGAATAAAGATGCAGACCTACTAGAGAATGGACTTGAAGACATGGGGAGGGTGAAGGGTAAGCTGGGACAAAGTGAGTGAGTGGCATGGACATATATACACTACCAAATGTAAAATAGATAGCTAGTGGGAAGCAGCTGCATAGCACAGGGAGATCAGCTCAGGGCTTTGTGACCACCTAAAGGGGTGGGATAGGGAGGGTGGGAGGGAAATGCAAGAGGGAGGGGATATGGGGATATATGTATACATATAGCTGATTCACTTTGTTATACAGCAGAAACTAACACAACATTGTAAAGCAATTATACTCCAAGAAAGATTTTTTAAAAAAGCAGTTCTAAGAGGAAAGTTTATAGCAACAAAAGATTACCACAGGAAGCAAAAAAACAAAAATCTCAAATAAGAAACCTAAGCTTACACTTAAATGAACTAGAAAAAGAACAAACAAAAGCCAGTGTTGGTAGAAGAAATGAGAGATGAGAGAAGAAATAAGTGAAATGAAGACTAAAAAAAAAAAAACTAAATAAAAATAAGAAAGAACAATGAAACTAAGAGCTTTATTTATGAAAAGATAAAGAAGATTGATAAACCATTAGCCAAACGATCAATAAGAAAAGAAAGAGAGACCAAATAAAATCAGAAATGAAACAGAAGAAGTCAAAACTGACATTATAGAAATAGAAAGCATCATAAGAGATTACTACAAATAATTATGCAAAAATTAAATAGCAAACCTAGAAGAAATGGAGAAATTCCTAGAAATGTACAATCTCATAAGATAGGACCAGGAGGAAATGGAAAATATCCACAGACAAAGTATCATTAATGAAATTGAATCAGTAATAAAAAAACTTCCAACAAACAAAACCCCAGGAGCAGACAGCTTCACAGGTGAATATGACCAAACATTTAGAGAAGAGTTAATGCCTGTCCTTCTCAAAATATTCCAAAAACTTGCAGAGGAATGAACACTTCCAAACTCATTCTATGAAGCCAGCATTCCCTTGATAACAAAACCAAACAAAAATATCAAAAAAAAAAAGAGAGAAAATTACTGGCCAGTATTACTGAGGAACATAGGTGCAAAATCCTCAACAAAATACTAGCAATCCAAATTCAACAACACATTAAAAGGTCCATCACCATGATCAAGTGGGATTTATCCCAGAGATGCAAGTATGGTTCAAACCACAAATCAGTCAGTTTGATACACCACATTAATAAAGTAAAGAAAAAAAAAATTATGAGCATCTCAAAAGATGCAGAAAACTGTTGAGAAAATTTAATATCCATTTATGATAAAAGCTCTCAATATAATATGTATAGAGGTAACATATTTCAACACAATAAAGGCCATATATGACAAATCAACAGCTAAAATCATACCCTATGTTGAAAAGCTGAAAGAATTTCCTATAAGTTCAGGATGCCCATTCTCACCACTTTTATTTAACACAGTATTGGAAGTCCTAGCCACCACAGTCAGACATAAATAAATAAATAAATAAAATCCAAATTGGAAAGGAAGAAGTAAAACAATCACTATTTGCAGATGACATAATACAATATATAGAAAATTCTAAAAATGCCACCAAAAAATACTAGAATTCATCAATGAATTCAGTAAAGTTGCAAAACAAAATTAATATACAGAAATTTGTTGCCTTTCAATATACTAACAAGGTAGTATCAGAAAGATAAATTAAGAAAATAATTCCATTTACAATCACATCAAAAAGAATGAGATACACGGGAATAAACTTAAGATGGTAAAAGACCTGTACCTAGAAAAGTCAAAGACACTGGTAAAATAAATTAAATACAGCACGAACAGATGGAAAGAAATGCAATGCTCACGGATAGGAAGAATTAATACTGTTAAAATGACCACACCACCCAAGACAATCTACAGATTCACTGTAATCCGAATCAAAATACCAATGGTATTTTTCACAGAACTAGAACTAATCATTCTAAAATTTGCATGGAACCACAAAAGATCCCAAATAGCCAACAAAATCTTGAAGAAGAACAAAACTGGAGGTATCACACTCCCTGATTTCAAACTATACTACAAAGCTATATAATAGCAAAACGTTATGATACTGACACAAAAACAGACCCATATATCAATGGAACAGAAATGAACCCACATTTACATGAGAAATTAATCCATGACAAAGGAGGCAACAATATACAATAGGGAAAAGACAGTCTTTTCAATAAATGTTGTTGGAAAAACTGAACAACTACATGCTAAAGAATGAAACTCGTCTACTTTCTCACACCATATACACCATATACAAAAATAAACTCATAATGTAATAAAAACTTAAATATAAGATTTGAAAATATAAAACTTCTGGAAGAAAACATAGGCAGTAAGATCTTTGACATTGGTCTTAGCAATATTTATTTTTGATATGTTATTTCAGCTAAGGGATAACAAAGGAAAAATAAACAAACAGGACTGTAGCAAAACAAAAAGCTTTTCCACAGTGAAGGGACCTATCAAAAAAAAAAAAAAAAAAAAAGGAAAGAAAAGAAAAGGCTGCCTACTGAATAGAAGATATTTGCAACCATATATCTGATAAGGGGTCACTATTCAAAATATACAAAGAACTAACATAACTTCACATCAAAAAAAAAAAAAAAAAACAACAACAAACCAAGAAAAGCACTATTTTAATATGTGCAGAGGACCTGAACAAACATTTTTCCAAAGAAGGCATACAGATAACAGGCACATAAAAAAAAAAGCTCACCATCACTAATCATTAGGAAAATGCAAATCAAAACCATAAAACATATCACTTCATATCTTTCAGAATGTCTATAATCAAAAAGACAACAAATTACAGTGTTGGCAAGGATGTGGTATTTGGAACCCACATGTACTCTTGGTGAGAATATAAATTGGTGCAGCCTCTATGAAAAACAGTATGGAGATTCCTTTAAAGAATTAAAAATAAAACTACCATACAATCCATCAATACTATTCCTGGATTAAAAAAAAAATGCATGCACCCCTATTCTCATTGCAGCATTATGTATAACAGCAAATATATGGAAGCAACCTAAGTGCCCATCAATAAGTGAATGTGTATATATATATATATACTTTTATATATATATATATATATACACATATGCACACTGGAATATTGATATTACATAGCCATATAAAAGAAGGAAGTCTTGCCATTTGTGACAACATGGATAGACCTAGATGGTAGTATGCTAAGTGAAGTAAGTCAGACAGAGAAAGACAAATCCTGTATGATTTCACTTATATGTGGAATCTAAAAAAAAAGAAACGAACAAATATTATAAAACAGAAACAGAGTCATAGATGTCTTAGATACAGAGAAAACACATGTGGTTGCCAGAGGGGTGGGGGGGAGGAAAGGAAAAGATGAGGGTGGTTAAGAGGTACAAATTTCTAGTTGCAAAATAAATGAGTCATGGGTCTAAAATATATAATGTGGGGAATAGAGATAATATATAATATCTTTGTAAGGTGACAAATGTTAACTAGATTTATCATGAGATCATTTTGAAATAAATAGAAATATCAAATCACTTGTTGTGTACCAGGAACTAATATAGTGTTGTAATTCAATTATGCTTCAAACAAGCAAATAAACTCATAGAAAAAGAGATCAGAGTCATGGTTACCAGAGGTGGGGTTTTGTGGGGAGAAGGGATTGAATGAAGGTAGTCAAAAGGTACAAACTTCCATTTATAAGGCAAGTAAGTATTAGAGACGTTATGTACACCATGATAAATGCAGTTAGCACTGCTTTAATTATATATGAAAGTTAAGATAGAAAATCCTAAAAGTTCTCATCACAAGGAAGAATATCTTTTCTATTTCTTTAATTTTTATCTATATGAAATGATGCATATTCACTAAACTTATTGTGGTAATCATTTAATGATGTACATATGTCAAATCACTATGCTGTGTACCGGAAACTTATACAGTACTCTATGTCAATTATATCTCAATAAAGCTGAAAGAAGAAGAAAAAAAAAAAAAAAAACTTCACCATTCCTCATCTTTGCCTTCCCAATAAGTGATGAAAAAAGTGGGAAAAGAAATAATCACCCCTGAAGTGTTCTGCATTTTAAAGATACTTGAACTATTAGGCTCCAAAAAAAAAAAAAATGAAAGAAATTTTAAATTTTCTCCAAATTGGGGCAGGGTCCTTATATTCAGAACTCTGGTTTCTGCTGTTTCTTTGAATAATTAAAAAAAAAAAGAATAAGGAGAAATGGTAGCATGAGGGGCTGAGGTTAGATAGAAGGAATAATTTTTGAAATTAATATTCCTTTGGGGTAATTCATCTGTTCAAAGTTTGTCTACCAAATTAAGGGAAAATTCCTCACCCAGATAATTGAGTCTTTACACAATAGAATACAAATTACTCAGCATTATGTCACATGTGATGATTTCACATGATATTTGCTCCAGTGTAAGATACATAGCAACCTACTTTGAAGTCATTAGGTCTCAGAGTGGGAAAGAAGCTTACAGGACACCTATTCCAAATCATTTCCCATTAAAGGGATTCCTGGACGAATGTTTTGTCATCATCAGTTTTCAGACCTGTAATGACAAGAAATTGACTGTTACTCCAAAAAGCCTATTTGAGTTATTAAGACCTAAGCAGGAATTAAACTGACCTTGCTGGCCTAGGTTTTACCTACTTGAGAATATTTATATTTCAATGGCAAGTGGGATAGGTAGAAATGCCTCCCAAGGCCCATGGCTGCTGAGGAATAACTTTAAAATGTACCACACTGAGAGGCACTGGGCAGGGTTGAGGGGCCAGGAAACTGAATCAGGCATGCTGTAACAAATACATTTCAGTGACATACAACCGTGATTATTTCTCATACATCTGTAGTTTGGCTGTGGTGGCACTGCTGAACACAACTGGATTCAGCTAGGCAATTCTGTGATACAGGTTAGGGTCGAGTCTGCTCTATGAGCCTCTCATTTACCCCAGTGATAGCCAACACATGCTCTCTTTATGGAGGTGACAAAGAATAGAAAGACACAGAGGCATGCAAAACTTGTAAAGGCTTAAACTCAAAATTAGTATATTGTCACCTTCTGACCACATTCTCTTAGACAAAGCAAGTCACATAGCCAAATATAAGTACATGCTGATGAACAATGATGTTGAGCAACTTTTCATGTGCTAACTAGCCATATAATTTCTTTGGAGACATGTCTATTAAAATATTTTTCCATTTAAATATTGGATTATTTGACTTATTCTTAATTTATGAGTTTTTAAAATATTCTGGGTGTAAATTCTTTATCAGATGTAAGATATATAATTATTGTCTATAATTATATGGGATATCTTTGCACTTTCTTGACAGTATACTTTCATGCACATGTTTTGTTTTTTTTTTTTTTAATGAGTCCCAATTATTCTTTTCTAACTTATGCTTTTGGTGTCATATCTTAAAAAAAATTTCGGTTAAAAAAAATTTTGCTGAACACAAGGTCACAACAATTTAATGCTATGCTATCTTCCAATTGTTTTATAGTTGTAGCTCTTACATTGATGTCTTTGATCTATGTCCACTTTGAGTTAATTTCTTTATGTAATGTAAGTTAGGAGTCCAATTTCATTCTTTTGCATATAGATATCCAGTTGCCCTAGCACCATTTGTTGAAAGGACAATTTTTTTTGATTGAGGTAACACTGGTTTATAACATAAATAATTTTCATGTGTACAAAATTATATTTCTATCTATATACCCTGCAGTGTGCTCAAAATCAAAAATTTAGTTTCAATTCATCACCATAGATTTGATCACCATTACCCATATTGCTCCACGCATATTGCTCCTTGGTAACCACTACATTGTTCTCTGTGCCTATGTGTTTGTTTTTGTTTCATTTGTTCATTTATTTTGTTTCTTGTTGTTGTTGTTTGCTTGTTTTTTATATTCATATATGAGTGAAATGATATGGTATTTGTCTTTCTACTTCTGATCTACTTCACTTAGCATAATACCCTTAAGGTTCATCCATGTTTTCACAAATACCAAGATTTCATGTTTTGTTTTGTTTTTTTTTAATGGCTGAGTAGAATTCTAGTATATATATATATACTGTTTCTTCTTTATACATTCATCCACTGATGGGTACTTAAGTTGCTTCCATATCTTGGGTATTGTAAACTATGCTGATATGAACAGTGGGGTGCATATATCATTTAGAACTAGTGTTTCTGCATGTTGGAGGTAAAAACCCAGAAGTGGGAGAGCTGGATGATACAGTAGTCCTATTCACAATTTATTTTATTTTATTACTTTTTTTAACATTCTATTGGAGTATAATTGCTTTACAATGATGTCTTAGTTTCTGCTATATAACAAAGTGAATCAGCTATACATATACATATGTTCCCATATCTCTTCCCTCTTGCATCTCCCTCCAACCCTCCCTATCCCACCCCTCTAGGTGGCCACGAAGACCGAGCTGATCTCCCTGTGCTATGTGGCTGCTTCCCACTAGCTATCTATTTTACATTAGGTAGTGTATATAAGTCCATGCCACTACCTCACTTCATCCTAGATTACCCTTCCCTCTCCCCGTGCCCTCAAGTCCATTCCCTATGTCTGCATCTTTATTCCTGTCATGCCTCGAGGTTCTTCAGAACTATATTTTTTTAGATTCCATATATATGTGTTAGGATATGGTATTTGTTTTTCTCTTTCTGACTTACTTCACTCTGTATGAAAGACCCTAGGTCCATCCACCTCACTACATATAACTCAATTTTGTTTCTTTTTGTGGCTGAGTAATATTCCATTGTATATATGTGCCACATCTTCTTTATCCATTCATCTGTCGGTGGACACTTAGGTTGCTTCCATGTCCTGGCTATTGTAAATAGAGCTGCAATGAATATTGTGGTACATGGCTCTTTTTGAATTATGGTTTTCTCAGGGTATATGCCCAGTAGTGGGATTGCTGGGCCATATGGTAGTTTTATTTTTAGTTTTTAAGGAACCTCCATACTGTTCTCCATAGTTGCTGTATCAATTTACATTCCCACCAACAGTGCAAGAGGGTTCCCTTTTCTCCACACCCTCTCCAGCATTTATTGTTTGCAGATTTTTGATGATGGCCATTCTGACTGGTGTGAGATGATATCTCATGGTAGTTTTGATTTGCATTTCTCTAATGATTAATGATGTTGAGCATTCTTTCATGTGTTTGTTGGCAATCTGTATATCTTCTTTGGAGAAATGTCTATTTACGTCTTCTGCCCATTTTTGGATTTGGTTTTTTGTTTCTTTGGTATTGAGCTGCATGAGCTGCTTGTAAATTTTGGAGATTAATTCCTTTGCCAGTTGCTTCATTTGCAAATATTTTCTCCCAATCTGAGGGTTGTCTTTTCATCCTGTTTATGGTTTCCTTTGCTGTGCAAAAGCTTTTAAGTTTCATTGGGTCCAGTTTGTTTATTTTTGTTTTTATTTCCATTTCTCTAGGAGGTGGGTCAAAAAGGATCTTGCTGTGATTTATATCATAGAGTGTTCTGCCTATGTTTTCCTCTAAGAGTTTTATAGTGTCTGGCCTTACATTTAGGTTGTTAATCCATTTTGAGGTTTTTTTGTGTGTATGGTGTTAGGGAGTGCTCTAATTTCATTCTTTTACATGTAGCTGTCCAGTTTTCCCAGCATCACTTATTGAAGAGACTGCCTTTTGTCCATTGCATATTCTTGCCTCCTTTATCAAAAATAAGGTGACTATATGTGCATAGGTTTATCTCTGTGCTTTCTATCCTGTTCCATTGATCTATATTTCTGTTTTTATATTCACAATTTATTGCAGAATCTCCATACCCTTGTCCAAAGTGTATGCACCAATTTACATTCCCACCAGCAACGTATAAGGGCTCCTTTTTCTCCATATCCTTACCAAAAATTGATATTTGTTGTATTTTTGATAATAGCAATACTGACGGATGTGATGTGATATTTTATTATAGTTTTGATTTGCATTTCCCTGATGACTAGTGATATTAACATCTGTTTCACAACCTTCTCTATGGCTCCTTTGAAAAAAATTTTTCTTTGGAAAAATGTCCTCTGCCCATTTTTAATTGGGTTGTTTGTAGTTTTGATATTGAGTTGTATGAGTTCTTTATATACTTTGGATATCAACCTTTTGCTGGATATATCATTTGCAATTATCTTCTCCCATTCAGTAGGTTGTATTTTTATTTTTTGTTGGTTTCCTTCACTGAAAAAAAAGTTTTTAATTTCACTGCAGTCCCATTTGTTTAATTTGGCTTCTGTTTTCCTTGCCTGAGGAGACATATCCAGAAAACTATTGCTAACATTCCTGCCAAAGAGGTTACTGCCTATATTTTCTTCTAGGAGTTTTATGGTTATAGATTTTACATTCAAGATTTTTTTTAACACCTTTATTGCAGTATAATTGCTTTACATTGTTTTGTTAGTTTCTGCTGTATAGCAAAGTGAATCAGCTATACGTATACTTATGTCACTACATCCTCTCCCTCTTGCATCTCCCTCCCACACTTCCTATCCCACCCCTCTAGGTGGTCAAAAAGCACCGAGCTGATCTCCCTGTGCTATGTGGCTGCTTCCCACTAGCTATCTATTTTACATTAGGTAGTGTATAAAAGTCAAGGCCACTCTCTCACTTCGTCCCAACTTACCTTTCCCCTCCCTGTGTCTTTAAGTCTATTCTCTATGTCTGCATCTTTCTTCCTGTCCTGCCCCTAGGTTTTACAGAACCTTTGTTATTTTTTTCTTTTTAAGATTCCATATATATGTGTTAGCATGCAATATTTGTTTCTCTCTTTCTGACCTACTTCACTCGGCATGACAGATTCTAGGTTCATCCACCTCACTGCAAATAACTCAATTTCGTTTCTTTTTTATGGCTGAGTAACATTCCATTGTATATATGTACCACATCTTCTTTATCCATTCATTTGTTGATGGACACGTAGGCTGATTCCATGTCCTGGCTATTGTAAATAAAGCTGCAATGAACATTTTGGTACATGACTCTTTTTGAATTATGGTTTTCTCAGGGTATATGTCCAGTAGTGGGGTTGCTGGGTCGTATGGTAGCTCTATTTTAGTTTTTTAAGGAACCTCCATACTGTTCTCCATAGTGGCTGTATCAATTTACATTCCCACCAACAGTGCAAGAGGCTTCCCTTTTCTCCAACCCCTCTCCAGCATTTATTGTTTGTAGATTTTTTGATGATGGCCATTCTGACTGGTGTGAGGTGATACCTCAGTGCGGTTTTGATTTGCATTTCTGTAATGATTAGTGATGTTGAGGATCCTTGCATGTGTTTGTTGGCCATCTGTATATCTTCTTTGGAGAAATGTCTATTTAGGTCTTCTGCCCATTTTTAGATTGGGTTGTTTGTTTTTTTGATATTCAGCTGTATGAGCTGCTTGTATATTTTGGAGAATAATCCTTTGTCAGTTGCTTCATTTGCAAATATTTTCTCCCATTCTGAGGGTTGTCTTTTCTTTTTGTTTATGGTTTCCTTTGCTGTGCAAAAGCTTTTAAGTTTCATCAAGACAGTATGGCACTGGCACAAAAACAGAAATATACATCAATGGAACAGGATAGAAAGCCCAGAGTTAAAACCATGCACATATGGTTACCTTATATTTGATAAAGGAGACAAGAATATACAATGGAGAAAAGACAGCCTCTTCAATAAGTGGTGCTGGGAAAACTGGACAGATACATGTAAAAGAATGAAATTAGAACACTCCCTAACAACATAAACAAAAATAAACTCAAAATGGATTAAACACCAAAATGTAAAGCCAGACACTATACAACTCTTAGAGGAAAACATAGGCAGAACACTCTATGACATAAATCACAGCAAGATCTTTTTGACCCACCTCCTAGAGAAATGGAAATAAAAACAAAAATAAACAAATGGGGTCTAATGAAACTTACATTTAAGTCTTTCATCATTTTTTGGGTTTATTTTTGTGTATGGTGTGAGGTAGTGGTAAAATGTTACATATTTTGTGTGTTTTTGTTTTTCATGTGGCTGTACAATTTTTCCAAAACCATTGATTGAACAGGCTATCCTTTCTCCATTGTATGTTCTTTGTTCTTGTGACAATTAGTTGTCCATACATCTGTGGTTTTTATCTGGGGTCTCAATTCTAATCCATTTATCTATGTATTTGTTTTTCTGCGAGGACCATGCTGTTTTGATTACCATGGCTCTGTAATATAGTTTGAAATGCGGGTGTGATACCTCCAGTTTTTTGTTTTTGTTTTGTTTTTTTTTGTCAGGATTACTTTGATTATTTGGGGTCTTTTGTGGTTCCACAAAAATTTTAGAATTTTTTGTTCTATTTCTCTGAAAATTATCCTTGGGAATTTGTTAGGGATAGCACTGATTCTGTAGATTGCTGTAGGTAATATGGATATTTTAACAATGCTAATTCTTCTAAACCATGAGCATGGAATATTTTGCATTTATTTGTGTCTTCTTCAAGTTCTTTTAATAATGTCTTATAGTTTTCAGAGATCAGGTCTTTCAACTCTGTTGTTAAATTTATCCTTAGGTATTTAATCTTCTTGTTGAGATTAAAAATAGCATTGTTTTCTTAACTTCTCTTTCTGCTAACTCACAGTTGGGATATAAAAACCCAACAGATCTTTATATATTGATTTTATACCTTGCAAATTTTAGAGTATCATTTATTTTATCTAACAGTTTTTTTGGTGGCATCTTTAGTGTTTTTTATTTCTTGCTTTCTTTTTTTTTTTTTTTCTTGCTTTCTTATTTGGATACCTTTTCTTTATTTTCTTGCCTAGTTCCTCCAACTAGAACTTCCAATATTATGGTGAATAAGAGTAGAAAAGTGGTCATCCTTGCTTTGTTCCTGATTTTAGAGGGATAGCTTTCACATTTCACTACTGAGTATGATGTTAGCTGTGGGTTTGTCATATATGGCTTTTATTATCTTTAGATACTCTCTTACTACTCCCACTTTATTGAGCGTTTTTTATCATAAATGGATGTTGAAATTTGTAAAATTCTATTTCTGGACCTACTGTGATAATCAAATGGTTTTTATCCTTCATTTTGTTAGTATGGTGTATCATGTTGCTTGACTTGTGGGAACTATCCTTGCATCCCTAGAATAAATTGCACTTTATCATGGTGTATGACTTTTTTACTGCATTGTTGTATTTGGTTAACTAATGTGTTTTTGATGATTTGGGGGTCTATGTTCATCAGAATTATTGGTCTGTAATTTTCAGTGTATGTGTGTGTGTGTCTGTGTCTGTGTAGTTTTTGTCTGGTTTTGATATTAGTGTGATGTTGGCCTTGTAAAATGAGTTAGGATATGTTCCATCCCCTTCAGATTTTTTGAAAAGTTTGAGAAGAATTGGTATTAAATGCACTTTGAATGTTTGGGAGAAATTACATGTGAAGCTGTCTGGTACTGGAATTTTTTATTGGAACATTGTGATTACTGTATCAATCTCTGTCCTAGATATTGGTCTATTCAGATTTTCTATTTCTTCATGATTCAGTCTTGGAAGGTTGTATGATTCTTAGAATTTGCCAATCTTTTCTAGATTGGCCAATTTGTTGACATAGAGCTGTTCATAATATTCTCTTATACTCTTTTGTATTTATGTGACAACCATTGCTATTTCTTCTCCTTTGTTTCTGATTGTATTTAATCAGAGACTGCTCCCTTATTTTCTTAGTGAGTCCAGCTAACAGTTTCTTAGTTTTGTTTATCTTTTACAAGAGTTAGCTCTTAGTTTCACTGACATTTTCTATTGTTTTTGTAGCATCTATTTTATTCATTTCAGATCTTGTCTTTATTATTTACTTCCTTTATATTTTTATTTTCTATTTTTAAAAAAATTTTTATCCGAGTATACTTGATTTACAATGTTGTGTTAGTTTCTGCTGTACAGCAAAGTGAATCAGTTATACACACACACACACACACACACACACATATATATATATATACACTCTTTTTTAGATTCTTCTCCCATATAGGTAGAGTTCCCTGTGCTATACAGTAGGTCCTCATTAGTTATCTGTTTTATATATAATAGTGTGTATATGTCAATCCCAATCTCCTAATTTATCCATCCCCCCTTTCCCCCTTTTAACCATTAGTTTGTTTTTAACATCTGTGACTCTGTTTTCTAAATAAGTTCATTTGTATCATTTTAATAGATTCCACATATAAGCAATATCATATGATATGTCTTTCTCTGACTTTCTTCACTCAGTATAACAACCTCTAGGTCCATCCACGTTGCTGAAAATGGCATTATTTCATTCTTTCTTATGGGTCAGTAATATTTCATTGTACATATGTCCTATATCTACTCTATCCATTCCTCTGTTGATGAATATTTAGGTTGCTTCCATGTCCTGGCTATTGTAAATAGTGCTGCAATGAACAGAGGAAATCAAAAAATACCTAGAGACAAATGACAACAAAAACACGATGATCCAAAACCTATGGGATGCAGCAAAAGCAGTTCTACAAGGGAAGTTTATAGCAATACAGTCTTACCTCAGGAAACAAGAAAAATCTCAAATAAACAACCTAACTTTACATCTAAAGCAACTAGAGAAACAAGAACAAACAAAACCCAAAGTTAGTAGAGAGAAAGAAATCATAAGGATCAGAGCAGAAATAAATGAAATAGAGACAAAGAAAACAATAGCAAAGATAAATGAAACTATCAATAAATCTGGTTCTTTGAGAAGATAAACAAAATTGATAAAACTTTAACCAAACTCATCAAGAAAAAAAAGAAGAGGGTTCAAATCGATAAAATTAGAAATGAAAAAGGAGAAGTTACAATGGACACCACAGGAATACAAAGGCTCATAAGAGACTACTACAAGCAACTATATGCCAAAGAAATGGACAACCTAGAAGAAATGGACAAAGTCTTACAAAGCTACAACCTTCCTTCCTTTAATTTTGAGCTTTGTTTGTTTTTCTCTTTTAGTTTCTTTAGGTGTAAAGATAGATTGTTTACTTGAGATTTTTATTGTTTCTTGATATAGACATATATTGCTATAAATTTCCCTGTTGATATCACTTTTGCTGCTTCCATAGATTTTGGTATGTCATATATTTATTTTCACATGTCTTCATGTAATTTTTGATTTCTCCTTTGGTTTCATCATTGACCCAATAGTTGTTCAGCAGCATGTTGTTTAGTCTCCACATATATGTGATTATTCCAGCTTCAGTAGTCAATTTCTAGTTTCACAACACTGTGATCAGAAAAGTTATTTGATACGTTTTCTATCTCCATAAATTTATTGAGACTTCTTTTGTCTCTCAATATATGGTCAATCCTTGAGAAAATTCCAAATGAACTTGAGAAGAATGTGTATTCTACTACATTTGGATGGAATGGTCAGCACAAACCTATCAAATCCATGTTATCTATTGTTTCATTTGATTCCAAACAACTGTTTGCTTGTTGACTTTCTCTCTGGATGATCTATCCACTGATGTATTTGGAGTGTTCAAGTCTCCTACTATTATTGCATTGCTGTAAATTTTACTGTTTAGGTTTGTTAGTAATTTTTTTATACTTACTTTGCTCCTATGTTAGGTGCATATATATTAATAACTTAATTTTTTGATGAATTGTCCCCTTCATCATTATATACAGTCCATTTTTTTTTTGTTACTATTTTTGGCTTAAAGTCTATTTTGTCCTACATGAGTATGGCTACACCCTCTTTCTTTGGGCTGCCTTTTTTTTTTTTTTAGTATCATTTCCCTCCCTGAATTTTTAGCCTATGTTTGTCTTTAGAAATGAGGTTAGTATCTTTGAGGCACCATATAATTGGACCTTATTTTTAATCCAACCATCCACTGTGTGTCTTTTGATTGGTGAATTCAATCCATCTACACTGATAGTCATTACTGATAGATGAGGACTTAGTATTGCCATTTTATCCTCTGTTTTCTGGCTGCTTTGTATATCCATTGTTTCTCTTTGTGTTTCTGCCTGCCATTGTGGTTTAGTAGCTTTCTATGCTGGTTTTCTGAGTTTCCTCTTTTTATTGTTTCATATCTCTGCTCTAGATTTATGTTTTGTGTTTACCATGGGGTTTGCTTCCTCATTATTTTATATCTTATTTCTCTATCATCTTTACTTGTATCATTTATAGATTTCTATCTCAAGCTCACTAATTCTCTCCCCATGTGATCTGTTCTATTTCCAACGTTTTCTAATGCATTCTTCATCTCATTTATTGTTTTCTTCAGCTCCAGAATTCCTGTTTGGTTATTTTTTAGAGTTCAAATCTCTTTGATAAAGTATTCCTTCTGTTAATTTTATTCCTGAGTTCATTGAATTACTTTTCTGGGTTTTCTTGTATTTCAATGTGTTCCTTTATGACAGCTATTTTGAATTCTTTATCAGATAGATCACAATCGTCTGTGACTTTAAGTTTGGTTTCTGGAGAATTATCATTTTCCTTTTGTGGTACAGTGTTACTGAGGTTCTTCATGCTACTTATTAAGTTGTTACTCTGTCATTGCATCTGAAGTACCAACAAGTTAGAAATTAAAGGTCTTTCTTTTGTTTTCCTAGATAGAGCTATAGCATAAGTTTTCAGGTTTTCTTACCTAAGCTGCCTCTGGTTATACTGGAGAGTCTGCAGTTTTCACCCACCTGCAGTCTCTCTCATAGTTGTGGCTCTATGCCCTTGTTATTGCTTCTTGTGCCTTCAAATCATTGATGCCTTTGTCTGACAGTGTTGCTGGCAGTGCTGCCTTGTGCACTGGAATGTTGGGTTCTTCTGCCACATCTGGGATCCCTGAGTTTCAAGTTCTGCTGCTGCAAGGGGAGGGGCAGGGGAAGAGTGGGAGTGGAGCCCTGGTGGTGCAGGCACCCCTACCTTGTCCAGTGTTGTAATGTTCATGGGTTCTGCTGCTGTGCAAGGGGGGACAGGAGCCAGAGTTACGGCACCTCAGCAGCTAGAGGGATGGTGTCTCAGGCCCTACTGCCACTGTTGCCCACTTACCTGTGGCCTTGGGCACTGCTATAGCCAGGATGCTGGAGTCCTGTGCACTGCTCCCCCTGCTAATACTGGGATCTCTGGGGCTGTGAACTCAGCAGCCTTGGCCAGAAATTTCGGATTGTTGACACTACTTCCACTGGTCCTTACGTTCCCCACTTTCTACATGTTCCAGTCAAACCACCTTTAGATGTATAGATATGGGGAATTCTCCAGTGTCCTTGTGTGCTAGGCACAGGCTACTTGTTTGTGCTGTGGATGTTTTACGGGTTGTAGATTGAAGGGGAGAGACAAAGGTAGCTTTTTGCTCATCCATGTTGCTCAAAAAGGCTATTCTTACATAGTACTCTGGTATAAATCAACTGACATAAATGTGAGGGTCTATTTATGAACATTCAATTCTAGTCTATTGATCTTATAAAATTAACAAACAGAAACATCAATTAAATAGAATTGGCACACCAGAGAGAGGAGCTCTCATGCCCTGCAATGATAGCAGAGCCCAACTGGAACACGAAAGGCTCCTCTTCTTTTGTGACAAGAGCAGTCAATGAAAAGCAATGGATTCTTTCTTACTATAGCACTCCTAAATTTCATTATCTCTATATAGAAGTATTCTCCTTCCCTTGCCATGCACGGACTTGCACGTGACTCACCATGGTTGCAGACCCTGAATTGCCATTCTCTGCTTATCCCAGATAAGCTTATCTTTGCTGGAGAGATATCTGGCAGTCTAGATGTTTCCCATCAGTATTTTGATGGCCTATAGGGGGACCAGAGAAGGCCTTTGGCAACTTCAGGGCTGGTGAGCAAACAGGTGCAGTACACACAACTGAGCTCATTGTCACTTACTGCTTTTTTGTTGACCATGTAGTTTGAGGGTGAGTTTATCTCCTGGATCCAAGCTCACACATTCTTTGCATTAGAAGTACTTAAGGCTTTAGTTGAAATCTATTTCAGGTTTTGCTTTTATGGTTATGAATTTGTGACGTGTAAAAGTACTCATTTGACCCTGTAATCCAATTTTGAGTTCAGACTGTTTCCATGAAAGCTGGCTAAAATGTCTTCAGCCTATTTTCGTCAGGAAAGGGATGCTTCAAGTGAAAATGTGCCAGCTTTTTTTTTTTCTTTTTCCAGCCTTTGGACTATTTCTTCCAATGGGCTGTTGTCTGGATACTCGCTAAAAAAAAACATTTCAAGGATCCTCCAAGATCAAGCTGTCTCCTTAGAGCAGGCTGGGATTAGATTGTAAGCTGTTTTAATTGAGCCTTTTGTGCTGTAAGCTGTTTGAGATATTTGAAAATTGTTCTTTAACATAGATGGAAAAACCTCTGAGAAATGAGATCTCAGTTATCTAAATCTCTTGAGGGGTTGACTATCCTTCTAATATGAAGGAGAGATAAAAGACAAGAAGTTCTGACAAGTTCAGAGAACATAGGTAGTGTTTTAGAGAAAAGGAGGAGTTTGGCAATATAATTCATATGTGGGAATTGAAAGTAAAGAGGAGGTGTAGGCAGTGGAGAAAAGAAGGAGGAAGATGGTGCCTGAAGAAGATGGAGGAGGAAGGAGGAAGATGGTTGAGCGAGAAGTCCAACCAATTTTATGTTTAAAACCCACAGTCTTCTACATGCATTTCTAACTACATGGGCATACCTGATTACTCGATGACCATTATGGTGAAATTTTGAAATTCCAACTTAATTTCCTTAAAACCGAATTGGACTACAATAGCTCAGAAATTTCCCGATCTGAGTGTGATGTTTATTTTTATTAGTATTTTGAGGATTCCCAGCATTATGAGGATTCTAAAATGGCGTCTCTCCAAAATAATATTTTAATATTAATGGAGGCCAAAACAATGATTTTAAAAAGATAACAAGCTGTCGCCATCTTCCCACACATGGTGGGGTGTCGCTCCAGGAACTTGCTTCAGACGTGGGTGGAAACTGAGGCTTGCAGGGGATGATGACTTGGTGAGGTCACACACTTGACATCATCCATTGTAAGAAACACCACTGTTTTATGTACCATTAACAAAGAAAAGATGGAGACCTTCAAGACTGTGGAGGAGTAAGATGTGGAGATCACCTTCCTCCCCACAAATATATAAGAAATACGTCTACATGTGGAACAACTCCTACAGAACACCTACTGAATGCTGGCAGAAGACCTCAGACTTCCCAAAAGGCAAGAAACCACATGTACCTGGGTAGGGCAAAAGAAAAAAGAAAAAACAGAGACCAAAGAATACGGACAGGACTGTCCCCTAGAGGAGGGAGCTGTGAAGGAGGAAGAGTTTCCACACACTAGGAAGCCACCTCACTGGTGGAGACGGGGGGTGGCAGGGGGGGAAGCTTCGGAGCCATGGAGGAGAGTGCAGCAACAGGGGTGCAGAGGGCAAAGCAGACAGATTCCCACAGAGAGGATCAGTACCGACCAGGATTCACCAGCCTGAGAGGCTTGTCTGCTCACCCACTGGGGCGGGTGGGGGGCTAGGAGTGGAGGCTTGCGCTTTGCAAGTCAGATCCCAGGGAGAGGACTGGGGTTGGCTGCGTAAACACAGCCTGAAGGCGGCTAGTGCACCACAGCTAACCGGGAAGGAGTCCAGGAAAAAGTATGGACCTGACAAAGAGGCAAGAGGCCACTGTTTTGGGGTGTGCAAGGAGAGGAGATTCAGAGCACCGCCTAAACAAGCTCCAGAGATGGGTGCAAGCTGCGGCTATCAGCCAGACACCAGAGACAGGCATGAAATGCTGAGGCTGCTGCTGCAGCCAGCAAGAAGCTTGTGTGAAAGCACGGGTCACTATCCACACTTTTCCTCACAGAAGCCTGTGCAGTCTGCCACTGTCAGGGTCCTGTGATCCAGGGACAACATCCTTGGGAGAACACATGGCATGCCTCAGGCTGTTGCAACGTCATGCCAGCCTCTTCAGCCACAGACTCACCCCGCATTCCATACCCCTCCCTCTCCCTGGCCTAAGTGAGCCAGAGCCCCCTAATCAGCTCCTCTTTAACCCCATACTGTCTAGGTAGGAACAGACACCCTCAGGTGACCTACACGCAGAGGTGGGGCCAAATCCAAAGGTGAACCCCAGGAGCTGTGTGAACAAAGAAGAGAAAGGGAAATTTCGCCCAGGAGCCTCAGGAGCAGTGGATTAAATCTCCATAATCAACTTGATGTACCCTGCATTGGTGGACTACCTGAATAGACAACGAATCATCCCAAAATTGAGGTGGTGGACTTTGGGAGCAACTGTAGATGTGGGGTTTGCTGTATGTGACTGACCAGTTTCGGGTTTTATTTTTATCGCAGTTTAGTATTTAGAGTTTATTATCACTGGTAGATTTTTTATTTATTTCGTTGCTCTCTTCCTTTTTTTAAAATATATGTAGATATATATTTTTTTCTTTTTGGGGGTGGGTTTGCTTCTTTGTGTGATTTTGTCTGTATAGCTTTGCTTGCACCATTTGTCCTAGGGTTCTGTCTGTCCATTTTTTTTTAATATAGTTTTTAGACCTTGTTATCATTGGTGGATTTCTTTTTTGGTGTGGTTGCTCTCTTCTCTCTTTTTCTTTTTTTTTGTATTACCTTTAATTTCTTCATCTTTAATATTTTCTTTAATTTTTTATTTTAATAACTTTATTTCTTTTTATATTCATTTATTTCTTTTTTCTTTCTTTTTTCTCCCTTTCCTTCTGAGCCATGTGACTGACATCTTGGTGCTCAGCCCGCATGTCAGGTCTGTGCCTCTGAGGTGGGAGAGCCGATTTCAGGACTTTGGCCCACCAGAAACCGTCTGGCTCCACGTAATATCAAACAGCGAAAACCTCCCAGAGATCTCCATCTCAACGCTAAGACCCATCTCCACTCAATGACCAGCAAGCTACAGTGCTGGACACCCTATGCCAAGCAACTAGCAAGACAGGAACACAACCTGACACATTAGCAGACAGGCAGCCTAAAATCATAATAAGGTCACAGACACCCCAAACCACACAACCAGACGTGGTATTGCCCACCAGAAAGACAAGATTCAGTCTTATTGACCAGAACACAGGCACTAGTCCCCTCCACCAGGAAGCCTACACAACCCATGGAGCCAACCTTAGCCACTGGGGGCTTACACCAAAAACGACAGGAACTATGAAACTGCAGCCTGTAAAAAGGAGACCCAAACACAGAGTTAAGCAGAATGAGAAGACAGAGAAACAGAAGACGAAGGAGGAAGGTAAAAACCCACCAGACCAAATAAATGAAGAGGAAATAGGCAGTCTACCTGAAAAAGAATTCAGAGAAATGATAGGAAAGATGATCAAAATCTTGGAAATACAATGGACAAACTACAAAAAACGTTTAACAAGGACCTAGAAGAACTAAAGAGCAAGCAGACAATGATGAACAACACAATAAATGAAATTAAAAATTCTCTAGAATGAATCAAGAGCAGAATAACTGAAGCAGAAGAAAGGATAAGTGACCTGGAAGATAAAATATTAGAAATAACTATTACAGAGCAGAATAAAGAAAAAAGAATAAAACGAATTAAGGGCAGTCATAAAGACCTCTGGGACATTAAACACACCAACATTCGAATTATAGGGGTCCCAGAAGAAGAAGAGAAAAAGAAAGGGACTGAGAAAGTATTTGAAGAGATTATACTTCAAAACTTCCCTAATATAGGAAAGGAAATAGTCAATCAAGCCCAAGAAGTGCAGAGACTCCCATGCAGGATAAATCCAAGGAGAAATATGCCAAGAAGCATATTAATCAAACTGTCAAAAATTAAATACAAAGAAAAAATATTAAAAGCAGCAAGGGAAAAACAGCAAATAACATACAAAGGAATCCCGATAATGTTAACAGCTGATATTTCAGCAGAAACTCTGCAAGCCAGAAGGGACTGGAAAGACATATTTAAAGTGATGAAAGGGAAAAACCTACAACCAAAATTACTTGGCCCAGCAAGCATCTCATTTAGATTCAACAGAGAAATTAAAAGCTTTACAGACAGGCAAAAGCTAAGAGAATTCAGCATCACCAAACTAGATTTACAACAAATGCTAAAGGAACCTCTCTAAGCAGGAAACACAAGAGAAGGAAAAGACTTACAATAACAAACCCAAAACAATTAAGAAAATGGTAATATGAACATACATATTGATAATTACCTTAAATGGAAATGGATTAAATGTTCCCACCAAAAGACATAGACTGGGTGAATGGATACAAAAATGAGACCCATATATATGTTGTGTGAAAAGACCCACTTGAGACCTAGGGACACATACACATGGAAAGTGAGGTGATGGAAAAAGATATTCCATGCAAATGGAAATCAAAAGAAAGCTGGAGTAGCAATTCTCATATCAGACAAAATAGACTTTAAAATAAAGACTATTACAAGAGACAAAGAAGGGCACTACATAATGATCAAGGGATCAATCCAAGAAGAAGACATAACAACTGTAAATATTTATGCACCCAACATAGGAGCACCTCCATACATAAGGCAAATGCTAACAGGCATAAAAGGGGAAATCGACAGTAACACAATCATAGTAGGGGAATTTAACACCCCACTTTCACCAATGGACAGATCATCCAAAATGAAAATAAATAAGGAAACACAAGCTTTAAATGATACATTAAACAAGATGGACTTCGTTGATATTCATAGGCCATTCTATCCAAAAACAACAGAATACACTTTCTTCTCAAGTGCTCATGGAACATTCTCCATGATAGATCATATCTTGGGTAACAAATCAAGCCTTGGTAAATTTAAGAAAATTAAAATCGTATCAAGTACCTTTTCCAACCACAACACTATGGGACTAGAAATCAATTACAGGAAAAAATCTGTAGAAAATACAAGCACATGGAAGCTAAACAATACATTACTTAATAATCAAGAGATCCCTGAAGAAATAAAAAAGGAAATCAAAAAATACCTGAAACAAATGACAATGAAAACACAATGACCCAAAACCTATGGGATGCAGCAAAAACAGTTCTAAGAGGGAAGTTTATAGGAATGCAATCTTACCTCAAGAAACAAGAAACATCTCAAATAAACAACCTAACATTACAGCTAAAGCAATTAGAGAAAAAAACAAACAAACAAAAAAACCAAAGTTAGCAGAAGGAAAGAAATGATCAAGATCAGATCAGAAATAAATAAAAAAGAAATGAAGGAAATGATAATAAAGTTCAGTAAAACTAAAAGCTGGGTCTTTAAAAAGATAAACAAAATTGATAAACCATTAGTCATACTCATCAAGAAAAACAGGGAGAATACTCAAATCAATAGAATTATAAATGAAAAAGAAGTAACAACTGACACTGCAGAAATACAATGGATCATGAGAGATTACTACAAGCAACTATATGCCAATAAAATGGACAACCTGGAAGAAATGGAGAAATTCTTAGGAAAGCACAACCTTCCAAGACACAGCCAGGAAGAAATAGAAAATATAAACAGACCAATCACAAGTAATGAAATTGAAACTATGATTAAAAATTTTCCAAAAAAAAAAATGTACATGACCAAATGGCTTTACAGGGGAATTCTATCAAATATTTAGAGAAGAGGTAACACCTATCCTTCTCAAACTCTTCCAAAGAACTGCAGAGAGAGGAACACTCCCAAACTCATTTTATGAGTCCATCAGCCTGATACGAAAACCAGACAAAATATCACAAAAAAAGGAGATAACAGGCCCATAGTGCTGATGAACATAGACACAAAAATCCTAAACCAGACACTGGCAAACTGAATCCAAAAACACATTAAAAGCATCACACACCATGATCAAGTGGGATTTATCCCAGGCATGAAAGCATCCTTCAATAAATGTAAATCATTGTGATACACCATATTGATAAACTGCAGGAAAAAAAAAAAACACATGATCATCTCAATGGGTGCAGAAAAAACTTTCGACAAAATTCTACATCGATTTATGATAAAAACCTACCAAACTAAGCATAGAGGGAACTTACCTCAATATAATAAAGGCCATATATGACAAACTCATAGCCAACATCGTTCTCAATGGTGAAAAATTGAAACTATTTCCTCTAAGGTCAGGAAAAAGACAAGGATGTCCATTCTCACCACTATTATTCAACATAGTTTTAGAAGTTTTAGCCACAGCAATCAGAGATGAAAAAGAAATAAAAGGAATCTGAATTGGAAAAGAAGAAGTAAAGTCTGTTTGCAAATGACATGATACTCTACATAGAGAATCCTAAAGATGCTAACAGAAAACTACTAGAGCTAATCAATGAATTTGGTAAAGTAGCAGGATACACAATTAATGCACAGAAATCTCTTGTATTCCTATACACTAATGATGAAATACCTGAAAGAGAAATTAAGGAACATTCCCATTTACCATTGCAAACAAAAGAATAAAATACCTAGGAATAAACCTACCTAAGGAGACAAAAGACCTGTATGCAGAAAACTATAAGACGCTGAGGAAAGAAATTAAAGAGGATACAAACAGATGGAGAGTTATACCATATTCTCGGATTGGAAGAATCAACATTGTGAAAATGACTATATTAGCCAAAGCAATATACAGATTCAATGCAATCCCTATCAAACTACCAACGGCATTTTTCACAGAACTAGAACAAAAAAATTCACAATTTGTATGGAAACACAAAGACCCCAAAGAGTCAAAGCAATCTTGAGAAACAAAAACGGAGCTGGAAGAATCAGGCTCCCTGACTTCAGACTATATTACAAAGCTACAGTCATCAAGACAGTATGGTACTGGCACAAAAACAGAAATAACGATCAATGGAACAGGTTAGAAAGCCCAGAGATAAACCCACACACATATGGTCACCTTATTTTTGATAAAGGAGGCAAGAATATACAATGGAGAAAAGACAGCCTCTTCAATAAATGGTGCTGGGAAAAGTGGACACCTACATGTAAAAGAATGAAATTAGAGCACTCCTTAACACCATACACAAAAATAAACTCAAAATGGATTAAAGGCCTAAATATAAGGTCAGATACTATAAAACTCTTAGAGGAAAACATAGGGAGAACACTCTATGACATATATCACAGCAAGATCCTTTTGACCTACCTTCTAGAGACATGAAAATAAAAACAGAAATAAAGAAATGGGACCTAATGGAACTTAAAAGCTTCTGCACAGCAAAGGAAACCATAAGCAAGACGAAAAGACAACCATCAGAATGGGAGAACATATTTGTAAATGAAGCAACTGACAAAGGATTAATCTCCAAAATTTACAAGCAGCTCATGCAGCTCAATATCAAAAAAACAAACAATCCAGTCCAAAAATGGGCAGAAGACCTAAATAGACATTTCTCCAAAGAAAATATACAGATTGCCAAGAAGCACTTGAAAGAATGCTCAATGTCACTAATCATTAGAGAAATGCAAATCAAAACTAAAATGATGTATCACCTCACACCAGTCAGAATGGCCATCATCAAAAAATCTACACACAATAAATGCTGGAGAGGGTGTGGAGAAAAGGGAACCCTCTTGCACTATTGGTGGGAATATAAATTGATACAGCCACTATGGATAACAGAATGGAGGTTCCTTAAAAAACTAAAAATAAAACTACCATACAACCCAGCAATCCCACTACTGGGCATATACCCTGAGAAAACCATAGGTCAAAAAGAGTCATGTACCACAATGTTCATTGCAGCTCTATTTACAATAGCCAGGACATGGAAGCACCCTATGTGTCCATCGACAGATGAATGGATAAAGAAGATGTGGCACATATATACAATGGAATATTACTCAGCCATAAAAAGAAACAAAACTGAGTTATTTGTAGTGAGGTGGTTGGACATAGAGTCTGTCATACAGAGTGAAGTAAGTCAGAAAGAGAAAAACGAATACCTTATGCTAACACATATATATGGAATCAAAAAAAAATTGTTTTGAAGAACCTAGGGGCAGGACAGGAATAAAGACGCAGATGTAGAGAATGGACTTGAGGACATGGGGAGGGGGAAGGGTAAGCTGGGACGAAATGAGAGTGGCATGGACTTATATATACTACCCAATGTAAAATAGCTAGTGGGAAGCAGCCACATAGCACAGGGAGATCAGCTTGGTGCTTTGTCACCACCTAGAGGAGTGGGTTAGGGAGGCTGGGAGGGAGAAAGAAGAAGGAGGAAATATGGGGATGTATTTATATGTGTAGTGATTCACTGTGTTATACAGCAGAAACTAACACACCATTGTAAAGCAATTATACTCCAATAAAGATGTTTAAAAAAAAAAAGATAGGATACCAAAGCCTCAGGCTCTTGTTACCTGACTTCTTCTTCTCAAGCTCTGCCTCCAGCACCATCTTATCTCTCTCCCTCAGCTCTTTGTTATCAGACTCTGTCTCCGGCACCATCTTCCTCCTTCTTTTCTCCAGTGCATACACCTCCTCTTTACCCTCAATTCCCACATACTAATTACCTTGCCAAACTTCCTGTTTACTCTAAAACTCTTCCCCTTTTCTCTGAATTTGTCAGAACTTCTTGTCTTTTATCTCTCCTTCATATTAGAAGGATAGTTTTGTCAGATATAATATTGTTGGATTGGCAGTTTTGTTTTTCTTTCAGAATTTTGAATATGCCATCCCAGTACCTTCTAGCCTGCAGTGTTTCTGCTAAAATATCCATTGACAGTCTTATAGAGATCCCCTTGTACATCACAAGTCACTTTTCTCTTGTTACTTTCAAAATTCTTGCCTGGTCTTTTAACAATTTGTTTATAATTTATTTCAGTGTGGACTTCTTTTTTCATTTATTTTAACTGGCAAACTTGGAGCTTTCAGGATCTGGATATTCATTTTCTTCCCCAGATTTGTGAAGGGTTTAGCTATTGTTTCTTTGAATTAACTTTCTGATCCTTTCTTTCCCTTTTCTTTTGAGGCTCTCATGATGTGTATATTGTTCTACCTGATAGTGTTGCATTAGTTACTTAAGCTTTATTCACTTTTTACGTTGTTTTTTTATTATTTTAAATATTACCATATTGTTTTTGTCTCGTTTATGGATGTTCCTTCATTGTGGCAGCAGTGAGGGGGGAAAAAAGGAGAAAAGAAACTTTCTTCATGCATACACATAGGTTGTGATGTTGACCAAAGATGATGGTGAAAATTTCTCAACATGCTTGCACTGACTGAGGCTGGCCTGCAGTGGACCTTGGAAGTGAATTCCAGTGCCTGAAACCAGCCCAGCATGGGGAGGGAGGAATTTGTCTCCTCATCAACAGTTGTACCTTCCCCAGGGACATTCAAGAAGAATGTTACCAGGTCACCGGTCCCCAGTCCCTGGTCTCTGGTCCCTGGTCCCCTGTTCATGGTCTGAGGCCCCAAACAGAGAAATGCTCACCAGGAGGATCGGGTTCAGCAATGAGTCCTTACCATGCAGCATGCCCAATGCGTCCCACTCACTCGACTGACAATTGTCCTTTATTCATTTTTTAGATTCTTATTCAGTATCCTTCTCTTACTGAAAAATTTCCAGTGATCTATCTTCAGGTTCACTGATCCTATCTTCTGCTTTAACTTGTCTGTTGTTGAATGCCTCTAGTGTTTTATTTTTATTTATTTATTTTTTCTGTTCAGTTATTTTATTTTTTATCCCCCATGATTTGTTTGGAACTTTTTAATATTTTATGTTTGCTGAAATTCTCAGTTTCTTTATGCATTATTCTCCTGGCCTCAGTAAACATCTCTATGATGCTTATTTTAAATTCTCTCTCAGGTAAAATATATATCTTGGTTTTATTAGAATCAATTTCTACAGATTTGTCTTGTTCCTCTCTTTGGAACATATTTCTGTGTCACTTCATTTTCTGTGCGTCTCTGGTGTCTGTGCATTAGACAAAACTCACTTCTCCCAGTCTTTATTAACTGGCCTTGAACAGACAAAGATATGCACGAATCAGCCTGGCCAGAAATTTTCGGGCCTCTCAACCTTTGTGCTAATCTAATCTTATTTGTTTGTAGCAGCCCTCAGGCATCTACAGAATGCCAGTCACATCACTGTTTCAAGGCAATAAAGACTAAATAAAGTCAGTTCCTTGGACAGCCTACAGAAAAGTTAGATCATTGGATGCTCTATCTAACTCTTTCACTCCCCAGTGAGAACCTGGTATCTTGGATTTTTCACCTGTTTGCTCTTTACTGAGCTGAAAGAGAGGGGCTGTGGCAACTAATTTTGTGCTATATTATACCACTATCTTTGTTTTCATTGAACCCCAGGTAGCTAGAATATGCTGGTAATACAGAAGCCATTCCTTTGGGTAGCCCCTTGTAAAGTTTGTACATTAGACATATAGTCCACCTTTCCCTCCCCAGGGAGAAGCTGGTGTTTTTCATCAGCTTCTTTTGTGCTGAGCCAGAGAGAGGAGCTGTGGTAACTACCACCTCAAACTTCCACCTCTGTTCTCACTAGCTTCAGGTAGCTAGATTATACTTGATCCTCTTAGCACTCCAAGGCAGTCAAGATAGAAGTCAGATATTTAGGCAGCCTCTGAGAAACTGTTAGACAAGCAGAGCAACTCTTTTCCTCCCCAGGAAGAAGTTGAAAGGTTATGGTTTTCATCTGCTTGCTCTATAATGCACTAGATGGAGGGGCTATGGTGACTGACAACCCAAACTACCATCTCTGTTCTCACTAGCCTCCAGGGGGTTAGAGTATGCTGGGTCCCTTTAGTACTCCAAGGAAGTCTGGCAAGAGAAAAGACAGCCCTCTAAGGAATTCCCAGAAATGTTAGGCTGTTGGATGTATAGTACAATTCTTTCCTTCCCAAGGGTTAATCTGGGAGCTGGAGTATTTCTTCCAATCATATGGCACTGTGCTGATGGGTATGGACTCTGGCAAGAGGTTGTCTCAGATTTCCCTACTGACCTCAGTGTGTCTGGTTTTGCACTAACTCAGTGTTTAAAAACTTCTCAAGTATTATTTGTATAGTTTTGCTGGATACAGAATTCTTGATTTACAGTATTTTTTTCAGTATATTGAATATGTCACACCACTGCCACTTTGACTCCATTGTTTCTAATGAGAAGTCAATTAGTAATGAGTTACATTTTTATGTGATAACTCATGTTTTTGCTTTTAGATTTTCTTTGTTGTTGACTTTTGTTAATATGACTATGATGTGTCTAGATGTGGATCTAGATGTGGATCTCTCCCTGTGGTTTGTTGACATGGTTTGTGGTGGATTGGAGTTGTTTGTTTAATGACGTTTTAAAAATAGTTGTTTGTGAAGACTGAATTCCCTGCTGTGTGTAGCCAGGTGAAGTCACTAAAGCCTGAAGCCAAAAAATAGTTTTCTATTCTTTCCATATGAACTCTGTGTGGGTGTTGCAGCATGCATCCAGGGTTTAGTGAGTCTATTTACAACTGTGCCTTAGCTTTCACTTTCTGCTTTTGTGGGGCTTGAAGGTCAGCCAAACATGAGAGCTTAGGGTCTGCTCAGGTCTTTTCCAAAAATGTATTCAATTGTGGGCACATGTGTGGCCTGCTGTATTTATTTTCCCATATACACAAAAGCTTATCAGAGCCCTTTTTCCTACCAGCTTATCTTCCAAGTTTCTTTTAGTGTGTTTATTTTCTTCCCCAAATGATATTCTTTGTCCTAAGTAGCAAATAATGGACAATTGAATATTTTAAATATTTTAGAGTTTTGAACAATATCTTCTTCATAATCACTTATCTGCCTTGGTAAGAGTTTTGAGTTAGGGAAATAAAAGCAAGCACTTTGTGTTTGTCCTTCAAGAAGCCAAAAGAAAGTTCAAAGCAGACAACCACAGTTCTTTGATAACAAGATCTGTTCTGCTCCCTTGGGAAGGAAGTCACACAATGAACATTGGCAGCCATCTCCAAGACCATTGCTGAGTTGGGGAGGGGGATGGTTCAAGTGTCAGATAAAACAGCACAAATCTCTCCTACCAGGTTTCAGTCATCTTTTTCTTCATCCAACATTTAGTTGTTTGTTGTAAACTTTTGAATATTTTCCATAGTTCTGATAAAATTTATTCTGACAGTCTTTGCCAGGTTTTTGGTGTTTCTCTGGAGAGATGGGCTTTTGGAGTTTTCTAGGCCACCATTTCAGTTCTATTCCTCACTTTTAATGGATAATTTTACTGAATATAGAACTCTAGGTTGGTATTTTGTTTGCTTGTTTTATTCCCTGTTAACTTTAAATATTTTACTCCATTCTCTTTTGTTCTTACATGATCCTTCACAAGGAGTTCACTGTAGTTCTTATCCTTGTTCCTCTATACAGAAGGTTTTTTTGTTAGTTTGTTTGTGTTTCTTTTTCTTCTAGCTTCCTTCATGTACTTCTCTCTGTCTTTGATTTTCTGCAGTTTGAATATAATATGCCAAAGTGTGATTATTTTAAAATGCATCCTACTGGGTGTTCTCCAAGCTTTCTGGATCTGTGCTTTGGTATCTGTCATTAATTTTGGAAAGATCTTGGCCATTACTACCTCAAATATTTATTTTGTTCTGTACCATCTTTCTTCTCCTTCTGGTGTTCAATTATACTTATATTACACCTTTTAAAATTGTCACAGTTCTTCATTTTCTCTGTTCTTCTTATTTACTTTTTATTCTTTTTCTCTTTGAATTATAGTTTAGAACATTTCAATTGACATCTTCAAGATCACTGATTCTATCCTGGGACAAATTGAGTCTATTGAGAAGCCCAGTCAAAGACATTATTCATGTCTGTTACTGTATTTTTTTCTTTAGCATTTCCTTCTGATGATTCTTTAGAGTTTGCATACATTACCCATCTGTTCTGCATGGATCTACTTTTTCCATTAAACACATATTACTTATAGTTATATTAATATTAAACTCTGTGATAATTCCAACATCATTTGCATATGACTCTGGTTTTAATGATTGTTTTGTCTCTTCAGAGAGACTTCTCTTGCCATTTGGCATGCCTTGTATTTTGGGGGGAAAGCCAGACTTGTTGTTTCAGGTAATAATAACTGAGGTAAATAGACCTTTCTTTCTGAGGATTTATATTAATCTGGATATGAGTTGGCTATGTTTCTGTAACTTAAAATTTGTTTAGTGTACTTGACTTTGTCTCTACTTTTTACTTTGTACTTTCCTGTGTACTCCTCCTTGGATGAAATTGGTGTCTTGTGGCTCTTTCTGTTATAATATTACTATATTGTAGCCCTGATGGTATGATAGTAAGGTATGGGATTAAATCTCAATATTTTACTGGCCTATATCTTGGGGCTGTGACCATCATAAATATTTCTCCAATGGTATGGCTTTTATTACCCCTACTCCCTACACTCTTCCTCAGCTGAAGTATTTCCCAATATATTTTATTGAATCAGTGACCCCTGTCAACTAAGTTTTCTGGTATTATTTCTCTATAAGTGATAAAAAACCTAAGGGGGCTAAAGTATGAAGGTGTAGAGAAATTCTCTTCCTCAAGACAGGATCATGTTTCAGAATTGAGCTCTAGCAAAGTCTTTTTCCCTGAAGAGTAGCCCTTAGTTATGGAGAAGGTTCTGGGTTTATTTCACAGTGGTTACCTTTCTGCCAACCAGAGCCATAAGGGAATCTTTTACATATATTCACAACTACCTGGTGTAGTTCCTGAAGAGAGTACATAAAAATCTAGTCTCTGCAAGACCGTGGTTCCCAAGAGTTTCTCACTCTCATGCTAATTTAAACTAAGCCTTCAGCAATTCATCAAAATTACCAACTAAGTATTCCTGCCAGTTTATGGCTCCAGTGGCTTCTGCTCCAGGTACTATCTTGATTGCTGCATCACTCTATATTTACCTGTTTCTCCAGATTTGGGGCTGGTTGCTGTCCCTGTGACTTCACTTCTCCCATGCGTTCAAGAAAAATCATTGATTTTCAGTTTGTTTTATAATTTCTATCTCTTTATTGATATCCTGTATTTGGTAAGATATTGTTGTCAAATTTTTCTTTAACTCTTTAAACATGGTTTCTTTTAGTTCTTTAAACATATTTATAATAACTGATATAAAATCTTTATCTACTAAATCCATATTGGGTCTGCCTTGGTGGTATTTTTTTATAGCTATTATTATTTCTGTGTATCAGGCATACTTTCCTGTTTCTTTGCATGCCTTGTAAATTTTTTTTATGAAACACTGGACATTTTAGTTAATAAATTTTAATTACTTTAGTATCAGATACCTCTCTTCCCAGAGTTTTGTTGTTGTTGTTTGTTGTTTTTATTATGGTTTCTTATTGTTATTTATTTAGAGACTTTCCTGGACTCATATAGATTTTGTGTTTCCTCTGGTGAATAATCATTGAGTTGTCTGCTGTATGTATTTTTAAGTTCGTTTTATAATTTTATGCCTTACTTCCTATACTAACCCCTAGGTCAGCATAATTCAGTTACCAGTGAATGATCCATTACAACTTTTCCTTAAATACTTTGCCTGTGTGTCCTTCACCCATTTCCAAGGGGATCTGTATCAGAAGACCCACCTATAAACTTTACACAGGCTAAGGAAACTCTTTTTTTTTCACTTCCTACATACTCTGGGACTTGAAATCAGATAAAGGTGACAGATTAGGGCTTTTCTGTTCTTAAGTTTTTGTTTTTGTTTTTGTTTTTTTGATACTCTAGAATGCTTTCTAGATCACCAATATGTCATAGCTTTTCAAAGTTCCCTGTCATTTAATTCTCTGGAACTTCCTTTTGAAATAAGGCTTTCTTCCTGATTTTGATTGCCACAACAGGGGGCTATCTGACTGACTGAAGCAAGGCACTCTTCTTTGTTTCGCATAATTCAGAACACAAGCAGGAAAATTTGTTGGCACTGCACATAAAAACTACAAGGTGACTACAAATCCACAGATGCCTGAGACTCCACATGGAGATATAAAATAATTCATCTAAGGCCCAGTGAAGAAGCTGACTGAGATTCTGGGTAACTAGGACGTTCAGAAACAGCTGTGTATATTAGACAATTGAAAAAGCCATGCATATGCCTTGGCAAGATACATGCTTAAATAATTCCTAAGAACTTATTCTTTTACCCCTAGGATGACCCCTAGGCTGACCCCTAGGCTCAGAGCAAACCTAGCTAAGCAGTAAAAAAAGTATCCCTGCACAGAACCAATCTGCAAAAGTTGGAAGAGGTTGCTATTCTGTGTGTGTGTATGTGTGTTGTTCTTTCAGTTCCAGGCATTCAAGGAAATCTATGTCAAAAAATTAGCTAGACAGGAACTAAACAGAGACTTGATAATAAAACTTGACTAAAAATAGTCCTTGCAAAAAATGTTTGGAAAAGTTGCAATACAAATGGACTGCTAAAGCATTCATCCAAAACAGACAAACAAATAAATCTGAGGACAGGGAGTATATTATTACTCAGTTCAGCCTGCCATAACAAAATGTCATAGACTGGGTGATTTAAGCAACAGAAATATATTTCTCACTATTCGGGAGTCTGGAAATCTGGGATCAGGGTTCTGGTGAAAGCTAATGTTCTGGCTTGAAGATGGCCACCTTCTCACTGTGTTCTCATATGGGGAAAAGATAAAAAGAGAGAGAGAGAGAGCATGCTCTGGTGTCTGTTGACAGGGCACAGATCCCATCATGAGGACCCCACTCTTGTGACCTCATTTAAACCTAATTACCAAAGTGACATCAGCAATATAGTGGTATAGGTGGTTCCCAACTTCAATTCCACTCACCAAAAGACCAAATACTAACCATCAGTAGACAAAATGCATTTGTGAAAATCCCAAAATCCAGGGGTGAGGCTGAAGCAGCCCTTTGGGCAACATTAGAAGTCTAAGAAGTACATTAGAAGGGTAAGATGAATGGTTTCACTTTGACTACATCACTCCTCCTGCAGGCAAGAAGAGTGCCTATGGTTTCTCCAGTGGTTAAAAAAAAAAAAAGAGCCCAAGGTGGACATCCACCTTCCCCAGCATTGGGGGACACTTCTTGGGAGGCCCAAGTGGGTTTCACCTCATGGGGATCACTGGGGGAATCGAGTGGGATGGATCACAGAGGATCAGATAGAGACAGGGAAGGGAGCCAGGACTCATAGCAACCAGTGTGTAGACCTTGGAAAGCCATGGTACTGCTGGTGGTAGAATCCAGGCAGAGACCACAGCCAGTAGCTGTGCACATTTGCAAACTGAGACAGTGGCTCCATCTAGCCAAGAATTTCAGCAAGCAGTGCAGCTTGGTTTGAGTCCTCAGCCAATGTCACACCAGCTATGAAGCACATTTTATAACCCCACTTGGGCAAGAAAGAGTCAGCAGTGACACCCAACGGATGAGCATAACCTCCAGTCCTGTCTCACCAGGATGCCTGGCAAAAGGTGTCAGGAAACAAAAGAGCATATCCTTCAGCTCCTCTGGGAAGGGAAGCAAGTCAGTAGGCCCACCCAACTGCTGGGCCTAGCTTCCAGTTCCACCCTACCAGAAAGTCTGTCCTGAGACCTCAGGCAGTTACTGAGGACATCCTACAGCCCACCTTAGCAGAGAAATAAGTCAGCAGACCCCCATCAACTGCTGAGCATAGCTTACAGCCCCACCCAGCCAGGAAGCACAACCAGAGAACCCTGGCAACATTAGAACCCAATCTACAGTTAACCTGCGCAGGGAAGCAAGTCAGCAGCCCTGCCTATCTGCTGAGTATAGCCTCTTGTCCTCTCTGAACAGGGAATATAATTAGCAACACTGGGACAGCCTCGGATCTTAGTCTATGACTGGGCTCAGGAAGAAAACTAACCCAACACCCTCCAAAAATTGCTGAGCATAGCTTCTAGCCCTATTCAACTAGTTAGCCCATTCAGAAACCCCAGGCAGCCACAGAGCCCATTCTACAGTCCTGCTCAGCCTGGGAGCTAAGTAAGCAGCTTGCCCAAATATTGGGCATAGCCTCTTCTCCTGCAAGGCCAAGGAGCCCAAACAGTGACCTCAGAAACCTTCAGAAAACAGTCAATAATACTTCCCAATCATAGAACTTGGGCTAAAGCCCCATTCAACAGCAGAACACAGCCAAATGGACTCAGTTTTCTATTATGTTGTATTGCTCAGCACAGCCTGTGAGGTTGCCCAAGAAGGGCTTCCCACCAGTGACCCTGTCCAAAGGAAGAACATAGCTTGTAGCCCCCACCTGAACCATAAATCTGGACAGCAACCCCACACAACCACCGAGCACAGCCTCTAGTTCCACCCAACTATGGGATATAGCTGACAGCCACACCCAAAAAGAGAGCCCAGCAAGCAATCTTGCCCAACAACACAGCACAGCCAGGGGCCTGCCAATCATAAAGCCAAGCCTGAAGCCCCACATAAATGTAAGGTCCAGACAGTGGCACCATCTTCCCAGGGAGCACAGCCTGGAACTCCACCCAACTGAGGATTGAAGAGCCCAGCCTGCAGCCCTGCCTACTGGTGATACTGTCCCACTGTGAAACAAAATCTGCAGACCTGCCCAGAAGAGAATGTGGAGCTAAACTAGTGGCCATATCTAATTTCTAAGCCCAGAAGTCCTGCCTTACCATGATAGGGCCCCACTTGAACATGGAGCCTTGCCTTCACGCCTACCCAAACACAGAGCACAAGCAGCAGCCCTTCCTAATAACCTCAGTACATGGACAGTGAACCTGACCAACTAGAGATCCCAAAGGAAAGTCCCCACCTGTGAGGATGTTACCAGCTAATCCATCCAGAAGTATAAGCTGAGCTGACTGGTGAAGATCTTCCCCTGAAAAAAGTGAAACTGTAAAGGCTAGCAGAATAGAGAGCTTCCTCAAATCACAGATACCAGAATCACGTAAACATGATCGGCAAAAGTAACTAATAAATCTCTAATAATTGACCCTAAAGAAATGGAGACCTATGAAAGTCTAACAAAGAATTCAACATAATGCTCTTAAAGCATTATACTCAACTCAAAGAACACACATATGGAAAAGTAAACAATTTAGGAAAATGATGCATGAACAAAATGAGAAGTTCAACAAAGGATTAGAAACTATAAAAAATGGAAATAATGCAGCTCAAAAATACAATGACTGAAGTAAAGAATTTAATATAGAACTTCAACAACAGACCCAACATAGCATAAGAAAGAATCAGTAAACTTGAAGATAGGTAATTTGAAATTATCCAGAGGAGCAAAAAGACAAAAAAAAAAAAAAAAAGATCGACACAAGAGGGAAGAGATATGGGGATATATGTATATGTATAACTGATTCACTTTGTTATAAAGCAGAAACTAACACACCATTGTAAAGCAATTATACTCCAATAAAAATGTAAAAAAAAAAAACAAAACAATTGACCAACAATGAAACCTTGTGAATACAATGTTAAAAAGTATAACTATGAAACATAAAATTTAAATTTAATATGAAAAGAATGGCAAATTATATTGAAGCTATGTGGAATTATGTTTGTAGACAACAGGAAGAGAAAATAAAAATGTAAATATTGCCTGATAAGAAATAAAAAAAAAAAGATTGAAAAAGTTCTGCAGGATTTATGGGACAACATCAAAATAAAAAAGGTGTATACTAAAGGAATTCAAAAAAAAAAAGAGAGAGAGAGAGAGAAAGAAAGAAAACGAAATAAAGCCTATCTAAAGAAATAATGACTGAAAATTGCAAATTTATGAAGAGAAATGGAAAACTAGATTTATGATGCACAAAGGTTTACAAATCATTGACCCCCAAAAGGGCTACACCAAGGCACATTATAATTAAACTGTCAAAAGTCAAAGAAAAGAAAGAATTTTGAAAGCAGCAAGAGAAAAGCAAATCATCACACAGGATGGAATCCCCATAGACTATCAGCAAATTTATCAGCATAAGCCTAGAAGGCTAGGTGAGATTGGGGTGATTTATTTAAAGTGCTGAAAGAAAAAAACCTGCCAATCAAAAATATTTACATGGCAAAGCTTTTATTGAGAAAAGAGAGATAAATACTTTTTGAACAAACAAAAGCTGATGGGGTTTATCACCACTAGACCTGCTTTATAAGAAATGCCTTATAAGAAAAGAAAGCTCTTCAAGTTGAAATGGAAGGATACTAATTAAAAATGTAAAAACTTGTGAATGTGTAACTAAAACTCACTGGTAAAGGTAAATATTTAGCCTAAGTCAAATTCTCTAATATTGTAATGATGGTATTTAAATCATTCCAACTCTGAAGTTTTTTAAAGTAATAAAATAACTAATGAGAATAATTTGTTTTGAATGCACAATATAAAAGTATGTAAATAGTAACCTCAATAACATAAAATGTGAGGGAAAAGAAGTAAAATTATAGTCTCTGTATGCTATCAAAGTTACATTTTTATCAGGTTATAATAGGATGCTATAACTGAAAAATATTTTATGAAAGTCTCATGGTAACTAAGAGAATTAAAAAAAAAACTGTAATAGATCCACAAAAGAATAAGATAAAGAATATACTACTGATCATATGACAGATATCACTGCAATGTCATCAAATCACAAAGGAAGAGAGCAAGAGAGGAAGAAATAATAAAATAACTATAGTCAAAAAAAATTAACAAACTGGTGCTATACGTCCTCACATATTAATAAATAGTTTAATGCAAATGGATTAAATACTCCTATCAAAATACAAAAATAATTAAAAGAACTAGCCACATACTGCTTACAAGAGATTTCAGCTAAGGACATAACACAGGCTAAGAATAAAGGGATGGAGAAAGATATTTCAAGTAAATGGTAAGCAAAATGAATCATGAGTGGCTACACTTATAATCAGACAAAATAAGCATTAAGTTAAAATGGTCACAGGAGAAAAAGAAAATCATTATATAATGATAAAGGGGTCAATTCATTAAAAAGACATGACAAGTGTTAATATTTATGCATGCAACTTTAGATTATTTAATATATTAAGCAAATATTAACAGGACTAAAAGCAAAAGTAAAGAAGAACACAATAATAGATGAGGATGTTAATACCCCGCTCTCAACAGTGGATTGTTCATCCAGGTAGAAAATCAATAAGAAAACAGTAGGATAAACAAAACTATGCAAAAAATAGACCTAATAAACCCATACAGAGCATGCCCTCCAGCAGCACCAGAGTACACATCCTTCTCAAGTGCACATGGAACATTCTTCAAGGTAGAGTAGATCATACTTTGGACCACAAAGCAAGCCTTAACAAAGTTAAGACTGAAATCATATCAAGTATCTTTTCCAACCACAACAGTGTGAACTAAAATTCAGTAAGAGGAGAAAATGTAGAAAATTTACAAATAAGTGGAAATTTAAAAACACATTCCCAAACTACCAATGAGTCAAATAAAAAAATCAAAAGAAAAATCAGAAAGTATTGTGGAAGAAAGGAAAATACAATCATAACATACCAAAACTGATAGAATGCAGCAAAAGCTGTTCTGAGAAGGAAGATTACAGTGATAAATGCCCACATTAAGAAAAAATAAAGATTTCAAAGAAACAAACTAGATTTACATCTCAAGTAATTAGAAAAGGAAGAAAAAACAAAGCTCACAGCTAGCAGAAGGAAGGAAGTAATGAAGATTATAGCAGAAATAAATGACAAAGGGACTATAAAGACAATTTTTAAAAACTCAATGAAACTATGATTTAGTGTTTTGACAAGATAAACAAAATTGACAAAACTATAGCTAGACTAACAAAAAAAAAGAGTTCAAATACACAAAATTATAAATAAAAGAGGAGACATTACAAGAGACACAACACCACAGAAATACAAAAGAACATTTGAGGCTGTTATGAACAATTATGCACCAAAAAATTAGATAACCTAAAATAAATTACTAGAAACATACATCCTATCAAGACTGAATCTGAAGAGATCAATAAGGATTAAGGAGAGTTAAGCAGTGTCAACAAAGCAAAACAAAACTCTTAACAATGAAAAGCCCAAGACCAGGTGGTTTCACTGATAAATTCTACCAAACATTTAAAGGAGAATTAATGCCAATACTTCTGAAAAAAATTACTAAAACAATGAAGACGAGGGAACACTTCTGAACTAATTGTATGAGGACAGTATTACCCTGACAACAATTTACTTAAGGACAGTAAAAGAAAAGAATATGAGAGACCAATATCTCTAATTGGCATGGATGCAAAGATGCTGAACAAAATGCTATCAAACCAAATTCAACAGCAAATTAAAGAAATCATATACAATGATCAGCAGGGATTTATATAGATGTTGTAAGCATGGCTCAATATACACAAATTGATAAATATTATTTTCCATATTAATATGATGAAAGATAAAATCATATTATCCTCAGAATTAATGCAAATAAATTATGTGAGAAAATTCAACATCCTTTGGTGATAAGCGCTTTCAACAAATATGGTGTAGAAGGAACATAACTGAAAATAATAAAGACCATATATAACGAGCCCAGAGGTAATATCATACTCAATCGTGAAAGGTTGAAAGATTTTTCCTTAAGATCAGAGCAAGACTAGTGTACCCACTCTCACCACTCCTATTCAACACATTACTAGAAGTCTTAGCCAGAGCAATTATGTAAGAAACATAATTAAAAAGCAGCCAAGTTGGAAAGGATTAAGTTAAGCTGTCTCTGTTTGCAGAAGGCATCATCTCATATACAGAAAATCCTAAAGACTCCACCAAAATACTTTTATAACTAATAAATGAATTCAGTAAAGTTTCAGGACAAAAAAATCAACATTTAAAAATCAGTTGCATTTCTATACATTAATTTGAACTAGCTGAAACAGAAATGAAAATATCAATCCCATTTACAATAGCATCAAACATCAAAAAATAATTAGAAACAAATATAAACAGGGAATTGAAACATCTTTACAATGAAAACCATAAGACTTTGATGAAGGGGCTTCCCTGGTGGTGTAGTGGTTAAGAATCCGCCTGCCAATGCAGGGGACACGGGTTCGAGCCCTGATCTGAGAAGATTCCACATGCTGCAGAGCAACAAAGCCCGTGCACCACAACTACTGAGCCTGCGCTCTAGAGCCGGTGAGCCACAACTACTGAGCCCGTGTGCCACAACTGCTGAAGCCCACGCACCTAGAGCCCATGCTCCCAACAAGAGAAGCCACCACAATGAGAAGCCTGATCACCACAACAAAGAGTAGCCCCTGCTCACCGCAACCAGAGAAAAGCCCATGTGCAGCAACAAAGACCCAACACAGCAAAAATAAAATAAATAAATTTATTTTTAAAAAAAGACTCTTGAACAAAAAATTGAAGACACAAATAACTGGAAAAATATTCCATGCTGATAGATTGGAAGAATTAATATTCTTAAGATGACCATACTAACCAAAGCCATATTTAGATTCAATGTAATCCCTATCAAAATTCTAATAGCATTTTTCACAGAATTTTCTTAAATGGTAAAATTCTGATGGAAGAACAAAAGACCCTGAATAGCCAAAGCAATCTTGAGGGCAAATACCAAACCAGGAAGCATCACATTTCTTGATTTCAAATGATAATTCAAAGCCTTAGTAATCAAAAAAAGAACAATGGTACCATAAAACCAGACATGTACACCAATGACACAGAATCAGGAGCCCAGAAATAAACCTACACTTATACAGTAAACTAATACTTGACAAAAGAGCCACATATACTCAGTGGGGAAAGGATACTCTGTTCAATAAATAGTGCTGCAAACACTAGATATTCACATTCAAAAGTATGAAAATGAATGCCTATTTTACATCAATCACAAAACTTAACTTGAAATGTATTTTAAACTTTGAAATATAAGGCCGGAAACTGTAAATTCATAGAAGAAAATATCAGGAAAAAGCTCCTTTGCATTGGTCTTGGCAATGTTTTTCTAAAGTTATACCAAAAGCACAACATAAGCAAAAATAAGAAGGGGGAAACATCAAACTAAAAATTTTCTGTATAGCAAAAGAAACATCAACAAAATGAAAAGGCAACATACAGAATGAGATAAAATATTTGCAAATAATACATCTGACAAAAATATCAATATTCAAAACATATGAGGAACTCATAAAACTCAATAGCAAAAAAATCAAATAATCCAATTAAAAATGGGCAAAGGAACTGGATAGGAATTTTTTCAAAGAAGACTTACAAATGGTGAACATGTACATTAAAAAATGCTCAAGATCACTAATCATCAGGGAAATGCAAATCAAAACCACAATGATAAATCACATCACGCTTGTTAGAATGACTATAATCAAAAGAAAAGAGATAATAAGTATTGGTAAGATGTGAAGAAAAGTGAACATTTGTGCACTGTTGGTGAGAACGTAATTTCATATAACTAATATGGAAACAGAACAGGGTTTTTTTTCAAAAAAAAACCCCTAAAAGTACAGCTACCATATGATCCAGAAATCTCACTTTTGGGTATATATCTGATAGAAATGAAATTACTATCTGGAAGAGATATAGGTACCCACACGTTCATTGCAACATCTTCCACACTAGCCAAGACATGTGTTTGATGATGGATGAATAGATGAAGAAAAAAATACACACACACAATGCAATATTATACAACCTGGAAAAATAAGGAAATTATGAAATTTGACAAAACATGTACAGACCTTTAGAAAATGATGGGAACTTAAATATCATAGAGAGAAAGACAAATACTACATGGTCTAAGTTATATGTGGAATGAAAAATGATAAACTCATAGAAACAGAGTAGGTTGGTGGTTACCAGGGGCTGGTGGTTGAGGGAAATGGAGAGATGCCTTTTAATTATGTTTCTTATGTAATTGCTCTGGCTAGGACTTCCAGAAATGTGTTGAATAGGAGTGGTGAGAGTGGGTACAATAGTCTTGCTCTGATCTTAGGGGAAAATCTTTCAACCTTTCACGATTGAGTATGATATTACCTCTGGGCTCGTTATATATGGTCTTTATTATTTTCAGTTATGTTCCTTCTACACCATATTTGTTGAAAGCGTTTATCACCAAAGAATGTTGAATTTTCTCACATAATTTATTTGCATTAACTGTCAAGTGAAGCAGAGGTTTAGTAAGATTTTAAAAAAATTAAAATTAAAAGTAATTATTGGAATCAGTACTATATGTGTTCTTGGTGACTTTTTTCCAGAACAAGTCCCATGGGGAAATAGGATCAGAACCCAGATCGCAGTGGATTAGTGAGTGAATGGAAGTAGAAGAAATACAGACAGAATATATAGACCACCCCTACCAGGAATATGACAGGAAGCACAGGAGCGATAATTCAAAAACTGGAAGGGGACAAAAGAGAGTTTTTATTAAGATGCAGAAATTTAAGCTTTTTGTACATTGAAAAACAAATACCAGGAGAGAGAAGTAAGATATAAGATAGAGCTGGGATTATAAATTGTTTAAGGTTATAAGAGTAAATAGAATGCAGAAAGTAAGTGCATTAACTCTTAAACCTCCTAATGAAAAAGAAACATCTCTTTCTCAAAAACTTGAGGAGAAGAAAGATGCATGGCTCAAGATACTAATAACTTTGTTGCGTGCATGGGAGGTGGCATAGTTAATGATTCTCTGTTTGAAAGTATCCTTTTTATTTTATAAGAGGGAATCAGTTATTTCTGGGGTAGGATCTTGAGAAAAATGGTGAATATTGGAAACAGTTAATGAACAAAAATATATCCAAGAGTTAATTTGTGACACATAAAAGGATTTCCAGGCATAACTGAGGGTTCAGCTGAAGTTGCAGACCATAAATATGTATTGGCATCTATTTGCATCTTTTTGTGGTTTCCTTTGGCAGTGCTCAGGATCATGTGTGTAGTCTTTTGTCAGTGCTCAGGAGCATGTTTGTAGGAGGAGAAAAAAAGATGACTGAATTTATCCAAGTTCAGGGTTTGCAAGGAGAGTACTACTAGTGAAAGGGGAGGAGGAAACAAAGTATGTTAAATCTTTAGCAAACGGGTAGCTGAAATGATGTGTAGTCTGAGTGATGATGATGATGATGAAAATTACCCAAGGTGATGTAATCAAGATGGCAGCATAAGTCTTTCCCAATTTCAGTCTCCCTCACAAGAAGACCAACTAGCAACTATCCACAGACAAGATACCAATGTGAAAATTCCAGAACATGGAGGTGATGAATCTCTCTGGACAACAGAGGCTGAGAAAGACTTCATTAAAAGGGTAAAAGAAGTAGTTTAACTTTGACAACATTGCCCCTCCCCTGCAAGGAGAGGGATTCCCTGGGCCTATGCTTTCTCCAGGGGGAAAAGAGAACTCAAGGTGGACATCCAGTTTCCCAAGCATTGTGGGATGCTGCCTGGGAGACTCACTTATGTCTCACCTTACAGGAACCACTGGGGGAATTTTTAGAGCTTGACCACTGGAATCAGAAATGGAGAAGTGGGTTGGGGTTTACAGCAACCAGTGCTCAGAGCTTGGAGGGCTGCATTTCTGCTTGCAGCAGTGTCTAAGCCGAGATACCAGAGAGCAGCTCTGCCAAACTGCAGAGCCCAGCCAATGGCCCCATCTGGCCAGAGAAGTCAGTTGGCAATTCTGCCTAATTTGGATCCCCAACCAACAGGCTAGACCAGGCATGGAGCCAATTCTATAGCCATGGCTGGGCAAGGGAGCAAATTCACACTCCTGCCAAAATGCTGAGCATAGCCTCCAGTCCTGCACCACTGACAAGCATTGCCACAGATGCTCACCAACCATGAAGCATATCCCATGGTCCACCAGAGCAGGGGAGCAAATTCACACTCTCCTCTAACTGCTTATCATAGCCTCCACTCCCACCCCTCCAGGAAGCATGGACACAGAAGCCTGGCAACCATGGAGCATTCTGTATGGCTCAACCTGGAGAGTAAGCCAAGCCAGAAGCCCTGCCCAATTTTGAGCATAACCTCTGGACCCACATGACCAAAAAGCCTGAATATTAACTGTGAGCAGCCTAGGAAGCCAACACAATGTACCATCCAGCCTTGGAGCCTAGCCTACAGCCCCAACCAGCAACAGAGCCAGCACATTGCCCTGCCTGATTACTGAGTAGTCTTTGGCCTTGCCCAAACAGGAAGCCAAGCCAGTGATCCTTCTCAGCAGTGGAGCATAGCTTGGAGGCCCACCTGACCAGGAAGTCCAGACAGCAACTCTGCCCAACTTCAGAGCACACTAGTCAGCCTCACCCAAATGTGGGGTACATCTGGAGGGCCCAACACAAAAGAGAGCCCAGTCTTGCCTAAAAACAGAGTGTAGCCACCAGCCTATCTGATTGTAAAACATAGCCTGTGGCCCCACTCAACTTTGGAGCAGAGACTGCAGCCCTAATTGATTGCAGAGCATAGCCTGAGACCACTTCCAACCATGAAGACTGGCCTATAGCCCTTCCTGAATGCAGAGTGCAGCCAATAGCTGTGGAAACCACAGGCTGAGGCCTCACTCAACCAGGAAAGGTTACAAAATATAGGCCATAGACTTACCAAATGATGGAATCTAATCAATGACACCACACTGTCAGGGAACACAGCCTGCAAACCTGCCCAAATAGAAGTGAGTACAGAACCCAGCTAGTGGACCCATGTATACCATAGAAAATAGCCAGCAGCCCCACACTTGACCAGAGAGCTCACACAGTGACCCCACTAAAATGCAGAGCCCACCCGGCAGGCCTATCCTACTGTGGAGCCAAGCCAGCAACACACCTGACCTCAAGACATGAGCAGTAGCCTTATACAAATAAAGACCCCAACAGGAAGTCTCACCTGCCCATAGACGATACCAGCTTTCTTATTCAGTACCCCAAGCTGACCTGACAGATGAAGTTCTCTTCCTGCTGGAACAAACCTGTAAAGTTTGAACTAGTAGAACACTTCCACAAATTAACAGATAAAAACACAAGGACTCAAGAATCATAAACAAACAAACAAAAAAAAAAAAACAGGTAAACATGACATCACTAAAGAAAACTAATAAAGCTCTGAAAACTGACCCTATAGAAATGGAGATCAAGGGCTGATCAAGATGGAAAACTGAGAAGATGTGATGCTCACCTCCTTTCACAAGCACATCAAAAATGCACCTTTATGTGAAATAATTATCATAGAAAACTAACTGGAGACTGGTAGAATGCCTCCTATATAACAAAAGCTGTAAGAAAAATACAAAAGTAATTGAGTAGGATGGGAAGAAAAGTGATTCAGTTGGGACCTGTGCCCCTGGGAGTGGACTCAGAGGAAAAGGAAGATAACATCAGCAGACACTCACCCTAGGGGGTGAACAGGTTGAGCCACAAATTGGGTGTCCGAAGTCCTGAGGTCCTATGCATAGGAGACAAGCCCCCTTGGCTGCTTGAAGAATCTCTGGGACAGAAGAGAAGTCTGGAAAAGCCTAGACTCCATTCCTAAGGAGTGTGCAGGTGTTGGCTTGCCCCCAAGCAGGCCCTAGCTGCTGCCCTCTCACTGCACTCCCCAGCCCCACTCACTCCAAGTCACAGCTTGGCAATGGAACTAGGGTGGTCAGAACCTGGGAAAACACTCGACTTAGAAATGCCGAGGCTACCTGGGGGCCCAGAGCATAGTCCAGGTATGGCAGTGGTGGCCATTGTTGATGCTTACTCAAGCAGCATCTCAGAAGCAGCCCAGACTTCTGATGGCAGTGCAGCTACTGGAAGACACATCAATATGCTGCCTTCAAGAGACTCACTTCATGGCTAAAGACACACACACACTGAATGTGAGGGGATGGAAAAAGATATCTCATGCAAAAGGAAATGACAAGAAAGTGGGGGTAACAAGACTCATATAAGCAAAATAGTTTAAAACAAAGGCTAGCAAAAAACAAAGAAGGACATTATGTAATGACAAAGGGATCAATATAAGAAGAGGATATTACACTCATTAACATGTAAGCATCCAATACAGGAGCACCTAAATATACCAAGTAGATACTAAGAGACATAAAGGAAGAAATTGACAAAAATGTCACAGTAGTAGGGGACATTAACACCCCACTGACATCAATGGACAGATCATCCAGACAGAAAATCAATAAGGTAACAGCGATCTTAAATGACACAATAGATCAGTTGGACTTAATTGATATCTACAGGACATTACATGCAAAAACAGCAGAATACACATCATTTTCAGGTGCACATGAAGCATTCATGAGAATAGATAACATACTAGACCACAAAAGAAGCCTCAACAAATTTAAGAGGATACAGATTATATCAAGCATTTTTTCCCAACAATATAAAGCTAGAAATCAACTACAGAAAGAAAAATGGGAAAAGAACAAATACGTGGAGACAAAATAAAATGCTACTAACAATCCAATGGGACAATGATAAAATCAAAAAGGAAATCAGAAAATATATCAAGACAAATGAAAATGGAAACACAATTTTCCAAAATCTATCAGATGCAGCAAAAGCAGTTCTAAGAGGGAAGTTCATAGGAATACAAACCTTTGTCAAGAAACAGAAAAATCTCAAATAAACAACCTAAACTACCACCTAAAAGAATTAGAAAAAGAACAAACACAGACCAAAGTGAGCAGAAGGAAAGGGAGGAAATAAATTTTTAAATATATTTTAAAAAAGATAAAAGAGCTGTGTTTTTTTTTGAAAAGTATAACAAAGTTGATGAGCTTTTAACCAGGCTCACCGAGAGAAAAAGAGAGAGAATCCAAATAAAGAACTTAAAAACTGAAAGAGGAGAAATTACAATTGATATCACAGAGATACCAGAAAATCATAAGAGAATACTGTGAACAGTTGTATGCCAACAAATTGGACAACCTACAAGAAATGGATAAATTTCTAGAAACATACAGACTGCCAAGACCGAATCAAGAAGAAACAGACCATTTGAACAGACCAATTACTAGAAGTGAAATTGAGTATGTTAAAAAAAAAAAAAAAACTGCCAGGAAACAGAAGTCCAGGAACAGTTGGTTTCACAAGGGAATTCTACCAAACAGACAAAGAAGAAATAATACCTATACTTCTCACATAATTCCCAAAAAATTGAAGAGGAGGGAACTCTCCCAAATTCATTCTATGAGTCCACTATTACCCTGATACCAAGACCAGACAAAAACACTACAAAAATGAAAATTACATGGCAATATCTTACATGAATATATATGCAGAATTCCTCAAAAAATTATTAGCAAGCTGAATCCAACAACACACAAAAATAATCATTCATCATGATCAAGTTGGATTCATTTCAAGGTAACATGGATGGTTCAATATTTGCAAAATAGATGTGATACACCACATTAACAAAAGGAGATAAATCACATGATCATCTCAATAGATGTTGAAAACACATTTGATAAAAATTAAACATTTATTCATGATTAAAAAGGATATCACAGTGGGTATAGAGGGAATATATTTTGGCATAATAAAGGCCACTTACTACAAACACACAACCAACATCATACTCAACAGTGAAAAGTGGAAACCCTTCCCTCTAATATCAGGAACAAGACAAGGATGATCACTCTAGCCACTTCTATTTAACATACTATTGGAAGTCCTAGCCATAGCAATAAGACAAAAACAAGAAATAAAAGGCCTAAAGGGACTTCCCTGGTGGTCCAGTAGCTAAGACCCTGCGCTCCCAATGCAGGGCGCCAGGGTTCAATCCCTGCTCAGGGAACTAGATCCCACATGCTGCAATTAAGAGTTCACAGGCCACAATTCAAGATCCAGCATGCCGCAACTAAAGATTCTGTATGCTGCAACTAAAGATCCTGCATGCTGCCAAGAAGATCCTGCATGCCACAAGGAAGACCCCGCATGCCACAATGAAGTTCCCACATGCTGCAAATAAGACACAGCACACCCAAATAAATAAATAGCTTTTTTTTTTAAAAGGTATCAATATTGGAAAGTAAGTGTTAAAACTATCACTATTTGCAGATAACATGATACTTTATATGAAGAAAACTAAAGTCCCCACCCAAATACTACTAGAACTAATGAATGAACTAGGCAAGGTAGCAGGATACAAAGTTAATATATAGAAATATGTTGTTTCTATATACTAATGCTCATTAACAGAAAGCAAAGGAAAAAAATCCCATTTAAAATAATATCAAAGGGTCTGGGCAAGATGGCGGAAGAGTAAGACGCAGAGATAACCTTCCTTCCCACAGATACATTAGAAATACATCTACACGTGGAACTGCTCCTACAGAACACCCACTGAATGCTGGCAGAAGACTTCAGACCTCCCAAAAGGCAAGAAACTCCCCACGTACTTGGGTAGGGCAAAAAAAAAAAGAAATAACAGAGACAAAATAATAGGGATGGGACCTGCATGAGTGAGAGGGAGCTGTGAAGGAGGAAAGGTTTCCACACACTAGGAAGCCCCTTCGCGGGCGGAGACTGCAGGTGGCAGAGGGGGGAAGCTTCGGAGCCATGGAGGAGAGCGCAGCCACAGGGGTGCGGAGGGCAAAGTGGAGAGATTCCCGCACAGAGGCTCGGTGCCGAGAAGCACTCACCAGCCCGAGAGGCTTGTCTGCTCACCCGCCGGGGCGGGAGGGGGCTGGGAGCTGAGGGTCGGGCTTCGGTCGGATCGCAGGGAGAGGACTGGGGTTGGCGGAGTGAACACAGCCTGAAGGGGTTAGCGCACCACAGCTAGCCGGGAGGGAATCCGAGAAAAAGTCTGCAGCTGCCGAAGAGGCAAGAGACTGTTTCTTGCCTCTTTGTTTCGCGGTGCGCAAGGAGAGGGGATTCAGAGCGCCACCTACACGAGCTCCAGAGACGGGCGCGAGCCCCGGCAATCAGCACGGACCCCAGAGATGGGCATGAGACGCTAAGGCTGCTGCTGCCGCCACGAAGAACCCTGTGTGCGAGCACAGGTCATTAACTACACCGCCCCTCCCGGGAGCCTGTGTAGCCCGCCACTGCCAAGCTCCTGTGATCCAGGGACAACTTCCCCGGGAGAACGTACGGCGCGCCTCAGGCTGCTGCAACGTCACGCCTCAGGCTGCTGCAACGTCACGCCGGCCTATGCCATCGCAGGCTCGCCCCACATCCATACCCTTCCCTCCCCCCCGCCTCAGTGAGCCAGAGCCCCCGAAGCAGCTGCTCCTTTAACCCCGTTCTGTGTGAATGCAAAACAGACGGCCTCAAGAGACCTACATGCAGAGGCTGGTCCAAATCCAAAGCTGAATCCCGGGAGCTGTATGAACAAAGAAGAGAAAGGGAAATCTCTCCCAGCAGCCTCAGAAGCAGCGGATTAAAGCTCCACAAACAACTTGATATACCTGCATCTGTGGAATACCTGAATAGACAATGAATCATCCCAAATTCAGGAGGGGGACTTCGGGAGCAGGATATATTAATTTTTCCCCTTTTCCTTTTTTTGTGAGTGTATATGTGTATGCTTCTGGGTGAGATTTTGTCTGTATAGCTTTGCTTTCACCATTTGTCCTAGGGTTCGGTCCGTCCATTTTTTTTTTTTGTACTTAAAAATTTTTTTCTTAATACATGTTTTCTTAATAATTTTTCCTTATTTTATATTATTAAAAATTAAAAAAAAAATTTTCGTAATAACTTTTTTCAATTTTTTATTTTAAAAAATTAAAATTTTTTTCTTAATAAATTTGTTACTTCATAATTTTTTCTTATTTTTTATTATAAAAAAATAATAAATTTATTTTAAAAAAATTTTTTTCCACACACACACACACACACACACACTGTATTTTATTTTAACAAGAGATAAATAGACTGACACCAAGCATTGTACATGGATGACCACAACAAAAGCAACGATTGCAATTACCAAACATGAAACACACTCATACTATGTCATAATATTGACATTCAGTCCAGTAATCCTCCACTGTAGCAGCTCCTTTACTTTGCAGTGAAAATTGATTTGTATATTCTTTGCCTCTGAGTCCTTGAGGGATTTTTTTCTTTTTTAATTCAAACAGAAAGTCACAAAAATTATACTCATCCTCATCAGTTCACTCAGTCCCATGTAATTAATTTTTTTTATCTTGATATTTTGTTAGCACTTTTATGAGTTCATCAGTTTTTCATTAGAGTTCTGAAAATGCTTATTCATTCAGTTCAGCAGTACAGTTACCAGAAACCTGTACTTGTCAGAGTCTTTTCCATGAATTTCATGAAGATGAAACCCTTTTATAGCAACATATTTGCAAAAGCATCAGAGTACACCCAGAACCGTCTGTAAATGACAAAACTTAAAAAAGACCACGGTTAAAGATTTGATGAAAGTTCATAATAATACAGTTGACAAGAAAATTAGTTATTTCTGAGATGTACATTTTAAAGTAATAACTAGGATTATGACTTATAACATTATACCAGAACATATAAGAGTTTTAGAAATTTCATGTAATGTCTGAAACATTTATATTAACATATTTCCATATAAATAACCCAATGAAAGTTTAGTATTAGTTGTTTTGTTTGTTTTTTTATACTGCAGGTTCTTATTAGTCATCAATTTCATACACATCAGTGTATACATGTCAATCCCAATCGCCCAATTCAGCACACCACCATCCCCACCCCACTGCAGTTTTCCCCCCTTGGGGTCCATATGTCTGTTCTCTACATCTGTGTCTCAAATTCTGCCCTGCAAACCGGCTCATCTGTACCATTTTTCTAGGTTCCACATACATGCGTTAATATACGATATTTATTTTTCTCTTTCTGACTTACTTCACTCTGTATGACAGGCTCTACATCCATCCACGTCTCAACAAATGACTCAATTTCGTTCCTTTTTATGGCTGAGTAATATTCCATTGTATGTATGTACCAAAACTTCTTTATCCAATCATCTGTTGATGGGCATTTAGGTTGCTTCCATGACCTGGCTATTGTAAATAGTGCTGCGATGAACATTCGGGTGCATGTGTCTTTTTGAATTACGGTTTTCTCTGGGTATATGCCCAGTAGTGGGATTGCTGGGTCATATGGTAATTCTATTTTTAGTTTTTTTAAGGAACCTTCATATTGTTCTCCATAGTGGCTGTATCAATTTACATTCCCACCAACAGTGCAAGAGGGTTCCCTTTTCCCCACACCCTCTCCAGCATTTGTTGTTTGTAGATTTTCTGATGAAGCCCATTCTAACTGGTGTGAGGTGATACCTCATTGTAGTTTTGATTTGCATTTCTCTAATAATTAGTGATGTTGAGCATCTTTTCATGTGCTTCTTGGCCATCTGTATGTCTTCTTTGGAGAAATGTCTATTTAGGCCTTCTGCCCATTTTTGGATTGGGTTGTTTGTTTATTTAATATTGAGCTGAATGAGCTGTTTATATATTTTGGAGATTAATCCTTTGTCCGTTGATTCATTTGCAAATATTTTCTCCCATTCTGAGGGTTGTCTTTTCGTCTTGTTTATGGTTTCCTTTGCTGTGCAAAAGCTTTGAAGTTTCATTAGGTCCCATTTGTTCATTTTTGTTTTTATTTCCATTACTCTAGGAGGTGGATCAAAAAAGATCTTGCTGTGATTTATGTCAAAGAGTGTTCTTCCTATGTTTTCCTCTAGGAGTTTTACAGTGTCCAGTCTTACATTTAGGTCTCTGATCCATTTGAGTTCATTTTTGTGTATGGTGTTAGGGAGTATTCTAATTTCATTCTTTTACATGTAGCTGTCCAGTTTTCCCAGCACCACTTAATGAAGAGGCTGTCTTTTCTCCACAGTATATGCTTGCCTCGTTTATCAAAGATAAGGTGACCATATGTGTGTTGGTTTATCTCTGGGCTTTCTATCCTGTTCCATTGATCTATGTTTCTGTTTTTGTGCCAGGACCAAACTGTCTTGATTATTGTAGCTTTGTAATATAGTCTGAAGTCAGGGAGACTGATTCCTCCAGCTCCATTTTTCATTCTCAAGATTGCTTTGGCTATTTGGGGTCTTTTGTGTTTCCATACAAATTGTGAAATTTTTTGTTCTAGTTCTGTGAAATATGCCAGTAGTAGTTTGATAGGGATTGCATTGAATCCGTAGATTGCTTTGGGTAGTACAGTCATTTTCACAATGTTGATTCTTCCAATCCAAGAACATGGTATATCTCTCTATCTGTTGGTATCATCTTTAATTTCTTTCAACAGTGTCTTATAGTTTTTGGCATACAGGTCTTTTGTCTCCCTAGGTAGGTTTACGGCTAGGTATTTTATTCTTTTAGTTGCAATGGTAAAAGGGAGTGTTTCCATAATTTCTCTTTCAGATTTTGCATCATTGGTGTATAGGAATGCAAGAGAGTTCTGTGCATTAATTGTGTATCCTGCTACTTTACCAAATTCATTGATTAGCTAGTTTTCTGGCAGCCTCTTTAGGATTCTCTATGTATAGTATCATGTCATCTGCAAACAGTGACAGCTTTACTTCTTTTCCGATTTGGATTCCTTTTATTTCTTTGTCTTCTCTGATTTCTGTGGCTATCACTTCCAAAACTATGTTGAATAATAGTGGTGAGAGTGGGCAACCTTGCCTTGTTCCTGATCTTAGTGGAAATGGTTTCAGTTTTTCACCATTGAGAATGATGTTTGCTGTGGGTTTGTCGTATATGGCCTTTATTATGTTGAGGTAGGTTCCCACTATGCCCACTTTCTGGAGAGTTTTTATCATAAATGGGTGTTGAATTTTGTCAAAAGCTTTTTCTGCATCTATTGAGATGATCATATGGTTTTTATTCTTCATACAATTTTTTCTTAATAATTTTTTTCTTATTTTTTATTATAATAGCTTTATTTTATTTTATCCTCTTTCTTTCTTTCTATTTATTCTCCCTTTTTTTCTGAGCCATGTGGATGAAAGGCTCTTGGTGCTCCCGCCAGGCATCAGGGCTGTGCCTCTGAGATGGAGAGCCAACTTCAGGACACTGGTCCACAAGAGACCTGCAGCTCCACGTAATACCAAACGGAGAAAATCTCCCAGAGATCTCCATCTCAACACCAAGACCCAGCTTCACTCAACGACCAGCAAGCTACAGTGCTGGACACCCTATGCCAAACAACTAGCAAGACAGGACCACAGCCCCATCCATTAGCAGCGAGGCTGCCTAAAATCATAATAAGGCCACAGACACCCCCAAAACACACAACCAGACGTTGACGTGCCCACCAGAAAGACAATATCCAGACTCATCCACCAGAACACAGGCACTAGTCCCCTCCACCAGGAAGCCTACACAACCCACTGAACCAACCTTAGCCACTGGGGACAGATACCAAAAATAACGGGAACTACGAACCTGCAGCCTGTGAAAAGGGGACACCAAACACAGTAAGATAAGCAAAATGAGAAGACAGAAAAACACACAGCAGGTGAAGGAACAGGGTCAAAACACACCAGACCTAACAAATGAAGAGGAAATAGGCAGTCTACCGGAAAAAGAATTCAGAATAATGATAGTAAAGACGATAAAAATCTCGGAACTAGAATTGACAGAATGCAAGAAAGATTTAACAAGGATGCAGAAGAACTAAAGAGGAACCAAGCAACAATGGAAACCACAATAAATGAAATTAAAAACACTCTAGACGGGATCAATAGCAGAATAACTGAGGCAGAAGAACGGATAAGTGACCTGGAAGATAAAATAGTGGAAATAACTACTGCAGAGCAGAATAAAGTAAAAGGAATGAAAAGAACTGAGGACAGTCTCAGAGACCTCTGGGACAACATTAAATGCACCAACATTCGAATTATAGGGGTCCCAGAAGAAGAAGAGAAAAAGAAAGGGACTGAGAAAATACTTGAAGGGATTATAGCTGAAAACTTCCCTAATATGGGAAAGGAAATACTTAATAAAGTCCTGGAAGCACAGAGAGTCCCATACAGGATAAAGCCAAGGAGAAACATGCCAAGACACATATTAATCAAACTGTCAAAAATTAAATATAAAGAAAACATATTAAAAGCAGCAAGGGAAAAACAACAAATAACACACAAGGGAATCCCCATAAGGTTAACAGCTGATCTTTCAGCAGAAACTCTGCAAGCCAGAAGGGAGTGGCAGGATATACTTAAAGTGATGAAGGAGAAAAACCTACAACCAAGATTAATCTACCCAGCAAGGACCTCATTCAGATTTGATGGAGAAATTAAAACCTTTACAGACAAGCAAAAGCTGAGAGAGTTCAGCACCACCAAACCAGCTTTACAACAAATGCTAAAGGAACTTCTCTAGGCAAGAAACAGAAGAGAAGGAAAACACCTACAATAACAAACCCAATACATTTAAGAAAATGGGAATAGGAACATACATATCGATAATTACCTTAAATGTAAATGGATTACACGCTCCCACCAAAAGACACAGACTGGCTGAATGGATTCAAAAACAAGACCCATATATATGCTGTCTACAAGAGACCCACTTCAGACCTAGAGACACATACAGACTGAAAGTGAGGGGATGGAAAACGATATTCCATGCAAATGGAAATCAAAATAAAGCTGGAGTACCAAATATCATATCAGACAAAATAGACTTTAAAATAAAGACTATTACAAGAGACAAAGAAGGACACTATATAATGCTCAAGGGATCGATCCAAGAGGAAGGTGTAACAAATGTAAATATTTATGCACCCAACATAGGAGCACCTCCATACATAAGGCAAATACTAACAGCCATAAAACGGGAAATCGACAGCAACACAGTCATAGTAGGGGACTTTAACACCCCACTTTCACCAATGGACAGATCATCCAAAATGAAAATAAATAAGGAAACACAAGCTTTAAATGATACATTAAACAAGATGGATTTAATTTATATTTAAAGGACATTCCACCCAAAAACAACACAATACACATTTTTCTCAAGTTCCCATAGAACAATCTCCAGGATAGATCATACCTTGGCTCACAAATCAAGCCTTGGTAAATTTAAGAAAATTGAAATCGTTTCAAGTAACTTTTCCGACCACAACGCTATGAGACTAGATATCAATCACAGGAAAATATCTGTAAAAAATGCAAACACATGGAGGCTACACAATACACTACTTAATAACGAAGTGATCACTGAAGAAATCAAAGGGGAAATCAAAAAATACCTAGAAACAAATGACAATGGAGACACGATGACCCAAAACCTATGGGACGCAGCAAAAGCAGTGCTAAGAGGGAAGTTTATAGCAATACAAGCCTACCTCAAGAAACAGGAAACATCTCAAATAAACAACCTAACCTTGCACCTGAAGCAATTAGAGAAAGAAGAACAAAAAAACCCCAAAGCTAGCAGAAGGAAAGAAATCATAAAGATCAGATCAGAAATAAATGAAAAAGAAATGAAGGAAACAATAGCAAAGGTCAACAGAACTAAAAGCTGGTTCTTTGAGAAGATAAACAAAATTGATAAACCATTAGCCAGTCGCATCAAGAAAAAAAGGGAGAAGACTCAAATCAATAGAATTAGAAATGAAAAAGGAGAAGTAACCACTGACACTGCAGAAATACAAACGATCATGAGAGATTACTACAAGCAACTCTATGCCAATAAAATGGACAACCTGGAAGAAATGGACAGATTCTTAGAAATGCACAAACTGCCGAGACTGAACCAGGAAGAAAGAGAAAATATGAACATACCAATCACAAGCACTGAAATTGAAACTGTGATTAAAAACCTTCCAACAGACAAAAGCCCAGGACCAGATGGCTTCACAGGCGAATTCTATCAAACATTTAGAGAAGAGCAAACACCTATCCTTCTCAAACTCTTCCAAAATATTGCAGAGGGAGGAACACTCCCCAACTCATTCTACGAGGCCACCATCACCTGATACCAAAACCAGACAAAGATGTCACAAAGAACGAAAACTACAGGCCAATATCACTGATGAACATAGATGCAAAAATCTTCAACAAAATACTAGCTAACAGAATGCAACAGCACATTAAATGGATCATACACCATGATCAAATGGGGTTTATCCCAGGAAGGCAAGGATTCTTCAATATACGCAAATCAATCAACGTGATACACCATATTGAAGGAGAAAAACCATATGATCATCTCAATAGATGCAGAGAAAGCTTTCGACAAAATTCAACACCCATTGATGATAAAAGCCCTGCAGAAAGTAGGCATAGAGGGAACTTTCCTCAACATAATAAAGGCCAGATATGGCAAACCCACAGCCAACATTGTCCTCAATGGTGAAAAACTGAAACCATTTCCACTAAGATCAGGAACAAGGCAAGGTTGCCCACTCTCACCACTATTATTCAACATAGTTTTGGAAGTGATAGCCACAGAAATCAGAGAAGAAAAAGAAATAAAAGGAATCCAAATCGGAACAGAAGAAGTAAAGCTGTCACTGTTTGCAGATGACATGATACTATACATAGAGAATCCTAAAGAGGATACCAGAAAACTACTAGAGCTAATCAATGAATTTGGTAAAGTAGCAGGATACACAATTAATGCACAGAAATCTCTTGCATTCCTATACACTAATGATGAAAAATCTGAAAGTGAAATTAAGAAAACACTCCCATTTACCATTGCAACAAAAAGAATAAAATATCTAGGAATAAACCTACCTAAGGAGACAAAAGACCTGTATGCAGAAAACTATAAGACACTGATGAACGAAATCAAAGATGATACAAAATAGATGGAGAGATATACCATGTTCTTGGATTGGAAGAATCAACATTGTGAAAATGACTCTACTACCCAAAGCAATCTACGGATTCAATGCAATCCCTATCAAACTACTACTGTCATATTTCACAGAACTAGAACAAAAAATTTCACAATTTGTATGGAAACACAAAAGACCCCGAATAGCCAAAGCAATCTTGAGAACGAAAAATGGAGCTGGAGGAATCAGGCTCCCTGACTTCAGACTATATTACAAAGCTACAATAATCAAGACAGTTTGGTCCTGGCACAAAAACAGAAACATAGATCAATGGAACATGATAGAAAGACCAGAGATAAACCAACACACATATGGTCACCTTATCTTTGATAAACGAGGCAAGCATATACTGTGGAGAAAAGACAGCCTCTTCAATAAGTGGCGCTGGGAAAACTGAACAGGTACATGTAAAAGTATGAAATTAGAACACTCCCTGACACCATACACAAAAATAAACTCAAAATGGATTAAAGACCTAAATGTAAGGCCAGGAAGTATCAAACTCTTAGAGGAAAACATAGGCAGAACACTCTATGACATAAATCACAGCAAGATCCTTTTTCACTCACCTCCTAGAGAAATGGAAATAAAAACACAAATAAACAAAGGGGACCTAATGAAACCTAAAAGCTTTTGCACAGCAAAGGAAACCATAAACAAGACCAAAAGACAACCATCAGAATGGGAGAAAATATTTACAAATGAAGCAACTGACAAAGGATGAATCTCCAAGATCTACAAGCAGTTCATGCAGCTCAATAACTAAAAAGCAAACAACCCAATCCATAAATGGGCAGAAGACCTAAATAGACATTTCTCCAAAGAAGATATACAGATTGCCAACAAACACATGAAAGAATGCTCAACATCATTAATCATTAGAGAAATGCAAATCAAAACTACAATGAGATATCATCTCACACCGTTCAGAATGGCCATCATCAAAAAATCTAGAAACAATAAATGCTGGAGAGGGTTTGGAGGAAAGGGAACCCTCTTGCACTGTTGGTGGGAATGTAAATTGATACAGCCACTATGGAGAACACTGTGGAGCTTCCTTAAAAAACTAAAAATAGAACTACCATATGACCCAGCAATCCCACTACTGGGCATATACCCTGAGAAAACCATAGGTCAAAAAGAGTCATGTACCAAAATGTTCATTGCAGCTCTATTTACAATAGCCAGGACATGGAAGCAACCTAAATGTCCATCGACAGATGAATGGATAAAGAAGATGTTGCACATATATACAATGGAATATTACTCAGCCATAAAAAGAAATGAAATGGATTTATCTGTAGTGAGGTGCGTGGAGTTAGAGTCTGTCTTACAGAGTGAAGTAAGTCAGAAAGAAGAAAACAAATACAGTATGCTAACACACATATATGGAATCTAAGGAAAAAAAAAACAGTCATGAAGATCCTGGTGGCAAGACGGGAATAAAGACACAGACCTACTAGAGAATGGACTGGAGGATATGGGGAGGGGGAGGGGTAAGATGTGACAGGGTGAGAGTGGCATGGACTTATATACACTACCAAATGTAAAATAGATAGCTAGCGGGAAGCAGCCGCATAGCACAGGGAGATCATCTCGTTGCTTTGTGACCACCTAGAGGGGTGGGATAGGGAGTGTGGGAGAGAGGGAGACGCAAGAGGGAAGAGATATGGGAACATATGTATATGTATAACTGATTCACTTTGTTATAAAGCAGAAACTAACTCACCATTGTAAAGCAATTATACTCCAATAAAGATGTTTAAAAAAAATAAAAAATAAAATAACATCAAAAAGAATTAGAAACCCAGAAATAAACATAACCAATGCAATGAAAGATCTATACTCTGAAGATTATAAAACAGTTATGAAGGAAATTGAAGATACAAAGAAATGGAAAGATATTCCACGTTCTTGGGTTCAAAAAAGTAATATTGTTAAAATGGCTAAACTACCCAAAGCAATCTACAAATTTAATGCAATCCCTATCAGAATACCCATGTCATTATTCACAGATTAACAACAAATAATCCTAAATTCATAAAATACTCCAAAGTAAAAAAAGCATTATTGAGAATAAATAAATAAATAAATAAAAATGCTCTTTGACTTCACACTATATCACAAATCCACAGTCATAAAAACTGTGGTACTGGCAACAAAAAAGAAAAGACACAAACATGAAAGGAATAGAATAGAGAGCCCAGAAATAAACCTGTGCACCTGTAGACAGTCAATCACAAAGGAGGTATAAATATAAAATGGAGAAAAGACAGACTCTTCAACAAATGGTGCTGGAAAAACTGGACAGCCACACATAAAACCATGAGATGAGAATATTTTCTCACATGATATACAAAAATAAATTCGTAATTATATAAAAACTTAAATGTCAAAACAGAAACCACAGAACACCTAGAAAATAATGTTGGCAGAACACTCTTTGATATAAATGATAGTATTTTTTTTTGGTTCTTTCTCTTAAGGGAAAATAAATAAAAGAAAAATTGAATGGGACCTTATTAAAATTAAAAGTTTTTGCACAGCAAAGGAAACCATGGACAAAACTAAAAGACATCCTTCAGAATGGGAGATAATATTTTCAAATGATACGATCAACAAGGGTATAATATCAAAAATATACAAATAGGTCATAGAATGAAAACAAAGAAACAAGCAACCAAATCAAAAATGGGCAGAAGACCTGAGATGACATTTTCCCAAAAATGACATACAGATAGCTAATGGCACATGAGAAAATGCTGAACATTGCTAATTATTAGAGAAATGTAAATACAAACCACAGTGAAATATAACCTCACACCTGTCAGAATGGTTATCATCAAAAAGTCTAAAAATAAAAAATGTAGGCAAGTGTGTGGAGAAAAGGAAACCTTATACACTGTTGGTGGAACTGTGAATTGGTGTAATCACTATGGAAAACAGAATGGAGTTTTTACAAAAAACGAAAAATTGCACTACCATATAATCCAACAGTTCCACTCTGGGTGCATTTCTCAAAAAACACAAAAGCACTAATTCGAAAAGATTCATGAACCTCATTGTTCACAGCAGCACTATTTACAATAGGCAAGACATGGAAGCAACCCAAGTGCCCATCAACAGATGATTTGAATAATATATATATGTGTGTGTGTGTGTGTGTGTGTGTATATATATATATATATATATATATATATACATATATGTATATATACACACACAATGGAATATTACACAGACATAATAAACAATGAAATTCTGCCATTTGCAGCAGCAGGGATGTACCTAGACAATATGCTGGGTGAAATATGTCAGAGAAAGTCAAATGCTATATTACATTACTTATATGTGGAATCCAGAAAAAAATACAAATAAATGTATACACCCAACAGACACATACTCACAGATGTAGAAGACAAACTTATGGTTACCAAAGGGGAGTGGAAAGGGGGGAGAGATTAATTAGATGTATCAATTAGCAAGGTACTATATATAAAATAAATAAGCAAAAGGATATACTGTATAGCACAGGGAATTATAGCCATTATCTTATAATAAGCTATGATGGAGTATAATCTGCAAAAATACTGAATCACTCTGCTCTACACCTTAAAGTAATATTATATTGTAAATCAACTATACTTCAATAAGAAATAATTTTAAATAAAAATGAAGAAATGGAGATCTACAAATTTTCTGAACAAGAATTCAGAATAATCCTCTTAAAGAGTTCAGCAAATTACAAAAACAGAGAGACAACTAAATGAAATTAGGATAAAAATGAATGAAAAATGAGAATTTCAACAAAGAAGGAAAAGCCATTAAAAAAACAAAAAATGTATTATCAAAGAATATGCCTCAACTGATCACAGGATTAGCTCAAGATGGCAGAATAGAAGGACGTGAGTTCACCCCTTCTGACGAGAACACCAAAATCAAAACTAACAGCTAAACAACCATCAACAACAACAACAAAAATAATGCTGGAACTTACCAAAAAAATACTCTATATAAAATCAAATCCCATACCTGCCAGATGGAAGACCCAAAACAAATGGAAAACAATTATACCACAGAAGTTATCCAACAGGAGTGAAAGTTCTGAGCCCCACATCAGATTTCCCAGCCTGGGGGTCCAGCAACAAAAGGAGGAAACCACAGAGAATCTGGCTTTGAAGGCCAGCGGGGTTACATAGCAGGAATTCCACAGAACAGAGGGAAACAAAATCTCCACTCTTTGAAGGCACACAAAAGGTCAGCTGTACACCAGGACTCAGTGGAAAAAAGCAGTGACCCCATAGGAGATGGGGTCAGACATACCTGCTACAATTGGAGGGTCTCCTGTGGAGGTGGGAGGTGGCTGTGGCTCATTGCAGGGACAAAGACTCTGGCAGTAGCAGTTCTGGGGAGTACTCATTGGTGTGAGCACTCCCAGAGGCTGCCATTACCCCCACCAACAGCCTGTAAGCTCCAGTGCTGAGACGCCTCAGGCCAAACAACCAATAGCGTGGGAACACAACCCCACTCATCAGCAGACAAATGGCTTAAAGTCTCCCTGAGCATGGCCCTGCCCACCAGAAGGACAAGACACAGCTCCAGCCACCACTGGGCAGGAACCAGTCCCTCCCATCAGGAAATCTGCACAGGCTTCTTAGATACCCTCATCTGCCAAAAGGTAGACAGCAGAAGCAAAAAGAACTACAATCCTGCAGCAAGAGGAATGGAAACAGAAATCACAGAAAGTTAGACAAAATGAGATGACAGAGGAGTATGTCCCAGATGAAGGAACAAGATAAAACTCCAGAAGAACAACTAAGTGAAGTAGAAATAGACAACCTACCAGAAACAGAATTCAGAATAATGGTAGTTAAGATAATCCAGGATCTCAGAAAACGAATGGAGGCAAGGATCAACAGGATACAGTATGTGTTTAACAAAGACCAAGAAGAACAAAAGAATAAACAAGCACAGAAGAACAATAAACTAACTGAAATGAAAAATACACTACAGGGAATTCAATAGCAGAATAACTGAGGCAGAAGAATGTATAAGTGACCTGGAAGACAGAATGTTGGAAATCACTGTCATGGAATTGAATAAAGAAAAAAGAATGAAAAGAATTGAGGACAATCTAAGAGACATCTTGGACAACACTAAACTCACCAGTATTCACATGATAGGGGTCCCAGAAGGATGAGAGAGAGAGAAAGGACGTGAGAAAATATTTGAAGAGATAATAGCTAAAACTTCCCTAACATGAAAACAGAAACACCCAAGCCCAGGAAATGCAGAGAGTCCCAGATAGGATAAACCCAAGGAAGAACACCCCGAGACACATAGCAATCAAACTGAAAAAATTAAAGATGGAGAAAAATATTAAAAGCAACACGGGTAAGGCAACAAATTACATACAAGGAAAACCCCATAAGGTTATCAGCTGATTTCTCAGCAGAAACTGTGCAGGCCAGAAGGGAGTGGCACAATATATTTAAAGTGATGAAAGGGAAAAACCTACAACCAAGAATACTCTACCCAGCAAGGCTCTCATTCAGATTCAACACAGAAATAAAAAGCTTTACAAAAAATCAAAAGCTAAGAGAATTCAGCACCAACAAACCACCTTGGTAACAAATGCTAAAGGATCTTCTCTAAGCAGAAAATGACACACTAGAAACAAGAAAAGTACGAATGTAAAAGATCACCAGTAAAGGCAAACAGACAGCAAAGGTAGGAAATCGTCCACACACAAATGTGATATCGAAAGCAGCAATTGAGAAGAGGGTACCACAAATTCAGGGTACTAGAAATGCATTTCAAATTAATAGACAAGCAACATAAAACAACCCTGTATATATAGAGTTCTATATCAAAACCTCATGGTAACCACAAACCAAAAATCTATAAGACATACACACACAAAAAAAGAAAAAGGAATCCAAACACAACATTGAAGTTAGTCATCAAATCACAAGAGAAGAGAAAAAAAGTGAAACGGAAGAAAAAACACCTACAAAAACAAATAAAAAAACAATTAACAAAATGACAAAAAAGTACATATTGATAATTACCTTAAATTTTCCAACGAAAAGACACAGACTGGTTGAATGGCTACAAAAACAAGACCCATATATAGGGTTTCTGCAAGAGACCCACTTCAGATCTAGGGACACATGCAGACTGAAAGTGAGGAAATGGAAAAAGTTATGCCATGCAACTGGAAATCAAAAGAAAACTGGAGTGGCAATACTCATATCAGACAAAATAGACATTAAAATAAAGACTGTTACAAGACAAAGAAGGACACTACATAATGATCAAGTGATCAATCCAAGAAGATATAACAATTGTAAATATATATGAAGCCAACATAGGAGCACCTCAATATATAAGGCAAATACTAACAGCCATAACAGGAGAAATCAACAGTAACACAATAGTACTGGGGCACTTTAACACCACACTTTCATCAATAGACAGAAAATCAATAAGAAAACACAGGCCTTAAATGACACATTAGAAAAGATGGGCTTAATTGATATTTATAGAGCATTCCACCTAAAAGCAGCAGAATACACGTTCTTCTCATGTGCACATGGAACATTCTCCAGAACTGACCACATGCTAGGCCACAAAGCAAGCCTCAGTAAATTTAAGAAATTTGAAATCAGATCAAGCATCTTTTCTGACCACAACACTATGAGATTAGAAATCAACTACAAGAAAAAAATGTAAAAAAGCCAAATATGTGGGCTAAACAACATGCTACTAAACAACCAATGGATCACTGAAGAAATCAGAACATACCTAGAGAAAAATGGAAATGAAAACACGAAAATCCAAAACCTATGGGACACAGAAAAACCAGTTCTAAGAGGGAAGTTTATAGCAATACAATCTTACATGGGAAAAAAAAAATCACAAATAAACAACCTACCTTTACACCTAAAGCAACTCGAGAGAGAAGAACAAAGAAAACATAAAGTTAGTAGAAGGTTAGAAATCATAAAGATCAGATCAGAAAGAAATGAAATAGACACAATAAAACAATAGCAAAGATCAATGAAACTAAAAGCTGGTTCTTTAAAAAGATAAACAAAAATTATAAACCTTTAGCCAGACTCATCAAGAAAAAAAGGGGAAAGGACTGAAATCATTATAATTAGAAATGAAAAAGGTGAAGTTACAAAGGACATCACAGAAATAGAAAGAATCATAGGAGACTACTACAAGCAAGTATATGCAATAAAATGTACAACCTAGAATAAATGGACAAATTCTTAAAAAGGTACAATTTCCTAAGACTGAACCAGGAAGAAATAAATAATATGAACAGACCAATCACAAGTACTGAAATTGAAACTGTGATTTAAAAACTGCCAACAAATAAATGTGCAAGACCAGATGGCTTCACAGGTGAATTCTATCAAATATATAGAGGAGTTATTAACACCTATCTTTCTGAAACCAGTCCAAAAATTCAGAGGAATGAATACTCTCAAACTCATTCTATGAGGCCATAATCACTCCGATACCAAAATGAGACAAAGCTACAAAAAAAAGAGAAAACTACAGGAAAATACCTCTGAGGAACACAGACGTAAAAATCCTCAACAAAATACTACCAATCCAAATCCACAATACAATAAAAGGATCGTATACCATGATCAAGTAGGATTTGTCCCAGGGATGTAAGGATTTTTCAATACCCACAAATCAATCAGTGTGATATACCACACCACCAAATTGAAGAACAAAAACTACTGAAGATCTCAACAGTTGCAGAAAAAAACTTTTGACAAAATTCAACACCCATTTATGATAAAAATTTTATCTCTTTTATCTCTTAATCATATGCTGCTTCGTACTGTCAACCAACTGTTTCATTATTGTAGGTCTTCAAGTCCAACTAAAGATACAGAGAATAAGATAGACTAGTGTTACTGCCATTTGACTTCACTGGCAAGCCTGCCATAATCCTTGCCCAGGGCTAGGTAAGTAGCAGGTACTCAATTAGGCTTTCTGGTCAGTTGAGAAGAGATTTTCCATCCTCCCAGTCCTTACCAGGAAGTTCTCCCTGCCCCCTTTAATCCTCCCCAGGGTGCTCATATATTTTGGCTAGCCCATGGAAGGAGCTGGTTTGTAGTGGCTTTGTTCTCCCTGACTTCACTAAGGGATTACCGAGACCATGAGGGGCTTAGATTAAAGCCACCAGTCTATCTCCAAGTGACAGATGGGCAATAGGAGGATTCTGAGATCTATGAATTTAACTCATCCTCATGGGCAGTCATTCCCCTTCCCTTCTTCTGGTTGCCCATGTCCAGATATCAAAATCTGGCACCCTAGTCCATCAAGGATGCTCTCTGGCTTTCTTTCTATTGGCTTTCTTCTTCTTCAGGTGGTCTCATACATATCTAGTACAATGCCTAGTGCATAGTAGGTGTTCAGTGATTATTTGTAGAGCGATTAAGTGATATATGTTGAGTGGTTGAGTGAATGAATTAATGAGATGTCATTTGCCATGTTAACAATGATCTCATTCTCATCTTTACACTATCCTGCCCCCTAATTCCACCACAATATCTACTCTAGCAAGGCGTGACATCTCTCTGGATTTATATACCTAATCCTAGTCTTTGCTCATACCAAGACCCCTTTCTCCTCCCTAGTTCCAACCCTACTCCATCACTTCTGCCCTCCACTAGGGCTACCTGAATTCTATGTTTGTTCAAAGTTATGTTTAAACCTTACCTCCTCCAGGAAGCTTTCTCTGGCTTCTTTAATCTACTGACCCATATTTTTCATGAGCCCATACTGAATATTATATTCAGGTTATATTCAATTTAGCAAGTATTTGTGAAGCATTTCACTATGACCATTTTATTGCTATACCCTGGAGTAAGGGGAAGATGGCTAGTCTTAAGTTTTTGAACTGCTTTATAAGCTTCTTTCTCCAAAACTCTATGTTTTCTAAAAGCAGGAGCTAAGCCTTACATAATTATCTACCTCTCTATGCCACACAAAGGATCATGACTAGACACCCATCTCTGCAATCTTGGAACCCTCCCAGGAAGTGCCAAGTATATACAGGCTAAGTGGTACTTAAGTTAACAGTCCAGCATGAATGGACTCTTAACCATTCTAAGCTGTGGACATCTCTATTATCGCTCAGAAAAACCTGAAATTTGAACCATTACTCCATGTTTACAAATGAGTCATCTGATCAGTTTCCAAAACCTCTAGTGCCCACTTCCTAAAGATCACTTGAGTCCTTCACCTTTTTTCCCTGTTTGTCACTGCCCAAGAACAGGCCCTTGTCACTTATTCCTTAGAAGGTAGCAATAGCTTCCTTTCTCACTGGTCTCCTTGCTTCCAATCTCACTCCTGAAAACCCATCCTTCATTCTGCAATCAGGCATCTTGTCTTTCTCAACCTATCATCACTGCCCTGTTCAAAAACATGTTATAATGCCCCACTGTCCCAAAATGAAGTCCCAACTCCACAGACTGGTTTTCAAGGCCTTTTGTAATTTGGCCTAGGCCCTTTTTGCTAACCTGCCTAATTCAGATACTGAAAGTACATATTTTGCTGTCTAATATATTCATAACTGGGCTCAGTTTTCTCTGCTTAGAATGACCCATCTCACATCTTCATCTATCAGAACCTTGCCTATCCATCAAGGACAATATTAAATGCCACCTTCTGGAATCAAAATATTAAATAATGCAGAGACCTTCTCCCTACCAATAAATAAATAAAAAGGAAAAAATCTATAATGCTTCCAGAGGAATTTTGCTTATGCTTTTCTTGTGGCACTGATCATTCTCTGCCTTGTTTTAAAGTCATATCCATACTTGTTTCCTTTTATATATATCAGAGGGTAGGGGCTGGGTTTGACTCATCACTGCATCCTTCTGCTCACTCCCATCTCTAAGCTCAGCACAGATTAGGCACTCAGTAAACAGCTATTGTATTAATTTGACAGAAGAGGTAGTAGGAGAGTACCTACTTTTTTGTCAAGGTAGGAACTTTGGACTAAAAATGCCACCTGATCAGTACACAAGGGATGTTGCAGCCATCAAGCCATCAGCCACTACAGCCACACCTGATGCTGCACCCTGAGGAAACTCAGGATACTGAGCCCAGGTAGCTGAGATGCATATCAAAGGAATGATTTCAGTGAGCCCAGACTCTTGCATATTCCCATACATGGAAAAGTGCTAAGTTCCTTAACGTGAGATATCTGGTTTTCTTTTATTAACAGTAATCTTTTGATGTTTGGACTACCTGGTCTTCTGTTGCAAAAACTCCTATATATCCTGGCTCCTCCTTTGCCTCTTTGGAGCAGCTTCTCAGAGTTATCTGCGATGCTGTTTCCCAGTATTGAAGTCCTTAGAATGTCCACCGAAAGAAACATAACTCAACTTTTAGGTTGCGCATTTTTTTCAGTTGACAGAACTATGATTAACAGAGAAAGGAAACAACCAACCTAAAACATATATAATTACAGACTACATTCTGTTGAGTATGTATTTAAGAAGTTAAGGAAAATAAAATGACCTTTGGATTAATGACATATGGACGTCCATAGACCCTTACCCTAGTCAAGCAACCATAACTGGTGAAAATTAGAAACAAACGAGCAACCAATTAAAGTTGCTGGAAATTATTCTAAGGACATACAGCAAATCAACATTCATTCAGTAAGTTCTACCAAATCTTGGTAAGAACAGTGAGAACCTATTAGAAATTTGAGCAATGACCTGCTCCTTTTCAACACCTCAAGCTCAGTGTTACAGAAGCTCTACATGGGACAGGTGCAGCCAAGAACACAGACGTCTCTTTCCCCTTATATCAGTCTAGAGCGGTATCTTCACAGATGGCGTAAGCTTATAACATTTCTCATCCCTCTCAGATCTGGCTTTCAGAAGCTCTAGCCCAGGAAGGAGCAGCTGAAAGGTCTTGGGCTCCCTTGTTCCACCCAGCCTCCACACATATGGTGCAAGCTATACCCCAGTCATGGCAGGCTGAGAATACTGAGCTCTGATCTTCCTCATCCCAGTGTTCTTATAAGGAAGAGAGGTTACAAACCAGAAGAGGCAAGCATAGAAGACCAATGGTTACAGCCCCTGTCTAGTGCTGTTTATAAAGCAGAAGTGTCTCTCTAAGAGTAGAAGGCCACTGTCCCTACCTAAAGCTCCGGAGCAGTGGCACAGAGGATTTACCTAAGACAAAAGGTAATACATAAGAACAGTGAGTTCAGAAGATAACCCAAAGGTAACTGATTTGGGGGGACAGAAAATGGGAAAGTTCAAGCTTAAGAGTGCTGTTGAAAACAATAGATATCTGGGCAGTAAACAATGAAAAGGAGGCTGGTAGCTCCACGAGAACAAAAATCTAAAACTTAGGTTAGCCAGAAGTTTAACAGCAAGAACCAGGGAAAGAGACAGCTAAGAAAAGTCTTCCTGGGCTTCGTGAAAGCCTCAAAAACTGGCCTAAAAGACTATCCCTCCAAAGGAGTCCATATTTAATTGGATCAGTATGGAGCAACTCATGTTCCAGGGCATTTTTGGAAACAATATAGCAATAAGCTAGCAATTACTGGTGGCTAACATTTGGGTGTAATATCAACGGGGCAGATAGCTTAACAGAGAGATAAGCAAAAGAGACAAAGAGATCCCTGATAAAACCACTATTATCCTAAGGTGACTGTGATACCCAAGGCTGAGCTCCTCAAAGAGCAACATCAGAGGCTGCATATTGTAGGGGAAATAGACTTCATTGAAATGATACAGTCCAGTCACTAAAAAAAATTAAACAAGCAAACAACAACAAGCTTTGGTCGCTGCTACAGAGTTGCTGCAATAAATCATCTAAATATCCAGTTTTCAACAAAAAATCGTGAGATATACAAAGAAACAGAAAGTGTGACACACTCAAAGGAAAAAAAAAAGCAAGCAACGGAAACTTCTTTTGAGAAGACACAGATGTTGAACTTAGCAAAGAGAGATTTTAAATCAGCCATTTCAAGTATGTTTGAATAACTAAAGGAAGCCATACTTAAAGAAGGAAGACATGATGACAATACGCCATCAAGTAGAGACTATCAATTAAAAACTAGAAATTACAAAAGGAATAAAATAGAAATTCTGAAGGTAAAAGTAAAATAAAAGAAATGAAATTTTCACTAGAGGGGATCAACAGTAGATTTGAACTAGCAGAAGAATAAATATACATGAAGACAGATTGATAGAGATTATGCAATCTGAAGAAGAGAGGGAAAAAAATGAAGAAAAATGAAAAGAGTTTTATGGAAATGTGAGACACCATTGATAAATTCAAAGTAAAATAAACTTAAAGAGATCCATACCCAAACACATAGTCAAGATGTTGGAAGCCAAAGAAAAAGAGAATATCTTGAAAGCTGCAAGAGAAAAACAGTTCTCCATGTACAAGGGGGCCCCAAGAGAGATTAACATTTGATAGTTCATCAGAAAAAATGGAAGCCAGAAGACTGAAGGCAAATATATTTAAAGTGCTAAAACTTGACAACCAAGAATCTTACATACAGCAAAACAATATTTCAAAACTAAAGGTGAAATAAAGACATTCCCATATAAACAAAAATTGAGAGAATTCATTGCTAGCAGACCCATTTTACAAGAGATAGTAAAGGAAGTTATTTAGGTTGAAAGCAAGTGACCCAAGGCAGTAATTCAAATACACATTAAAAAACAAAGAACACATATAAAAGTGATCATGTAAAAAAGAAAATATAATTGTGTCTTTCTCCTCCTTTCTTCTGTTATCCAATTTAAAAACCAATTGTGTATGTGTGTGTGTTTGTGTGTGAGTGTGACTTTATTTTGGCCCCCTAACATATACTAGTGTAACATATTTTACAATAAAAGGAGATGGGGAGAAAAAGCCATAAGAGTAAGGAAATGACAGTAGGTGGTGAATCAAAGTCTTGAGAACAAATAAAGAGAACCAGAAATGGTAATTAAGAAGATTAATATAACCAAATCTATAAAATATACTTGCTTTCCTTTTTTCACTCAGCTTCCTTAAAAGACATATAATTCTATAAAGTGATAATTATGACAATGTAATCTTAGGTCTGTAACACATAAGATATAATATGAAAAACAATAACACATAAAAGAGAAAGAGGAAATAGAGCTATATAGAAGTAAACATTTCTATATCTCACTGGAAATAAGTTAGTATAAATCTTAAGAATATTTTTATAAGTTAGATGTATATTGCAAAGCTTAGAACAATCATTAAGAAAATAACCCAAAGTACTAAAATCAGTAATGAAAGAGGGGTCATGACTACTGACATTTCATAAGTAAAAAGACTATAAGGAAATACTATGGACAACTGTATGCAACAAACTATGTAACTTAGATGAAATGGGAATATTCTTTAAAAGACACGAATTATGAACAATGACTCAAGAAGAATAGAAAATCTGAACAGATACATAACATAACATTACTAATTTACATAAGTAAATACATTTTATTTATAAGTTTTCTTCCAACAAAGAAAAACATGAGGCCCATATAGCTTCACTTTTGAATTCTACCAATTATAAAATAATTAATTTCAACTGTTCAGATTCTTCCAAAAACTAGGTAAAGAGGGAAAACTTCTCAAATCACTCTGAAGTCATTATTATCCTGATACTAAAACCAGAAAATGACATCACAAGAAAACTACAGAACAATATGCTATTGGAATACACATGGAAAAATCTGAACCAAATTATGTCAGAGTCCAGCAACAGATGTAAAGGACTAAACACCACAACCAAATGTGATTCATTCCCGAAATGCAAGGTTGGTTTAGCATCTGAATATTAGTTAATGTAATACACCACACTGGTAGAATAAAAGGCAAATATCATGTGATCATCTCAACAGATGCAGAAAATATATTTGACAAATTCAAACACACTTTCAAAATAAAAACATGTAATAAACTAAGAACAGAAAGGAATTTCCTCAAACTGATAAAGAGTATTTATAAGAATCCACAGCTAATGTCATACTTAATGGAGAAAGGCTAAAATATTTTCCCCTTGATCAGGAACAAGACAAGGATGCCCACTCTCACAACTTCTATTCAAAATTATATTAGAGGATCTAGGCAGGGCAAAAAGGAAGAAAAAGAAACAAAAGCCATTCAAATTGGACAGAATAAAGTAAAACTATATGTCTCTCTGCAAATGGCATGATCTTGTATATAGAAAATCCTAAGGAATTCAATAACAAAATAGTAGAGCTAGTAAATTATCTCAGCATAGATATAGGATATGAAAACAATGTACACAAATAAATTGTATTTATATGGACTTACAATAAGCAATCTGAAAATAAAACTAAAAATGCAATTCCATTTACAGTAGCATGATAAAAATGAAATACCTAGGAATAAACTTAACAAAATAAGTGCAAAATTGTACTCTTAACAACTACAAATCATTGTTGAAAAGTTAAAGAAGATCCAAATAAATGGAAAGACATCACATGCATCTCATGTTCATGACTAGAACACTTAAAATTGTTAGGATAATAATACTCCCCAAATTTATCTACACAATAAACACAATCCCTATCAAAATTCAAGTTGGCTTTATTTTGAAAAAAAAAAAATTGGCAAGCTTATCCTAAATTTCATATGATAATGCAAGTAATCCTGAATATCTAAAACATACTTGAAAAACAAGAAAAAAAAGTTAGAGGACTCACAGATCCCAATTTCAAAACTTACTACCAGCTATGGTGATCTAGCCAATGTGGTAATGGCATAAACACAGGCATATATATTAATGGAACAGAATTGAGAGTTCAGAAATAAATCCTCTTATTTATGGTAAATTGGTTTTCAACAAGGGTGCCAAGACCATTCAGTGGAAAAGAACAGTTACTTCAACAAATGATGTTGGGAGAACTGGATATCGACATGCAAATAAATAAATAAATAAATAAATAAATAAATAAATAAGACCCATACCTCACACCATATACAAAATTAACTCAAAAGGAGTAAAAATATAAATATCAGAGTAAAAATTACAAAATTCTTCAAAGAAAATAGGAGTAAATCTTCATGATCTTGGATTAGGCCATGGTTTCTTAGATATGATACCAAAAGCATAAGCAGCAAAAGAAAAAGAGATAAAATGAACATCATCAAAATTAAAAACTTCTGTGCTTCAAAGGACACCATCAAGAAAGTAAAAAGAGGGAGGTAATCAAGATGGCAGAGTAGAAAGATATGGAGTTCACTCTCCCCACAAATGCATCAAAAAAATCTATTTCTGTAACAACTCTCACAGAATAATAATTGAAAGGTGGCAGAAGTTCTCATACAACCAAAGTTGCAGGAAAGACTCCCCACATAACTGGGTAGGACTAGAGGGGGAAGAAAGGAATTGGAATGAGACCTGTGTCCCTGGGAGGGAGTCATAAAAGAGGAATGGTTCCCTCACCCTGGGAACCGCCTTTGCTGGCTGGGAGGTCTGCTGAGACAGATAGGGAATTGCAGGGGCCTGGAGTTTGCCTGAGAGGAATGTGCCCCTGCTGGCCTGCTGCCAAGCAGGACAGAGAGGGACCAGCACTGATGGCTGCCATGTTGCCACACTTCCCAGGCTGAGACACATACCTGCAGATGTGCACAGTGTCTGGGTGCTGAAACTCAGGGTTCAGTGGACAGACTCGGGGAGAAGGTTTGGTTTGGCTGCACAGAAAGAGCCCATAGGTCTTGGAATGTGGTCCAGGCTGCAATTGGGAGTGTATGCAGGACAGAGTGTGGGTCTGCCATAGAAGTCCCATTATCAATGCCCTAATGGTGGGGTGTGGGTCTGACATAGAAGCCTCATTGCCAGCATGCTCACAGCAGGGTACAGCTCTGGCCATGCAAGAATTTGGGAGCACACATGCACAGGGACTGAAGTCCAAGCCGATTATTGGCCCTCCCACAGTGGGGCATGACTTCAGTGGGATTTGAGAGCTTGCGCTTTGTGAGCACACACACATGGAAGTTAACACTGAAGTCTGAGTGATTATCAGCACTCCCACACCAGGGCATGGATTCAGCAGGCTTTGGGAGCTTGTGCTTTGTGAGCTCACACATGCTGAAGTCAGGATGACGACTGACCTGATTATCAGCACTCCTGCAGCAGAGGCAGGTCCAGGGGTAGTACCAGCAGCAGCGGATTTTGTGGGAGCACACGACGGGTGGTGGATGGTGTCACAGTGTCATACATCCTGGCTGACATCTCCTGGGGAGGAACATGCAGTGGGCCCTTTCACAGAGGGTGCACTCCAGCCCCACCTACCTCACACCTCACCTTAGAACCAGATCTGGGGCCTTCTACTCCAACAATTGGGGAGCAGACCCTGCTCCTGACAAGGCTGTGACAACCACAGAGCAAAGAGAAGGCTGCACCCAACATCCAGTGCAGGCTCTGGTCACTACAACACCAAACACATCCCTTATCTAGGGGACAATAGCCAGCACACTCTGAAGGAAGACAAAGGAGGCATCCATAACAAATACAGCCCTTGCAACAAAAATGTTGGACTTACACAGTCTACAAAGGGATACTCCCACATTAAAAACAGTCCTTCCAGACTGCAGTAGATAACTGTTTCTCCTGAATTCATAGTCAGAGAAATATAATTAAAATGAAAAAGCAGGGGAACTACTCCCAAATAAAAGAACAAAAGAAAACCCATAAAGGAACAATGAAACAAACCTCACCATTCTACTAGACCCTGAGTTCAAAAAGAAGGGAATAAAAATGCTAAAGGAACTAAGAAAGACTATTAATAGAAATCCAGATCACTGTAACAAGGAACTAGAAACCATAAAGAGGAGTCAATCAAAATTAGACAACTCAATTGCCAAGATAAAAACTGAGCTAAAGGAAATAAGTAGCAGACTAAATAATGCAGAACAAATAAGTGATCTGGAAGATAGTATAATAGAAATGACCCAATCAGAGCAGCAGACAAAGAGACAAGTGATAAAAAATAAAAGCAAAATATGAGATCTATGGGATAATATAAAGTGTGCCAACCTATGCATAATAGGGATTCCAAAAGGAGAAGAGAGAGAAAGGGTGTCAAAAATGTATTTGAAGAAATTATGGCAGAAAACTTCCCAAATCAAAAGAAGGAAACATATACCTAGGTACAGGCAGCACAGAGGGTTCCAAACAAGATGAACACAAACAGACCCACACCAAGACATACCATAATTAAAACAGTAAGAGTTAAAAATAAACTGAGAATTCTAAAGGCAGCAAGAGAAAAACAAAAGGAAAGGGGAAAAAAAAGGAAAAACAGAAGTCAGCTACAAAGGAACCCAATAAGGCTATAAGCTGTTTTCTCTACAGAAACTTTGCAGGACAAAAGGGAGTGGCAAGATATATTCAAAGTCCTGAAAGGGAAAAACCTATAACCTAGGATACTCTAACCCAACAGGATTATCATTTAAAAATAGGAGAAGTAAATAATTTCTTAGACTAGCAAAAACTAAAAGAATACAGCAATACTAAATCTATCCTAGAAGAAATACTGAAAGGTCTTCTCTAAGACCTTTTCTAATGTCTTCTTGATTCTATAGAAGCAAGAATCTATAGGAAAGGGAAAATCACAATAGGAAAGGCAGATATATAAAAGAATTGAAAATCATTTAAATAAGGCAGCACATAGATTAAAAAAACAATAAAAAAATTGTGAAAACAATTATAACTACAAAGAACAGCAAAAGGATAAACATAGAGATAAAAATATAAAAGAGGACATCAAAATCATCAAAATGTGGGGGAGGGGAAGAAGAAAATGTAGATCTTTTAGAATGTGTTTGTGCTTACATGACTATCAGTCTAAAGCAAGTAGATATAGTTATGGGTTAACATACTTGAAAACCAGTATAACTACAAATCAAAAAACATACAAAAGACTCACAAAAACCAAAAAGAAAGGAGCTCAAGCATAACACAAAAGAAAACCACCAAACCACAAAAGGAAAAACAAAAAGAAAGGAACAACGAAGAAATACAAATCAACTTGAAAACAAGGTTTAAAATGGCAATAAATACATACTTAACAATAATTACTTTAAATGTCAATGGATTAAATGCTTTGATCAAAAGACAGAGTGAGTGACAGGTTGTATAATAAAAGAAGAACCCACAATATGCTGTCTACAAGAGATTCACTTTAGGGTGAAAGACACACATAGATTGAAAGTTAGGGGATGGAAAAAGATATTTCATGCAAATGGAAATAACAAGAAAGCCAGGGTAGCAATACTCATACCAAACAAAATAGACTTTAAAACAAAGGCCATTAAGAAGGACAAAGAAAGACATTATATAATGATAAAGGAATCATTACAAGAGGATATTACACTCGTTAACATATATGCACCCCAAATAGGAGCACCTAAATACATAAAACAAATACTAATAGATATAAAAGGAGAAATTGATGGGAATAGAATAATAGTAGGAGAATTTTAACACCTCACTGACATCGATGGACAGATTTTCCAGACAGAAAATCAATAAAGCAACAGAGACACTACATGACATAATAAAAAAGTTAAGACTTAACTGACATCTATAGGACACTGCATCCAAAAACAAAACAAAACAAAAAACAAACAACAAAAAAAAATGCAGAATATACGTTCTTTTCAAATACACAGGGAACATTCTCTACAATAGACCACATACTAGGACACAAAAAATGCCTCAATAAATTGAGGAGGATAGAAATTATTTTAAGCATCTTCTCTGACCACAACAGCATGAAACTAGAAATCAATCACAGCAAGAAAAATGAGAAAAAAGCAACTACATGGAGACTAAAAAACATGCTACTAGAAAACCAATGGGTGAATGATTAAATCAAAGAGGAAATCAAAAAATACCTTGAGACAAATGATAATGAAAACATAACCATACAAAATCCATGGGATGCAGCCAAAGCAGTCCTGAGAGGGAAGTTCATAGTGATACAGGCCTTCCTCCAAAAGCAAGAAAAATCTCAAATAAGCAACCTAAACTACCACCTAAAATAATTAGAAAAGAACAAACAAAACTTAAAATCAGCAGAAAGAAGGAAATAATAAAGATCAGAGAGGAAATAGAGATTTCAAAAATATATAGAAAAAAAAATCAATAAAACCAAGAGTTAGTTTTTTGACAGGATAAACAAAATCAACAAACCTCTAGCCAGGCTCACCAAGAAAAGAGAGAGGACCCCAATAAACAAAATAAGAAATGAAAGAGGAGAAATAACAACCAATACTGCAGAAATACAAAAAAAATTCATAAGAAATACTATGAAAAGTTGTATGCGAACAAAATGGACAACCTAGAATATATGGACAAGTTTCTAGAAACATACAGCCTGCCAAAACTAAATCAAGAAGAAACAGATACTTTGAACAGACCAATTACTAGTAGTGAAATAGAATCTGTAATCAAAACAAAAAAACCAAAAAAAAAACTCCCTGCAAACCAAAGTCCAGGACCAGATGGCTTCACTGGGGAATTCTACCAAATATATAAAGAAAAACTCATACCTATTCTTCATAAACTATTCCAAAAGTTTGAGGAGGAGGGAACACTCCCAAAGTCATTCTATGAAGCCACCATCACCCTTATACCAAAACCAAAAGAAGACACTACAGTAAGTCCCCTACATGTGAATGAGTTCCATTCTGAGAGTGCATTCGTAAGTCCAATTTGTTCGTAAGTCCAACAACTTTAGCCTAGGTACCCAACTAACACAATTGGCTATATAGTACTGTACTGTATTAGGTTCATAACAGTTTTCACACAAATAATACATTAAAAACAAACACAAAAAATAAACATTTTTAATGTTACAGTACAGTACCTTGAAAAGTACAGTAGTATAGCACAAGAGCTGGCACTTCTTAGCAGTACCAGCTACATCACCTCTGCTTTTATGCTTCCTTCTGGACATCCTGGGCTTGAAATAACAATACTGTGCTACTGTACTCTATACAGTACTGTACTGTAAAGTACACAAAAGTGCAACCATTTGTAGAGAATGCACCCACATGACAATGTATGCCAGACACATGAACTAACTTACGTGATTGGATGTGCGAACGCACATTCACATCTTCAAAAGTTTGCAACTTGAAGGTTCATATGTAGGGGACTTACTATACAAAAAAAAGAAACGTACAGGCCAATATCTTTGATGAATATAGATGTAAAAATCTTCAACAAATTATTAGCATACAGAATACAACAACACATAAAAAGATCATACACCATGATGGAGTTGGATTCATTCCAGGGTCACAAGGATGGTTCAACATATGCAAATCCATCAATGTGATACACCATATCAAAAAAGGAAAAGATAAAAACCACATATCCCTCAATAGATGCAGAAAAAGCATTTAATTAAATTTAACATCCATTCATGATAAAAGCTCTCACCAAAGAGGGTATAAAAGGAACATATTTCAACATAATAAAAGCCTTTTATGATGAACCCGCAACCAACATCATACGCTATGGCGAAAAGCTAAACACCTTCCCGATAAATTCTGGAACATGATAAGGATGCCCACTCTTGCCACTTCTATTCAACATAGTATTGGAAGTCCTAGCCACAGCAATCAGACAAGAAAAAGAAATAAAAGATATCCAAATTGGAAGGGAAGAGGTAAAATTGTCATTGTATGCAGATGACTATAGAAAAATCCTAAAGACTCCACAAAAAAATATTAGAACTAAAAAAGCTAGCAGGATAGGATACAAGATTAATATACAGAAATCTGTTGCATTTCTTTACACTAACAAAAAATATCAGAAAGAGAAAGTAAAAAAAAAAAACCCCTTTAAAATCGGAAAAAAAAACCCCAAAAAACTAATAATAAACCTAACCAAGGAGGTGAAAGACCTATACACTGGGAACTATAAAACATTGATACAGGAAATTCATGATGATACAAAGAAATGGAAAGTTGTCCCATACTCTTGGATTGAAAGAATTAATACTGTAAAAAATGGCACTACCACCCAACGCAATCTACAGATTTAAAGTGATCTCTATCAAATTATCCATGATAATTTTCACAGAGCTAGAAAAATACTCCTAAAATTTATATGGAATCACAAAAGACCCAGAATTGCTAAAGCAATTCTGAGGGAAAAGAACAAAGCTGGAGGCATAACCCTCCCAGATTTCAGACAATACTACAAAGCTATGGTAATGAAAACAGCATGGTGTTGGCACAAAAACAGACACATGGAACAATGGAACAGAATAGAGCCCAGAAATAAACCTATGCACCTATGGTCAATTAATCTTCCACAAAGGAGGCAAGAATATATAATGGAGAAAAGACAGTCTCTTCATCAAGTAGTGTTGGGAAAGCTGGACAGCCACATGTAAATCAATGAAGTTAGAACACTCATTCACACCATACACAAAAATAAACTCAAAATTCATTAAAGACCTAAATGTAAGACCAGATACTATAAAATTCCTAGAAGAGAACATAGGCAAAACATTCTCTGATACAAATCTTAGTAATATTTTCTTAGATTCAGTCTGCCAAGACAAAAGAAATAAATACAAAAATAAACAAATGGGACCTAATCAAACTTAAAAGCTTTTGCACTGCAAAGGAAACCATAAACAAAATGAAAAGGCAACCTAAAGAATGGGAGAAAATATTTGCAAACAATGCGGCCAACAAAGGCTTAATTTCAAAAACATACAGACAGTTCATACAACTCAATATGAGAAAAAAAAAAAAAACAATCAAAAAAATGGGCAGAAGACCTAAACAGACATTTTTCCTAAGAAGACATACAGATGGCCAACAGGTACATGAAAAGATGCTCAACATCACTAATTATTAGAGAAATGCAAATCAAAACTACAATGAGGTATCACCTCACACCAGTAAGAATGGCCATCACCAAATGTCTACAAATAATAAATGCTGGAAAAGGTGTGGAGAAAAAGGGAACCCTCCTACATTGTTAGTGGTAATGTACATTGGTGCAGCCACTATGGAGAACAGTATGGAGGTTCCTTAAAAAACTAAAAATAGAGTTACCATATGATCCCAGTCCTGGGCATATATCCAGAAAAAAGGGAAAACTCTAATTCAAAATGATACATGCACACCACTGTTCATAGCATCACTATTCATAATAGCCAAGACATGGAAGCAACCTAAATTTCCATCAACAGATGAATGGGTAAAAAAGATGTGGTATATATACAATGGAATATTACTGAGCCATAGAAATGAAAGAAAAAATGTCATTTGTAGCAACATGGATGGACCTAGAGATTATCATACTAAGTAAAGTAAGTCAGGCAGAGAAAGACATGATACCACTTATTTGTGGAATCTAAAGAAAATACAACTCAACTTAATTACAAAACAGAAACAGACTCACAGATATAGAAAACAAACTTATGCTTCCCAAAGGGGAAAGGGAAGGGGGAGGGATAAATTAGGAATACGGGTTTAACAGATACACACCACTATATATAAAATAGATAAACAATAATTTACTGTATAGCACAGGGAAATATATTCAATATCTTGTAATAAACTATAATGAAAAAGAATCTGAAGCTGTACACCTGAAACTAGCACAATATTGTAAATCAACTATAGTTAAATTAAAAGAAAAAAAAGTGAAAAGCCATTCCAAAGAATGTGACAAAATATTCTTTAATCTCATATCCAATGAGGAACTTGTACTCAGCATAAATAAATAACATTTATAACTACTGAATAATAAAAAAATTCAAACTAATCAATTAAAATGGGCAATATCATTGAATAGACACTTCTCCAAAGGAGATATACAGCCAAATAAGGCCATGAAAAGATGCTCAACACCATTATTTAGTAGGGAAATGCAGATCAAAACTACAACTAGATATCACTTCATACCCACTAGGATGGCTATAGATGAATAACAGTTGTTAATGAGCATGTGAAGAAAGGTGAAATGGTGTAACAACTTTGGAAAACACTTTGGCAGTTCCTCAAAAAAGTTAAACATAGAATTACCATTGTACCCAGTAATTCAACTCTCAGTTGAATTACCTAAGATAAATTAAAACATATTCCATATAAAAAATATACATGAATGTTTATAGAAGCATCACCCATGATAGCCAAAATGTGGAAACAATCCAGATTTCCATAAACTGATGAATGGATAAACAATATGTGGTATATCTGTATACATATTTGCAATATTTGGAATAGAAAGGAATGAAGCATATACACAGTGCAACATGGATCTACCTGAAAATATTATACTACATGAAAGAAGCCAGTCACAAAAACTATATATGTATGTTTCCATTTATAAAAAATGACCAGAATAGAAAAATCCATGGATACAGAGGTGCATTAGTGGCTTCCTAGGGCTGGGGAAAGGGGTATGGGGGAACAGAGTACTTGGGGAGAAATGGGAAAAACTGCAAATGAGTACAGTTTCTTTTTTTTTCCAGATTTATTGAGATATAATTAACATATAACACTGTGTAAGTTTAAAGTGCACAACATATTGATTTGATACACCTACATGTTACAAAATGATTATCACCATAGCATTAGTTAATACCTCCATCATGTCACATACTTACCATGTGTGTGTGTGTGTGTGCATGTGTGTGGTGAGAACATTTAAAATTTACTGTTAGCAATGTTCAGACATATAATGCAGCATTATTAACTATAATCACCATGCTGTACATTAGATCTCCAGAACTTGATCTTACTACTGAAAGTTTGATATACAAAATTTCTTTTCATAGTGATGAAAATGATTTAAAATTGTGCAACCAGTAATGGGTGCACAATCCTGTGAATAGTATACAACCACTGAATTGTACAGTTTAAATATATAAATTGTATGATCTATGAACTATAGCTCAACAAAGTTGTTAAAAAAGAAGTCAAAGAACACTTTAATGGGAAGTGGAATTAGAGCTAGAAATTGAAAATAGGTAGAATTTGGCAAGAGGATGAGGAAACTGGTTGGGGAGGTGTGGGGGCAAATTTCAGCAGATTCTCAATAGATAGAGGAGTTTGTGATCTAGGCAATCATTTCAGCTTCTTATGTAGTGATCATAACATGATAAAACTTTCATTTAGATTAATCTGCCCTTGGTAAACCAGAGTCATGGACACCTGGGGACACAGGGAGGGGTAGTCAGAGAGGTGAGTTAGGAGGCACTTAAAATAACAGTCTGAAGAGTTTGATAAGGTGCTATCGTAAATACAAAGGAAGAGACATTTGTGGAGGAAAAAACTGACAGAGTGATTAATTAGGCAACAACAAGACCAAAGCTATTGGACAACGACCAAAAAGAGATCATCAGAGATGTCAACTTGCCATATTATCTCTTCAGTAACCTAATATTATTTATTTCTTGACCAAAACACAACTTACAAAATTGTCTTGAACACATTGCATCTGAGTGTTCAAATGCACAGCTCTGTGTGATTAGCATAACAGCACAAAAACAAAATGAGCACACTTAACTGCACAGTCTCATGTCCGAGAAGTTATGTTGAGGTACCATGGAAATAACTGGAGTCAGAAGATTGGAACGAAGACCTGTCTCTGACACTAATATTTCTATCTCAAACAAGTGACTTGCCTGTTTTCCCACCTGAAAAAGAAAATACCTGACCATCTAAAAACGAATTCAAACTGGTGTTGTAGGACTCAAAGATAAAGAAAAGGAAGGGAAGGAGTGAGGGAAGGAGGGAGGGAGGAAGGGAGTTTATTCAAAGGTCCTTCACCATGAAAAAGCAAGTCTATACATACACACATCCTTCTCATTACCTTTTTTTCTTATCATGGTCACCAGCTGAATTTTCCTTTAGGTCTCAGTCACCATGAGATTAGGTGGTTAGAGTGCCCTCCTGGACGACAAAGACAACCACTTTACATCTCTTTCGGTAGGCTGGGGCTGGTTGCAGGGAGACAGAAACTTTGACATGCCTAGAAGCTGTACTTTGGGAAAAAAATGGATTGGAAAAGTAAGTGACAGCTCAAGGAGGAGGGGATACAGAACCCACAGCCCAGAACTCTCGCTGCCCTCTGTGCCAATTCAGCTACAGTGCCACCCTGTCCCTCCCTCACTGTGGAATCCTATAAATTGGTTATCAGGAGGCTTTGACCTTTGGTCAAAAGCTGCTGCTACCTTGCCTGGCCCCCGATTGCCTGGCTTGGGCTAACTCTCCAGGGACTGTGACTCTGGGGAGAGAAGGCGACTTTGGAAGAATTCCAAGTGCTGCGGATAGTCTAGTCCCAGAGCCAGAGCAGATCGCCCTTAGATTAGGGAGGGCGGGGGGTTGGGGGGTAAAGGTGAGACGGTGAGAGAGGAGGGAAAGGTCTTACTGGTGGCACACTGGCTAGATTGAGATGAACTTCGGGAACTCAGGGAAGACTGCATGAAGGCACTTGCTTCGAGGTTATTGTGCTGTTCGCTGTGCTTTTCCAAAACTCTGCATTCTCGGGTATGGAATTGGAATTTTTTTGCCCCCTGACACTCGTAATATAACATAACATTTCATTCTGCAGATGTGTTAAGCTGCTGAGGGCCAGCCGATGCACTTCTATTGACAGAGCAAGGATCTTGCATTGTCTGTTGGGGGACTCGCTGACTACCAGAGGAGCTGTGTGCCTGCGAGCGTCTGATAATGGCTGTCAGGTCTGGCAGAGGAGGTGATATTGGGATCTAGCAAAATGGAGAGACAATTGACAATGTCTCCAGAGCTCTTGGCCACCCTTTGAGTGTGGAGCAGACTCTCTGGGCTCTTTTAAAGAGGAGATTGGGGGTTAAGGAACGTGGGAGAAAGGGGAAAGGGGGAAATATGCCTGAGGGTAAATTTTGGTGTAGGAGAGATACGGGATGTCCTCTGGCTGTCGAGAAAATTTTGATGCCCGTGGGAGACACAGCATCCCCCCGGCCCTGTCTGTGGTAAATTTAATGTGTGTGGCAGACAGCGCAATGTTGCTCCTTTGCGGGGTGCGGCGGGGGGGAGGGGGGACGGGGACACCGGGTGCTGGAAAGATTTGCATGCTCTAATCCACACTTAGGTAAATACATGGTGATGCCGCAAAATTTCATGTTCAATAGAGATTTTTTTACATTTTTATTTTATTTATTTAATTTGTTCTGGCTGCACCGCGGGGCATGTGGGATCTTAGTTCCCCAACCAGGGATGGAACCTCCGCCCCCTGCATTGGAAGCGCGGAGTCTTAACCACTGGAAGACCAGGGAAGTCCCAATGGAGATTTTAAAGTATTTCCAAATGGTCCAGAAAAAACGTTGGAGTTAGGTAAAGTTATGGTACTCTCACTCCAAATAGAAATAATTTTGAGGTACGCAGGAGATAACGTGGGAACTATCACAAACCCAGAACAATTTGGGGTGCAGGACCCTGCACTCTCCAAAGGAAATACAGGGTGTATGGGAAAGAAATCAGTTGTTCTTCAACGGGGATGGGGGTAGGGGGCAATCTGGTTACTGTGGCAGAGGTGAGGTGTTAACATACACTCTGGTGAGAGATGTGGGGTACAAGTAGAAAATCATGTTCTCACACTGTGCAGGGGAAGTTATGGAAGGGGATTTATGGAAGAAATCCGCAATGCTCTCTTATTATTGGGGAAAATTAGATGTGCCAACAAAGACTGACGGTGCCCCACACTGCCCCGGCGGAAATTAGTGAGTTAGTGCGCATAGGGGTTTTTGGAGTGTTTATGTTTCCTTTCGAGAAGAATTGGGGTGTAGGGAAAATAAGGAAATCTTTCTAGAAAATAAAAGACACATTGGGAGATTATTTTCTCCAGAAGGACACATACATTCACACACACACACACTCACACGCACCGGGGGGGGGGGGTGACTAAAAAAGGAAAAAAAAGTAATACAATAACCAAACCTCAGGAGTTTCAAGAAATAAAACTCTTTGCTGTGCCTTTTAAAGTAGGAAATCGCCTGCTTTCCTGGTGTTTTCTTTCCTCTCTTCCTTTCTCGTGTTTTGTTAGGTTGCCCCCCTCAACTTTCTTACAAAGATTAAGTACTGACCTCAATATTTTTGCAAAAGTTGACCCATGCTCTTGTGATTCCACATCAGCTGTTTTGCATCATTGGAAAGTTGGTCGCGTGCAGCTTTTCAAAAAAGCCCCTTTCACAAACTGCCTCTTTCCCCTCCACGTGGCACTCCCAATCTCTCCTCTCCAAGCTCCGGCCACCCGGAGGCTCCACAGAGCAGGCAGGGCGCCCGAGGGGCTGCTGCTCTTAGAAAAACGAATCTGGAAGCCAGATGCCTTAGGCAGGAGGGAGCTGGAGATCCAGGATAAAAGAAAGGGACCCGCGGGGGATACATGTTAATTGCCTGCTGATTGTTAAACTGAATTGGTTACATTTAGATGAAAGAGGTTAAAAAGTGAAGAATGCGCCCTGCTGGCGACAAACACTCCCCCTCCCCCATTCAAATACTCTGATTTGGCCCGCAAATGCCTGCGCCTTTGATAGGGGTGAAAGGAACTCCAGTTGGCGTCTGGAAAATCGGCTCGCCCTCCCTCCCGCATGAGCCATCTGTGTCCCCCTGAGTTGCAGACCCACACAACAGCACCTCCTCGCAGAGGCTGAAGCCTAAGTCTTGGGCCAAGCTCTGGGGGCCAGCCCGCCCGCCCGGTGCCCGGCCCTCACCGTTGAAGGGCGGTGCCCAGGACCCCAGCGCCCCCGCGAGCGCGTGCACCGCCTCCGTGGCTGCATTAGGCTCTGGTGTGCTGTGCCCAGGAGACAGCCCCCGGGGCGAAGCAGTTCCAGTTAGAGGAAGAGGATAGCGAGTCTTCACCTCCCTTTTTTTCCCCAACTGACAAACTGAGGCTAAAGGTGCCTGGCTTCCTGATCGTGCTTGGGCTAAAGCGCTCCAAGGTGAGTTCCTTCCTGTTTTTGTCCACTCGTGGTCCATGTCGATGGTGGCACTCCTGAAAATTTAGGATGTCTGTCCCAAAGGCCCCCGGAAAGCCCACTATCCCATTACCTGTATCCTACCCGCGTCCTCCCAGCGTCCAGCAGCTGATTCTTTTGGCTGCTTTGGCCCCCTTCCCCTTCCCTAGATGTTTCCAAGCTCGAAAACTGTTTTTCTGGTTTGCTTGTTTGCTTGTTTTTCATCAAAGTACACACAAACTATTAGATTGACCCCACCCCCTGGTCTTGGAAAGCCTGCAGCCAGCTCTGGAGCTGCCGCCTCCACACCCTTTCCTTACCTCCTCCCACGCCCGAGTCTTCTCAGTCTTCTCCCCAACTCTGTCTTCAGTCACGCCGGGTAGAAAAGGGCACTTATCCCAGGTAAGGTTTCTTTCAAGGGAGCCGCCGCCACCGGAATCATCAACTCAGGAACTGGGGGAGAGGCTCTTGGCCGCGAGGTGGAAAAAAGCGAATCTCGGCAATTAGAGCTTCCTCCCATCGTGCCCAGCTCCCAAGCATAGCTGGAGGCTGGGGTATGGGCACACGAGGCTGCGACCCTCGCCTGCGCGGTGCTAGGAGGTCTTACCGTGACTTGGCTTCTTTAAAGCCTCACCCTCCCGAAATTTGGGGGAAGGGGCTTACTGCTCCCTACTGCCTGTTTGGCTGTAGGAGAAGTTCTATTGATGAGGAGTGGGTCTTTACAAACGGGCTAAACTTAAGTTCTCGAGCCCCTTCCCCATCTCCAGCTCTACGGAAACACCAGATACGGCGCTGTGCCGCTTCTCCTTACCCAAACCCCGTAGCAATAGGGGGAGGGGCGGAGGCTCATACCTTCACCGCCCTCTTGTGTCCCGCCTCCCCTCTGAGGGGAGGTGGTCGTCTCTCAAAGGAACCACCCCCCACTCCGCCCCCAGCCTGGGACAGGGGAATTGGGACAAGGGTAAGATCAGGAAAAGAGGATGTACCCCTCCACACTGTATATTACTATTCTGCCCCAGCATACTAGTGAAGGAGTCTCAAATTCTAACCTTACCCCCAGCCTCACCCGGACTTGGACATTTGGGAAGGTGTATTAGCTGGAAATTTGGTTTGCATTCCTTTATCTGCCCACTCCTCTGCAGGCAGTAAAGGGGTCTTTCCAGTGCTCCAGTTGGGGAACACTGAGGCCAGATCTGTAACTGGATCATTGGGGTAAGCCTTCAAATCCTCCCCCATCCAGATTAGATGAGGAAACAACATAGCCTCCCCTGGACCAAACGAAGAATCAAGGTCAATTCCTGGCACTAGACAGCAACCCCACCCTTTCCCAATCACACATACTCCCCTGTAGCATGGGCAGCTACTGTGAGGTGTTTCAATCAGGAATGATGGCATTTTGCAACATAAGAGGAGTTACCCGAGACAGGGGAATATGCAAAGCTAGGAAAAATGGTGAGTTCATTGGCCCTGAGGGATCCTGGATCTTAGCCCAGGATCTGACCATTCTTGTTTGCCCCTTGGCAAATTTATTTCTGAGGTGGGGGGGGGGTGCGATGGTCCAGCCACCGCAGAGGGTCTTCCAGGTCCCGACGGAGAGGGGCAAGGGACTGAATAGCACCGCGAGTATGGGATCAGAAGGACCAAGACAACTGATGGTTGCAAGACGCTTTATTTAGAATCTACTGAATCTTATATGGACAGAAGAGGAACTCATTGTCAGACAATGAACCCATAGAATTGCTTATCGTCTCAGTTCAGTCACCACCATGGACGTCAGCAAGTTTACAACGACCATCCTTGAACATTATCTTCCCTTAACCAGGCACACACAGCCCGCAGCCATAAGGAACAACCAGGACTCTCAGTTCCCTGAGGTCTCCTGGCTTGAGATAGCTTTGCTAATCTCTTTTACATTCCTCAGGCCTGGAACAAAGAGTGCATTCCAAGTCAAGGGTAAGGGCTTTGCTTTTTGTGAGAGACATACTGTCTCCTCCAGGAGTTACCTCCGGCTAAGACTGCATGCCTCCCACAGTGGGGGCGGGGGATAGGTAGAAGTGGGAGGAAGAGATGGAGAATAAAAAGGAAATGAGGAAAGTCCGCAACTCTGCCCAACATATGCAACATAAACACATGCCACATAAGCATGTACCATGCAAATATATAGTACGCAAACCTACACATAAACACATGCCATGAAAACATATCACACACAAACATACATCATACATCTGCTGTGTAGGAGACAAATATACACCACACAAACTTACCCCATGCAAACACAACAAGCATCCTCCACACAGATACATACAACAAAAAAAACACACCTCTCAAACACACATCACACACAAAATATGCACCACAAACTCATATCCACCGCATACACAATCCATATATACATACCCACACATTATTCCCTTTGCTCCCTTTCAACCTGAGCTCATTGGTTTAAAAACAACAAAAAGTAGATAGTCTTAGAGAAGGACTGAAGGATTTTCCACAATAGAGAAGTTTATCACAGTGAAGGAGGTAAGGTGGGGATGTCAAGAAAGAAAAATAATCAATAAAATTATGATAAAGCCTTTCTTTTGAATAGCATACATTTTCATGCACACCCCATCATGATCTCATTTAATCTTCAACACCACTTTGTGAGGTATATATCATCTGCATCTGATAGTTGAGGAAACCAAGGTACAGAAAATTGATTTGCCTGAAGTCATACTGAAAATTGGTGACAGAACAGGGGCGTGGAATAGGAATGGAAACCAAAGGTATTAAGCCTACAATACTCTGACATCACTCCACCCTACCACATGCATACACATTACTTACCCCACTTTATTAACTAGCTGTCATCCCCTAGGATTAGAGACTAGTCAGCTATTCAGAGACCCTATTCTTCTGGCTTGATCTTTTTATTTATGTCACCCAGCACAAGGAAGTGCAACCCAGAACTGGCCTTTACTTTATTAAGATAAGGTACAAAGATCCCAGTCCCCTCATCCCACCCTAGGGCACCCAGGATGGCTCCAAGGCCAGAAACCAGAGGTATCTAGCCTGATAGGCCTTGATACCAGCTCTGATTAGGGGTTCATTTATTTACTAATTAACTATTTAATTAATGCAATATGCATTAGAAGGCAGTGGTACCTCTAGGGCAGCCCTGGGGCATGGTTTGATGAACAATATGATGGTGAGAATCCAGGCTTGTGTGTCTGTCTGTAAGTGTACATCAAAATCTAGATCTGATTCTATCTACCCTCTCTCAAACCTCCTCTGACTATTTCAACTCTCATCAAAAGCTTTCTTTTCTCAACACCTAGACACTTACATCATCTGCATTTTGCACTATATTAGTTTTCCAACTTGAATCATTCTCTAATTATTCGGTTTGTTAGACTTGTTAGTGAGCAACTTCTTTGGTCATCCTTAAAGGTAGCTGGCCTACTGAGTTTCAGAGGTTTTTGGTAAATATTGCTGATGGATTGATTGATTGTAAACCTGTACAGATAAATCTTAATGGAATGAGATGAGTAATACCTCAAAACTATTATGTTAGTCAGAAAAGAGGCAGTATGTAGGAATTATCTGAATGCATTTGCTAGGTATCACCTGGCCAGGAAGTAACACATAGTGGATGGTACTTATGATGTCTGATGCAAAGTATTTCAAAATCACAACCTGCTGTCTGGGACTAAGTCTCTAGTAGAAGGGGGAGGTGTGAACTAAAATGGTTTTAACCCAAGAGCCTTGGAAATGAATTAATGTGCACTTCTTCCCTCTCACAAGATTAAAATTAGTGGCAATATTCATTGAGACTGTATGTTCAGACTGGTTGTTAACATGGTGTTTGTCTGGGCGTCATTCACATTTACTAATGAAGGATCATCCCTGGCTCTACCTGGAGCAGGGAAATTTTTTAAATTTTTTATGTAGGTGTACCTTTCTTTAAAAATCTCATTAGGGCTTCCCTGGTGGTGCAGTGGTTAAGAATCTGCCTGCCAATGCAGGGGACACGGGTTTGAGCCCTGGTCTGGGAAGATCTCACATGCCACGGAGTAACTAAGCCCGTGAGGCACAACTACTGAGCCTGCGCGTCTAGAGCCTGTGCTCCGCAACAAGAGAAGCCACGACAATGAGAAGCCTGCGCACCGCGATGAAGAGTAGCCCCCGCACAGAAACGAAAACCCAACACAGCCAAAAATAAATACATAAATAAATAAATTTATTAAAAAATCTCGTTAAAAAATAGGAAAGAAAAAACAGACCAATTAAATTAGATGGGTGATTATTTGCTTTTAAAAATAATTCACTAAAGGGTTCCTTTAGCAATTCCCTAGTCACTGCTAATTGGAGATTAGTCAGAAATGAAGATAAAATATATCTCAAAGATGAAATTGGAATTAAATAGTATTCAAATTAATAAATGTGAAGTGCAGCCAGAATCTTAATCTACTTTACCAGTGTGTCGAATTTAACAAGGTACACCACTCCTCTCCCACTCTACAGCCCTGATATGGAGACTGAATTAGGGGACCTAGGGAGAGTGCAGGGTCTCTGGCCCTGAACCTGGACTATAGCTCTTTTCTGACTAAAGGATGACAAAGTGACTTCACTCTCAGTCAGATTTGAACCCCTAATGACAGTATGAAAGACTTATTCTTTAGTTCCTTTAAACCTATTTGAGAGAGGTTTGGTATAAGGTACTAAGGCTATCATTTTCTCCCTCCCACAGTGATAATTGGGAATGAATTAAATATACTTCAAATATGCTTGATAGCTTTTGCCTGCAAATGACTGGAAAGAAGTTCATACTTATTGAAGGAGATGAGGAAAGGGGAAGGATAATTCAGTCCCATGGGTAAATGGTTGCTCTAATTGGCCCCATAGGATTCCATCATCTCAGTAAAAGTGAGCTAATCAGCAGGACCCCTCGCTTCCCTTCTCCTACAGGAGAGGTAAAGACTTGGTTTTTGGCTCCTCAGGATCCCACTTTATAACAAGCTTTGAAAAGCTGATCCACTCTTCTGTGAAGCAGTTAAGCCGTGATTCTTCACATCTAAGGCAGATTCAGGAGTTTCTGTTAGACTATGGAGAAGAGCTCCCATATCTATCTCTTCTGTAGCCCCATTCAGGCCTGCTTAATTTGTCACTCCAAACAAAAATGAACTGTTACATTAATGGAGTATTCCCTTTTCTATTACAAGTGGAACATACTATTGATTGGCTCCTCCAAAATTTCACTTGAGTTCCACCAATTGAGGTTCACAGCTGGAATCTCACAAGTCTAAATAGAAGCAGTATCCACAGTCCAGAATGGAAAGGGCTGACAGAAATAACCAGGTAATGGCTGGGCAGCAAACCCCACATCACAGCGAAGATAGTGTTGTCCTTGACATATTCAGTCATCATCATAATATCTCTCTTCAGCAACTCCCTTGTTTGCCAAGTTTTCAACAAGCACAAGAAAATCAACAAATCAGCAGACCTTCTTATCTTTAATCTGGCAATATCTAACATTTTGATAATTCTGCTCAACAGTCCATTTGCCCTGGTGAGTGACTATATAGGGTTGGTTCTAGCACATAGGGTAAATGCTGCTCCAGTCCAGGGATGGGTGATGGGACTAGGAGGAAGATGGGATATAAACCCACCTCAATCCCGCATTCTTAAACTTGCCTTCCTGCAAGGCCTGAAGGGATTATTTGAGTGACAAGACAACCTCCCCTTTGCTCCCCTGTCCCAGGCCCAATTCCTGAGCAGGCAGTGGATATTTGGCAGGATCATATGTCATGTCAGCCAATTCAACTCCCTCCACATCTCCATGGCTCAGGCCATGACCATTCCATTCTCCTCCCAAGGAAATTTGGCCTACCCCCTTAGCACAGGTTAGATGTTCATACTCAGCATGATAACAACAAATCAGCCAGATGGTATAGCCCTTAAGCCAATGTTCTCCAATCATGGACATCCCAGCAGGTACAGCCCCAGTCCCCTCTCTGGTTGATGGCTCTGAGTCCTGGAACCTGAGAGGTGATCACACTATATCTGATGGGGCAACTGGCACCATGAGATGTGCTGCAGGAGTCTGTCGACTCTCACCTACCTTGCTTCAGAAGTAGGAGGGGTGAGAACTGGATTCCCTGATTGAGACCCACTGTGACTCCAGTTTTGATCTGTGATTACCATTAGTAGTCGTTATTAGTAAGGTGGAAGAATGGTGGGTGAGGGAGGGCATGAGTGAAGCATCACAGGGAAGACTTTAATAACTCCTCCTCCCCAATAGGAACACCTTCTTTTTCTTCACTGTACCCCTGAGCACCAGCTTGGTACTCTCATGTATTTGCTTTCTGCCTCAACCTAGCCTGGTCATCTCAAAAAGCAAAAGGTCATCTCAAGGAGAAAGACCAACTTGTGAATGGCCCTGGACTTCTGTTACCCCCATCTTAAAGTTTTTGCAGTTTTTCTGGTTGCTGAATTATTTCCTAGGTTTCAGATTTCCCACCTTATTATCCAGAACCATGGGTTCTCTCACCTGGAAGAACACACTGGCAATTGTATTTTACTAGTGTGTATACTTGCACATCTTGTCCCTTGTGAATTATATTGATTTTTCCCATCTGAAATCCCTGATCCCAGTTGTCTGTTGTAGTGAATCACAGTAACACTTTTCTCTCAATACTTGCATGAAAATTAAATCAGCCTCCCAACCCTAACCACTCCCTATCGACTATAATTTGTTGCATCCTAAATGGGAACTTTGACACAATCAGGTGCATGTATGCACGCACACTCATACACACTTATATTCACACAGGTACAAGCCTCTTGTGGCCTATCTTGTTATCCTCCTGCCTATTATTTGCACTTATTTCCAACTGTAATTTCCATGCTAACGGAGCCTGGATATGATTTCAGGCCTTAAAGTAAAGTCTTGGAAGCTCTCAGATTGTGGCAAATTCTTACCCCAGGAATCAGGGTTTCTCTACTGCTGGTGATTCACCTTCTCTTCTCCTGGCTTTACTTTTCGTGATATTGTGTACTTCCCTGTGACAATTCTATCAATCTGTAACCCAAACTCCTGTGCTCTTCTGTGCTAATTTTCTTCCTGTGCTAATTCTGTTTCCACCCCAGTTATCTCTATATTAAATGTATATAGCTCCACTCTAATTTGTCTATAATATTTCTAATATGTTTACCTTTTTCTCACATCCTCTTCAACTCAACTCACTTCAATTCAGACCCTAAATACCCTGTCACACATTTCTTGAATTTTTCCAGCTTCATCTCCTCATTTTGCACCATTGCTGTCACACACGCCCCAGACGTGCCATAAATAACTACTTCTCTCTCCTTTCAACATTTTACTCAGGTGCTCACATTTCCATACATGTTTGCTCCTGGCTACTAAAGCTTGGATTTTAGTTACTGACTTAACCAGAGGTTCACAATCTCCTGGGCTGAGCCTTGTCATTTCCTCAATAATCAAGGTCTCCTCATTTCTGGTGCTTTTGTCTACTCTTTAGGTTCTTTCCCTTTCCTTTTCTGTTTTGTATGCTTTTTTTTGTTTCCCTTTTTTTTAACATCTTTATTGGAGTATAATTGCTTTACAATGGTGTGTTAGTTTCTGCTGCATAACAAAGTGAATCACTATACATATAAATATATCCCCATATTTCCTCCCTCTTCTGTCTCCCTCCCAGCCTCCCTATCCTACCCCTCTAGGTGGTCACAAAGCACCGAGCTGATCTCCCTGTGCTATGTGGCTGCTTCCCACTAGCTATCTATTTTACATTTGGTAGTGTATATATGTCCATGCCACTCTCTCACTTCTTTTCAGCTTACCCTTCCCCCTCGCCGTGTCCTCAAGTCCATTCTCTACATGTGTGTCTTTATTCCTGTCCTGCCCCCTTTCTTTTTTTAAATTCATTGTCCCCTGTTTACCTCCTGAGCATTAACTGCCTTTCTGATGTTAAGCTACATCTAATCTTACTTCAGTATTCCTGTTCTCTATTTTTCCCTGTACATAGACCTCCTTCTTTCAGCCACCACCACCCACATATACAAACTCATGTGCACACATGCATCCAATCATACACCTGAGCATTTCTTTACCCTTTATGCCACCAATTCTGGATTGAAGCAGAATTGCCTCTGAAGCAGAACAGGCACAGGGTGGCAGAGCCAGGACACATTGCAAGAGCTCCTTGAGGAACCTGTGGCCTTCCATCAGCTGGGGACTGAAAGGGTCCATGGGGTAATGTGACATTCTGGGTCTTCAAGGAAGCCAGTCTTTATGATGACATTGAAGTGACAAAGAGAATGAAAAATATGCTGCAATTTCTGTTTCAAGCATTTTGCTTGTGACAGATCTTTTCTTCTTATTCTTTAGATGGTTAAATGTCTGTGCTTTCATGAATTATCTTGCCTAGAACATCCATCAGAGGGCACCGTGCAAAAGAATATAAATGAGGACAGAGGGTGTGATAGTTTACTTGAGATCTCATCCTTCCTTAATGAAATTGTTCTTTCTTAGCTAAAGAGGGCTTTTTGCCTAGTATCTGCTTATAGATTAGTTATAGTTTCATATCTGTTTATAAATCTTGGTAATAAACCATGGTCACTGTGAACTGTGAACTGATTTCAGCTTACTTTACACAAAGGACAGCTTTACTCATGGTCACAAACTTTACTCCAAATATGGGGTCTTTGGTGACCTAATAGACTTGAGCAGAGACTGAATAGCCCAACATAACCTGTCCCTCCAACTGAAAGAATCTGTTGCATGTCCAATTTCCGTTATAGAAAAAAACATTTGTAAAATTAAAGAGAGCACTTCTGTGATTTGGTTTAGATGTAGAGTCGAGATGGGGTGCAAAATGGGAAAAGCACAGGACTCAGAGTCAGGGGACCAGAGTTTCCTTCTTGACTCAAACATTTGTATGACCTTGGGCAAATCACTTGACCTCAGTCTGCCATAGATTTTTCATTAGTAAAATGGGATGATAATACCTACCTACCTCACAAGGCTGTTGTGAGGGTTATCTGTGAAAACAGATGACCCATTTGGAAGCGTTTTAGCATCATAACACCTTCTCAAATGCAAGGCATTATTATCATTGTTAATAGTTTCATTCCCTTGTTATTTATCTGAGATTATTACTATATTACTACTTGGTTATGACTATTATTATTGTTAATATTATTACTAATGTTTCTATGTCCCCCTCCAAATGTTGACCTTTCTTTCAAGCTTAGAAGGCAGTAAAGGTATTTAAGAGCAGACTGCTTTGGGCTAAGTCATCACGCTGGTTAAAAGTAAAGTCAAGGGACTTCCCTGGTGGCACGGTGGTTAAGAATCCGCCTGCCAATGCAGGGGACACAGGTTCGAGCCCTGGTCCGGGAAGATCCCACATGCCACGGAACAACTAAGCCCATGCGCCACAACTACTGAGCCTGCGCTCTAGAGCCCGTGAGCCACAACTACTGAGCCCACGTGCCACAACTACTGAAGCCCGCGTGCCTACAGCCCATGCTCTGCAACCAGAGAAGCCACTGCAATGAGAAGCCCGTGCACCGAAACGAAGAGTAGCCCCCACTCGCTGCAACTAGAGAAAGCCCGCGCGCAGCCAAAAAAATAATAATAAATAAATAAATTTATTTTTAAAAAAAAAGTGAAGTCAACATAGTAGATTTCTCTCTTTCCCATACCCTTACCCCCGGGAGTTGGGTAATAATAATAGAATTTTCCCTATTATTAAAAATAATAGAAATGTCAACCCTTAAATAAATGAAAAACAACTGCAGACTAGCTCTCCTATTTGGTGTTTAAATAGTGTTGTTCTTCTTAGTCTGTAGTGAAACCAAGATGTTGATAGAGATGTATTATTGGAGAAAAAGGGAAGCTTCCACTGCCTGCTTGGATGATTGAAGGCAAAATACTTGCAGATCTGGAAAGCCACCTCAGGTGGGGAAACACTACTGAGGGAGAACGAGGAGTTCCAGGGCAGGGTCAGAAAGACTGGCTGAGGGGCAGATCATTAGACAATCAAACAAAAGAAGCACAGGCCAGCTAATGGACAATTGTGTGTTTTTGAGTTAACCCCTCAGGTGAATTTTCAAGTACCTTAGCAATTCTATTCTCAAGCAGGTGTCAGATAGGAAATCAAAGGAGGAAACTTGAGAGAGGTTAGGCGGTGACAATTAGAGCATAAGTGCAGGAATAGTATAGGATCCTCATTTTGAACCCTCACCTCCTTTCCAAGAATTCTACTTATCTATGATTCAATTAAATTCTCTATAACTGTATCATATATTCATAATTTATATTTTAGATGTATAGTAAAATACTAAATGTGGTCTTAACAATACTCATGTACAGTACTCTTCTCAAATGTGCTTAAAGTGTATTATGATGTTACATTTAACTATTTCTCTGTCAAAATAACCCACAAAAAACAGAACAAAAATAAAATAAAATGTTTCATAATTCACCTGAAACCTTATTTATGTATGACTGTTTATATGAAACACTGAGAAGCTCCAAAAGAATGAACTCCAACGGTAGACTTTCAGATGGTGTGTTACTCTTGCATCCCAAGGAAGCTGTACCTGCTGGACAGCCCTCACCTGGACACAGAGACTGCCTCTGAACCACTGTTCTGTTCTGCCTGACAACCAGCAAATATGAACTATGACATCTGGAGTTCCAAACCTAAACCTTACTCTAGGGCCGTCCCCAGAGGCTCTGCTCAGAAAGGAAAAGATGAAGAGATTGAAATAGACTTACTCTGTGATTATACTGTGTCAGTTGCTTTTTGTGCTTAAGTATATCTTAAATTAGGGTAACTTTTCAAGTGCTTCAAACGATATCCTTTTGTGAATTCTCTGAGACTATGTACCTGTTTGACCAAAAATTAATAAAACTTAATGAGGAACCCCTTTTAAACTAAAACTGATAAAAGTATTTCTTCCATCAATACAGAACGCTTGTGCTACTCCAGGCTCCAAAACAGTCACTCCGTAGCCACTAGCATTTGTTACCACCTGACAAGAGATGTATGGATTTTAGAAGAGCAAGCCTGTGTATGAGACTTGATTACCCAGAGCCTCTGGCTGGCATGCTCAGATCTTTGCTGCTTGAAAAAAAACTTGCGGTGACTAAAAAGTGCTTCGGCGGCTAGGGGGTTCCCCAAAGTATCAGGCTTAAAAGAGGGTGCCTGGGGAAGCAAACCTCCCAGGAGGGGAGAGCAAGGGAGTAGAAGGTGCCTGGGAGAAGAAATTGAGCAAAGGGAAATGGCACGGCAGTCACGCATAGTTGATGTACTTATGGACATTTCTAGGAATAAGACTTTCACTCCTGGCCTGGGGGATAGATCATACTGTAGGGGAAATGAGAGGAAAATTGATTAGTATTAAATATGGTTAGAAAGAAAGGGCAACCTATAATCCACGGAACAAAAGCTGGTCAAAATACAGGGGTGGGAAAGACTACTTTGTGGTCTCTCAAAACCTGAGACCACCTATATAACTCCATACAAAAACCCCATTTACACAGGGGTATTCAGCACATTTAACTAATCAGTAAGTCTGGTCACTAACCAATCAGGGCAGTCATCATGGGCTGTGAGCGCTGGAGCAGAGTCCTAGTTCCCTCTGCAATGCCTGGTATAAACATCTCAGTTGCAGTATTATAAGAAGATGAGGTAATTTAGGGGCTGAGGCTGGGGTTGGGAAACCCAGGGGTATCAGGACAGATTATATTTACTAAACCAGTAAAGAAGTATTTTAGTATTTTAATAAGTAGTATTGTCAGACCAGCACATACCAACTGACTATCATCTTTGCCCACATAGATGGGCAATACTCCCCCAACTAGAGCAATATCTCTTTGAGAGAGTCTCCATGTGACAGTAGTAGTGTTATGCCTCCGATATTTAGTTTTGCCACAAAAAATGTGCTTTTTTTTTTCAATTGATAGTCTCAGCCAACTCACAGCTATTGGTGTGAGCATGGACAGAGTAAAGGGAAATAACATGGATATATCAAGTCCACATGTAACCTATTATGATTGTCTCATAATTTTAAAGCTTTTTATTATAGACATTTTTTAAACACACAAAGGTAGAGAGAATAATATGCTTCACCCCGAAGTTCCCTCACACAGAATCAATAGTTAACAGTTTTCCAATTTTGTTTCACCTATCCCTCTCCTATGTTTTTCTTTCTTGGATAGAGTATGTTTAAAGGAAATCACAGACATAACATCATTTCATCCATAAACACTTCAGTATGAATTTTAACTGAGAATTTCTCTATTGTATTATCCTGTATATTTTTATAATATTCAGTTTATCAAGAGGAAAGAACATGGGACTATCCTGCACACACATATGGGGTACACTTTATATTATATACTTGAAGAAACCAAGTTCCTTAGTTCAGTAAAACCACCAAAGTCTCAACAACTGGTTCTTGGCAGAGGCAGAACCAGATTCAGATTCCCCAACTGATGATCCAGAAATTTTTAATGATATCTAGCAGTGATAATGCCCCTTGACACAGTCTGGAAACCACAGATCCGCAAAGAGAAACAGCCCACAGGAGACTAATGTCCATCCAACAGAGATCCCATACCACAGAGATGCTCTCAATAAATAGATCAATAAAATCATGTGTTGTCCAGGCTATAAGGAACTTAGAGATCATCAAGTTAATCTCCTGCCTCATTTTACACTGAAGGTATTTGAAATCCAAACAAGCTAAGGGCTTACCCAATAAAAGACAACCAGGTAATAGTAGATCAGCGGGGATGGTGGATAGTCTAACTTCATGTTACCTGGCAGTAATGACCATTTTTATCCCTATAAGACAAGTTTCCATAAAATTGTAATGTCCCCCTAACTGAGAACCCAAATAATGTGTAATGTACTGGCAAAGAAAGCTCCCTGTCACCCTTAATCTCCCCTCCAGCTTCAAATGAAGACATCTTTTATTCTCGAGTGTAAAAGTTAATCCCTCTATCTGTTTTCTGAATTCCTTTTACTTTTCTGGAACCTGGCTTCATTTATTGTTTTAATCTTCTATGTTTTCAACTTTTCCTTCTCTATAGACTTCTTCTCTCTCAAATTTAAACATGTTCTACGCTTTCCTATTTTAATAATAAATATATAAAACAACAATAAAATTATTTTGAATCTCCTCTATGCTGTCTTTCTTTTCCTTTCCAAACCCAAGATCTATGAAATAGTAATCTGTACTCACTGTCTTTATTTCAATACCTCCTCAATCCACTACAATATGGCTTCTTCCTCCATTTTTGCCCTAATAATTGTTACCATTGACCTTCTAATTGGTAAATCAAATGGGCTTTTTCAATTTGCATTTAATTTGAACTTTCTTCATATTTAAATGTTAATCACATTCTTTTAAAACACTAATTTTTCTAGGTTCCTAAGAAACTGCTTACTCCTGGTTCTCTTTATATTCTTTGGTACATTACTTCTCAGTCCTTTTTTAACCCTCTTGTTTTCTCATTCCACAGCCCATCCCTAGGTGATCACATCCATGCTCAGGACCAAATTATTGGCCTATACCCTAATGTCCTACAAATCTATATCTCTGGGGTTCCAAAGCTATATAGTCGGTTGCCTCCTGGATATATCCTACATGGATCTCCACATCTACCTCCAAGTAAACATGCCCAAAATTAAATTTATTACATTTCCCATAATTTCTGGTAAATTGCACTTTCACTCAGTTGTTCAAGACAGAAATCTGAAAGCCATATTTGACTCCTCTTGCTCTCTCATTCTCTATAGAACACAGTCTTGTCAATTCTACTTCCTTGACAATTGTTTTAACCCATCTTCTCCTCTCAATTTCCACCCCTCTAGGTTTGGCCTGTGCTGTCCAATATGGTAACCAGTAGCTGTATATGTGGCTATTCAAATTTAAATTAAAATGAAATAAATTTTTTAATTTTGTTTCTCAGATACAGTAGTCATATTCCAAGTGTTAAATAAATACACATGTTGCTAGAGGCTACCGTGGTAGATATACAACATCTCCATCACTGCAGAAAGCTCCATTGGACAGTGATGATCCCATCATCTCTTACCTAGAAATTTTCAGTAGTCTCCTAAACCAGTTTTCTGGACTCCAGTCTTCCCTATCCCCACTCTCCCACTCTGCCATCAGAGCCAACACTATAAAATACAAATCTGACCACATTAATATCCTGCTCAAAACTCTTTATTAATCCCTCTTCCCATGGCCTACAAAATAAATTTTGAATGTGCGTATATGGTATACAATGCCCTCTCTCATCTGATTTCTTTGGGAATCTTTACCTCATGGCCTTCCCCTACTTGACCATCTGATGGCCTTCTCATTAAACTATTTTCAGTGGTATGCTATCCGCTTCAATGTCTGTGCAACTTTTCTCAGACTTCTTCATCTGCTGGATACCTTTCTGTTTCAAATGTCTGTTGAAATGCTTTGCCTGTTCCTGGAAAAGAGCTACCCATCTTTCATGAGACATCTCAAGAATCAACTCCTCTATTAAAGACTTTCTGAATCCCCCAAGTAAAACTGATAACTCCCTTCTTTTACTTCATTTTAATTATATATATCTTGGTCATTAGCAAGAATAGTTATTATTTATTTTTCTGATTCCCTCTTTATTAGACTAGAGAACCCTTGAGGGCAGAGACCATGTGTTACTATATTACTATTTTTTTTTTTGTCTCTAGTATAGTGCCTGGTACAGAATAGCCACTGGTAATTGTTGGTTGAGTGAATGAATAAATGAATTAATGATTGGACTCAAAGATAAATTTAGAGAATATTAGAACTGATGTGACTCTAGAAACTATCATGTCTAACAAATTCACTTTACAGAAAAAGGAGGCTCTGATTCAGAAATGGGAAGAAATTTTTCCAAGTTTATATAATCAATTAATTAGCATGGTTCAATGGTGCTTTCTTTTTGCCACACATTGCCATCATGAGACCTCTTTTTCAAGGCCCCTGGGAAATCATAATATCCTCACAGACACATTCTCTCCATGGAACAGTTTTAATGTTCTCCTGTCATAGGTTCTAATATGTCCATCCTCCTCATTTTCCAGATGAGTAAAATGAGGCCTAAAGGTATAAATTATATTATTGGTGGCATAAGGCATGGACCACGGTCTGTGTCACGTGTCTTATTGCTATTTCCTTGATATAAACTGCCCACATATGTTGGTAATCGCCCCTTTTACCTAAGTCCTAAAATCTCCACATACTTGGAAACTTTTTCTAGAACAATGTCCTTACAATCTGGCCTTAATTTTTTTTTTTGAGATATAATTCACATTCCATGAAATTCTCCATGTTAAAGTGTACAATTCAGTGGTTTTAAGTATATTTGCAAGGCTTTACAATCATCACCACTATCTAATCCCATTATATTTTTAAAAATATTAATTAATTAATTAAATTTGGTTGTGCCAGGTCTTAGTTGTGGCATGCAGGGTATTTAGTTGTGGCATGCATACTTCTTAGTTGTGGCATGCAAACTCTTAGTTGTGGCATGCACGCGGGATCTAGTTCCCCTACCAGGGATCAAACCCTGGCCCCCTGCATTGGGAGCGCGGAGTCTCACCCACTGGACCACCAGGGAAGTCCCTAATCCCAGAATATTTTCATCACCACAAAGAAAATGTGGAACCAGTTAACAGTCACTCCCTATTTCCCACTCCCCTCAGCTTCTGGCAACCATAAATATACTTTCTATTTCTATGGATTTGCCTATTCAGCAATCTTACAATATGTAGCATTTTGTGTCTTTTTTCCCTTACCATAAACTTTTCAAGGTTCATCCATGTTGTAATATGTATCAGTACTTGATTCTTTTTGTAGCTGAATATTATTCCATTACATTGATATACATTTCATTCATCCACTCATTTGTTGATGGTTATTTGAGTTGTTTCCACCTTTTGACCTCTCATGAATAATGCTACTGTGAACATTCATGTACAAGTTTTTATGTGAACATATATGTTCTTATTTATCTTGAGTATATACCTTGAGCATATTGCTGAGTCATTGCTGGTATAGCAGGTAACTCTTAACTTTTTGAGGAACTACCAAAATATTTTCCACAACAGCTGCACCATTTTACATTCTTACTAGCAATGTGTGAGAGTTCCAATCTCTCAACACAATTTTTTCTTTTTTGAAAAAGTTATGTACATTCTAGTGGATATGAAATGGTATCTCATGGTGGTTTTGATTTGCATTTCTTTAGTGACTAATGAATTTGAGAATCTTTTCATGTGATTATTGGCCATTTGCATATCTTCATTAGAGAAATGTTTATTGAAATGCTTTGCCTAGTTTAAAAATTAGGTTATTTGTTCTTTTTTTTGTTGTTGTGTTGTAACAGTTCTTTATATATTCTGGATATTAGACCCTAATCAGATATATGATTTGCAAATGTTTTTTTCCCATTCTGTGGGCTGTCTTTTTACTTTCCTGATAGTTTTTTTTTTAATTTTAGAAAATTACATGCATAAAATAAAATTATCAGTTTAACCATTTTAATGTGAATAAGTCAGTGGCATTTAATGCATTTACAGTGTTGTGCAACCCTCACCACTATCTAGTTCCAGAAACTTTCATCACCACAAAAGGAAATTCCATACTCATTAAGCAGTCACTCCCCATTCTCTTATTCCTCCAGCCTTGGTAACCACTAATCTACTTTCTGGCTTAGGGGATTCACCTATTCTGGATATTTAATATAAATGGAATCATATAACATATGGCATTTTATGTTGGGCTTCTTTTAATTAGCATAATGTTTTCAAGGTTTTTCCAAGGTTGTAGCATTTTGTTTTTAACGCATTTTAATTTTATCTTTTTGGCTGCACCACGCAGCATGTGCGATCTTAGTTCCCCGACCAGCGATCGAACCTGTGCCCCCTGCAGTGGAAGCACGGAGTCTTAACCACTGGACCACTGGGGAAGTCCTTAGCATTCTTTTTATGGCTGAATAATATTCTATCATACAGATATACCACATTTTTTTTTTATCTACTCCTCAGTTAATGGATATTCAGATTGCTTCCACCTTTTGTTTACTGTGCTGCTATGAACATCTGTCTACAAGTTATTGTTTCAACACTTGTTTTCAGTTCTTAAGTGTACATACCTAGGAATAGAATTACGAGGTCATGTGGTAATTTTATGTTTAATCTGTTGAGGAACCACCTGTATTAGTTTCCTAGGGCTGCTGTATAAAAGAAGCACCACAGACCGGGTGGCTTAAACAACAGAAATTTATTGTTTTACAGTTCTGGAGTCTAGAAGTTACACATAAAAAATGTTGGCAGGGTTGGTTCCTTCTCAGGCTTCTGAGAGAGAATCTGTTACATGCCTCTTTCCTAGCTTCTGGTGGTTTGCTGGCAACATTTGGCATTCCTTGACTTGTAGATGCATCACTTTGATCTCTGCCTTCATATTTGCATGGCTTACTCATATCTTTGTCTTTTCACATATGGTATTCTTTTTATAAGGACGCAGGTCAGATTGAATTAAAGCCCACCCTTCTCCAGCATATCCTTATCCTAGTTTAACTAATTACATCTGCAATGACTCTATTTCCAAGTAAGGTCACATTCTGAGGTGCTGGAGGTTAGGACTTCAACATATCTACGTTGAGGGAGACATACAACTCATAACACCACAAACTGTTTTCAGCAGTAGATGCACTATTTTATGTTCACATGAGCAATGTATGAGGGTTCCAATTTCCCCACATAGTCACCAACAATTGATTTTCCCTGTTTTTTATTATACCCATTGCACTGGACACGAAGTGGTATCTAATTGTGGTTTTAATTTACATTTACCTAATGAAAAGTGAAGTTAAGCATCTTTTCATGGGTTTTCATTACTGTGGCTTTGCACTAAGTTTTGAAATCAGAAGTTGGAATCCTCCAACTTTTTTCTGCGTTTTCAAGGTTGTTTTGTCTATTTATGGTTCCTTGCAGTTCCATATGAATTTTAGGGCTGACTTTTCCATTTCTATAAAGAAGGTCATTGGAAATTTGATAGGGGTTGCATTTCATCTTTAAATCATTTTGAGGATGTTGTCTTTCAGTCTCTGAACATGGGATGTGTTTCCATTTATTTATGTCTTCTTTAATTTCTTTCAGTAGTATTTTGTATTTTGATGTGTACACGTCTTTTACCTTCTTTTTAACATTTAAAAAAATATTTATATACTTACTTACTTATTTAACTGCACCGGGTCTTAGTTGCGGCACACGGGCATCTTTTAGTTGCAGCACACGGAATCTTTAGTTGCAGCATGCAAACTCTTAGTTGTGGCATTTGGGATCTAGTTCCCTGACCAAGGATTGAACCCGGGCCCCCTGCATTGGGAGCTCGGAGGCTTAGCCACTGGACCACCAGGGAAGTCCCCTTTTACCTTCTTGATTAAATTTATGCCTAGGTACTTTATTTGTTTGGATGGTATTGTAAACAGAATTGTTTTCCTAATTTCTTTTTCAGATTGCTCATTGCTATTTTATAGAAACAAAACATTTTAGTGTATTGATCTTATAATCTGCAACTTCACTGAATTTGTTCATTAGCTCTAGTAACATTTTGGTACATAATTTTGGATTTTCTATGTAGAATTATTTTATCTGCAAATAGACCATTTTCCTTCTTCATTTCCAATTTGGGGACTTTTTTTTTTCTTGCCTAATTTCTCTGGCCAGAACTTCCAATAAATGGCTAAATAGAAGTGGTAAAAATGAACATCTTTGTCTTGTTTGTGATTTTAGGAAGAGAGATTTTCAGTCTTTCACTGCTGAGAATGATGTTAGCAGTAGATTTTTCATAAATGCTCTTTATCATGTTGAAGAAGTTGCCTTCTTATCCTAGTTTTCTGAATGTTGTTTTTTTTTCTTAAATCCTGAAAAGACTGGATTTTTTCAAATGCTTTTTCTACATTGATTGTGAAGATCATGTATTTTTCTCTTTTCATTCATTATATTAATGTGGTGTATTACATTGATTGATTTTCTTATGTTGAATCACTCTGGCATTCCTGGGATAAATCCCATTTGATCATAGTGTATAATACCATTTAATATGCTGTTGGATTTGGTGTTGTGGTATTTTGTTGAGAATTTTTGCTTTTAGCTTTCTCTTGAATCAGCATTAAGTTGAGCATGACTTGATGTTGATGCTGATCCTGCATCCACACTGACAAGTTTCTCCATCTGCCCCATCACTTTTCCATGCTTCTTCGATATTATTGTTGACATCATCAGCATAGCCGACCTCACATATTCCAATGATCTTGTCCTTGTTCTTTAGAATCATGCTGATGGTTGAATGATTCATGTTATAAGAACGAGCAACGTCTACCATCTTTTCACCTCGCTCCACTCTCCCATTTATTTTCACTTCTTTTCCCACCATTATCCCTTGGTACTTTAGCAGTACCAGCTACATCACCACTGCTTTTACGCTTGCTTCCGGACATCCTGGGCTTGAAATAAAGATACTGTACTCTATATAGTACTGTACAGTAAAGTACACAAAAGCACAACCTCTTGTAGAGGATGCATGCACGTGACAATGTACTCCAGACACGTGAACTAACTTATGTGATTGGACATGCAAACACATGTTCACATCTTTGAAAGTTTGCAATTTGAAGGTTCGTATGTAAGGGACTTACTGTATTTGGCCAAATATCCGGGCACCCCATGACTCATTTATGTTGAGACATAAAATTAATGGTCACATCTTAAAAATTCAATACTTTAACTTATTTCCTTTATATAAATTTTACCCCACATCTGATAGTGTTATATTTGCTTCTACTATCAAATATGTTTTAAAAATTCATGAGAAGTAGCATACTTTATTTTATTTACCTGTATTTTTAACCATTTTGAAATTCTTCCCTTTCTGAATTTTCAGGTCTTCTTCTTCTTATTTTTTTTTTCCTTTTAGAGAAATTTCTTTAATGATTTCTTAAGAGTAGATTTACAAGCAACCGATTCTCTTAGTTTTTCTTCATATAAGCATGTCTTTCACTTCAAATAAAATTTGAAATTCACAGGTTATTTTCTTTCAAAACTTGAAAAGTGTGTCACTTTATTTTGGTGTTTATGATTTCAGTTGAGAATTCTGCTGTTATTCTAATTGGTATTCCAGTATAAGAAAAGTGTCTATGACTACTTTCAACATTTTGTTTTTCAGAAGGCAATTATGATATGCTGTGGGGTAGATTTGCTTGCATTTATTTTTCTGGGGACTCAGCTTCCTGAGTCTGTACGTTTATGTCATTCAATGAATTTAGGATGATTTCAGCCACTATTTCTTCAAATACTTTTCCAATTCCTCTCACTCTCTCATCTTCTTGGATATTAGCTCTTTTGTTATTGTCTCAATGTTTTCTGAGTTTCTGTTTATTTTTTAAATCTGTTCCTCTTGATCAGGTTGGGTAAATACTGTTAGTCTATCCAAAAGTGAACTGATTCCTTCCTTTGTCATCACCACTCTGCTATTTAGCCCAACCAGCAAGTATTATATTTCTGTTATTGTATTTTTCTAAAATTTCCATTTGCTCCCATTTTATAACATATTTCTTTGCTAAAATTTTGCTAAGATTTTCTCTTGTTTCTCTATTATAAGAGAATACATAAATTTTTGTTGAAGTTAGATAATTTCAATATCTGATTCATCTCTACATTTGTATCTGTTGATTATATTTTAAAATTTGTATTGGGATTTTCCTAGTTTGTGGAATAAATAGTATTTTTCAATTTTATCATTGGCATTTTGGATATTATATTATGAAACTTTGAATCATATTTAATTTTATTTACAGCTGACAGTAATCATGTTGGGATATAGTCTGAGGTTTAGATGGTTCTGTATGTTCAGGTTCCTGCTGGCCTAACTCCTCTCTAGCAAAAGCAAAGCGTCAACTCACACTACCTCTTTCTTTGCACATGAGTGAGTTGAAAGTTCAGATCCACTATAAGTTCCCCAACACCTTCCTGGGGAAAGGAGAGCACAGTCTTCTACATCCTCATGGCCTCCAAGTTGGTGTGTAATATTACATCAATACTGGACCTTGCTAACACCATGGGAAGGAGAAGCCAAGGGCTTACTTGTACTGCTTTCTCTTTTTTTCTTATAATTTTTTTAAAGAAATTTATTTAATATTGGAGTATAGTTGATTAACAATGTTGTGTTAGTTTTAAGTGTACAGCAAAGTGATTCAGTTATACATATACATGTATCTATTCCTTTTCAATTTGTTCCCATTTAGACTATTACAGAATATTGAGCAGAGTTCCCTGTGCTATACAGTAGGTCTTTGTTGATTATCTATTTTAAATATAGCAGTGTGTACATATCAATCCCAAACTCCCAGTCTACCCCTCCCACCCTCCCTTCCCCCCTGGTAACCATAAGTTCGTTCTCTAAGTCTGTGAGTCTGTTTCTGTTTTGTAAATAAGTTCATTTGTATCATTTTTTTAAAGATTCCACATATAAGCAATATCATATGATATTTGTCTTTCTCTGTCTGATTTACTTCACTTAGTATCATAATCTCCAGGTCCATCCATGTTGCTGCAAATGACATTATTTCATTCTTTTTAATGACTGAGTAATATTCCATTGTATATATGTACCACATCTTCTTTATCCATTCCTCTGTTGATGGACATTTAGGTTGCTTTCATGTCTTGGGTATGGTAAACAGTCCTGCAATGAACATTGGGGTGCATGTAACCTTTCAAATCATGTTTTTCTTCAGATATATGCCCAGGAGTGGGATTGCTGTATCATATGGTAGCTCTATTCTTAGTTTTTTATGCAACCTCCGTAATGTTCTCCATAGTAGCTGTACCAATTTACATTCCCACCAACAGTGTAGGAGGGATCCCTTTTCTCCACACCCTTTCCAGCATTTATTGTTTGTAGATTTTTTGATGATGGCCATTCTGACTGGTGTGAGGTGATAATCTCATTGTAGTTTTGATTTGCATTTTTCTAATAGTTAACGATGATGAACATCTTTTCATGTGCCTGTTGGCCACCTGTATGTCTTCCTTGGAGAAATGTCTATTTAGGTCTTCTGCCCATTTTTTGATTGGGTTTTTTCTTTTTATGATATTTAGCCACATGAACAGTTTGTAAATTTGGAGACTAATCAAGCTCTTGTCAGTCCCATCATTTGCAAATATTTTATCCCATTCTGTTAGTTGTCTTTTTGTTTTGTTTATGGTTTCCTTTGTTGTGCAAAAGCTTTTGAGTATAATTAGGTCCCTTTTTTTAAATTTTGGTTTTTATTTCCATTACTCTGGGAGACGGATCAAAAACATGTTTCTGCAACTTATGCCAGAGAGTGTTCTGCCTAAGATATCCTCTAAGAGATTTACAGTGTCCAGTCTTGCATTTAGGTCATTACTCCATTTTGAGTTCATTTTTGTGTTTTGGTGTTAGGGAGTGTTCTAATTTCATTCTTTTACATGTAGCTGTCCAGTTTTCCCAGCACCACTTATTGAAGAGGCTGTCTTTGCTCCATTGTATATTCTGGCCTCCTTTGTCATAGATTAGGTGACCATGGGTGCATGGGCTTATTTCTGGGCTTTCTATTCTCTTACAATTATCTATATTTCTGTTTTTGTGCAAGTACCATACTGTTTTCAAGACTGTAGCTTTGTAGTATAGTCTGAAGTCAGAGAGTCTGATTCCCCCAGCTCCATTTTTCTTTCTCAATATTGCTTTGACTATTGGGGGTCTTTTATGCCTCCATACAAATTTTAAGATCTTTTTATCCAGTTCTGTGAAAATTGCCATAGGTAATTTGATAGGGATTGCATTGAATCTGTAGATTGCCTTGGGTAGTATAGTCATTTTGACAAGATTGGTATCTTTGAATCCAAGACCATGGTAACTTTCCATCTGTTTATGTCCTCTTTTGTTCTATTCTCTTTTGATTCAATGACTAACTTTAGTGTTGTGCCCGGATTACTTTTTCTTTTTTGTGTGTATCTATTGTAGATTTTTGGTTTGTGGTTACCATGAGGTTTTCATATAGCAGACTATAGATAGACAAGATTGTTTTAAGTTGCTAATCTTTTAATTTCAAATGCATTTCCAATATCCTGCATTTGTACTCTCCTCTTCTCACAATTGCTGGTTTTGATATCATATTTGTGTGCAGATGATTTCCTACATTTACTGTATGTTTGCCTTTACTGGTGAACTTTTCCATTCATAATTTTCTTGTTTCTAGCATGGCCTTTTCTTTTACACCCATAGAAGTTCTTTTAACAGTTGTTACAAAGCTAGACTGGTGGTGCTGTATTCTCTTAGCTTTCACTTTTTTGTAAAGCTTTTGATTTCTCCACTGAATCTGAATAAGATCCATGCTGGGTAGGATATTCTTGGTTGTAGCTTCTTCCCTTTCATCACTTTAAATATATCATGCCACTCCTTTCTGGCTTGCAGAGTTTTTGCTGAGAAATCAGCTGATAACCTTATGGGAGTTCCCTTGTGTGTTATTTGCTGTTTTTCCCTTGTTGCTTTTAATATTTTTCCTTTGTCTCTTATTTTTGTCAATTTGATTACTGTGTGTCTTGGCATGTTCCTCCTTGGGTTTATCCTGCCTGGGACTCTCTGTGCTTCCTGGACTTGGGTGACTGTTTCCTTTCCCACGTTAGGGAAGTTTTCAGCTATTATCTCTTCAAATATTTTCTCAGGTCCTTTTTCTCTCTCTGTTCCCCTTCTGGGACCCCTGTAATGCAAATGTTGGTGTGTTTAATATTGTCCCATAGGTCTCTTAGACTGTCCTCATTTATTTTCATTCTTTTTTCTTTATTCTGTTCTGTGGCAGTATTTCCCCCATTCTATCTTCCAGCTCATTTATTTTTCTTCTGCCTCAGTCATTCTGCTATTGATTTCTTCTAGTGTGTTTCTCATTTCAGTTATTGTATTATTCATCTCTGTTTGTTTTTCTTTAGTTCTTCAAGGTCTTTGTTAAACATTCCTTGCATCTTTTCTATCCTTGCCTCCATTCTTTTTCTGAGATCCTAGATCATCTTAACTATCATTATTCTGAATTATTTTTCCAGTAGGTTGCCTAGCTCCACTTCACTTAGTTGTTCTTCTGGAGTTTTATCTTGTTCCTTCATCTTGGACATATTCCTCTGTCAACTCATTTTGTCTAACTTCTTGTGGTGGCAGTTTCTGTTCTGCAGGCTGCAGGATTGTAATTCTTCTTGCTTCTGCTGTCTGTCCTCTCGTGGCTGAGGCTATCTAAGAGGCTTGTGCAGGCTTCTTGGTGGAAGGGACTGGTTCCTGCCCAGTGGTGGGTGGAGCTGGGTCTTGGCCCTTGGTGAACAGAGCCTTGTTCAGGAAGTCTTTAAGCTGCTTGTCTGCTGTGGGTGTGGCTCTGTTCCTGCCCTGTTGGTTGTTTGGCCTGAGGTGTCCCAGCACTGGAGCCTACAGGCTGTTGGGTGGGGCTAGTGGTGGCCTCCGGGAGGGCCCACACCAATGAGCACTCCCCAGAACTGCTGCTGCCAGTGTCTTTGTCCCCACAGTGAGACACAGCCGCCCCCCACTTCTGCAGGACACCCTCCGATACTAGCAGGTAGGTCTGGCCCAGTCCCTTATGGGGTCACTGCTTTTTTCCCTGAGTCCTGGTGTGCACGAGACCCTGTGTGCACCCTCCAGGAGTGTAGTTTGCATTTCCCCCAGTCCTGTGGAATTCCTGTGATCAAACCATACTGGCCTTCAAAGCCAGATTCTCTGAGGGCTCCTCCTCCCATTGCCAGACCCCCAGGCTGGGAAGCCTGATGTGGGGCTCAGAAGTTTCACTCCTCTGGGAGGGCTTCTGTGGTGCAATTTCTCTCCAGTCCTTGGGTCGCCCACCCAGTGGGTATGGGATTTGATTTTATCACAGTTGCACCCCTCATACCATCTCGTTGTGGCTTCTTCTTTGTCTTTGGATACAGGGTATTTTTTTTGGTAGGTTCCAGCATTTTTTGTTGACGGTTGTTCAGAGTTAGTTGTGATTTTTTGGTCTCATAAGAGGGTAAGCTCACGACTTTCTACTCTGCCGTCTTTAGGCATCCTATCTTGTACTGCCTTCTTGCTTCAGGGTGAAGGCATAAGCTCAGCTTATGGTTGACACTCATTGCACTGGATGGAGATAGCTTAACATCCATCACCCACTCCTGAACTACCTCATTCTACCTGCTTGATGTCTGGTGGAGTAGGGACTCAGCTTACCTTGGATCCCTCAGAATTCATGGGAAGGAGGGAAGCATTTTTGACTACCCTGCTTTCATCAACTTGTTTCACTTCCTTGATGGCAGGCGTATGTTGAGGCTGAACTCTTCACCATGCCTTGGCAGTGCTAGGGTTAGGGAGAAATTGGAGTGCTTACTATCTCCAGTTTGCTCAATTTTCAGTTTCAATGATGCATGCCTGGGGCTGAGACTCTGCTCTCTGCTGAACCCTGCCAACAGTAACCCACCAGGGGAATCAAACCACTATGTGGGAGATATTAGCCCACCTAGCTAATAGCTAATATTCCATCTAGCTATCCTCTTCATCTTGTCTACATTATTCAGACAACAGTATCATATCATCACTTCCTACTTCCACTGGTCAGGGGAAGAGAGATAAATTCCCTATCTGGCCCCCAAATAGTACTCTCTGAGGGAATCAGAGCACCATATACTTCTTCTAGGTGGGAACTGAAGATGAGCTTGCTGTTCAGACTCACTATCATAACATGATTTTAAAATTCTTAGCGGTTTTTGAACATGTGTCTTACATGGGCCTGTGTGTGTGCTTTTTCCAATCCCCCTAAATATGCAGCTGCTTTTAAATGTCTTCATTTACCAGTCTCATCCCAGCTTCTGTTTGGGATGTCATATAGTATTCCTCTGTCCATAACCTCTTGGAAAACCTATCTGAGGGTCTCCAGTCTTCCTGCAGCTTTTATAAGCAATGCCCACCACTGCATTCTATGTAGCTTTCCAGCCTGAGATTCAAGCTATGCCACATTTCTTCTTCTGAGCTCTGAGTTGGGTAAAGAAGAAACCAGTACCTCAGGCAGCCCATAGAGAGGTTAGAACATTACTAATAAGATCCATTCTGCTCCTTCCAGCCTGAGGATGGAACCTGGAACTGGAATGCTTCCTCTTAACCTTGGCATGCCACACTCAGGAGGGAATGGGACAAGGGTGAATAAAGATGTCACAAAGTTTCAAACTCTTTTGAGCGTGACTTTTTCTTGATTGGTCATTTACTTGGTTGCTGTAGCTTCTGACAGTTTCCCCAAGCTCCTATAAATTTTTTTTAGCCACTCTCTAGTTGGTTTCATGAAGGAATGAGAGTCTGGAGTGTCTTAATCTACCATCTTGTTACCATCACCCTGAGGTAAACATTTTTAATGGCTGCACGAATGGATAATTACTTAATGATTTTCCTATTGTCAGAGATATTTTTATTTCTGTGCTATCATAAATAACATTAACATGAATATGTTTTTTGATAAAGTTTCTATAGTCGTCGTGTATTTACTTAGGATAGAATCATAGTATGGAGATTATTGGGTCAAAATTAATGAACACATTTTGTGATCTACATATTTTGATAAAGAGATTACCAGAAGAAATTTACTATTAAAATAGTAAGTAGATTATAAATAATCTCACCAGCAGCATCTGTGATTACACCTTTGCCAGTACTAGAATTTATCTTTTTTAAAAAATGTTTTTGTTTTTTTGTTTGTTTTAAAATTATTTATTTATTTATTTATGGCTCTGTTGGGTCTTCGTTTCTGTGCGAGGGCTTTCTCTAGTTGCAGTGAGCGGTGGCCACTCTTTATCGTGATGCGCGGGCCTCTCACTGTCATGGTCTCTCTTGTTGCGGAGCACAGGCTCCAGACACGCAGGCTCAGTAGTTGTGGCTCATGGGCCCAGTTGCTCCGTGGCATGTGGGATCTTCCCAGACCAGGGCTCGAACCCATGTCCCTTGCATTGGCAGGCAGACTTTCAACCACTGCGCCACCAGGGAAGCCCTAGAATTTATCTTTTTAAAACATTTTATTTCTTACATTAAAAATAGAATTTTAAAAGTTTTTTGTAAATTAGTGAAGTTGTATATATATTTCTATGTTTTTTATCCATTTACATTTCACCTTTTCTTGAATATAGAATGTCAGAGCTGGAAAACACCTTTAATGATAATCTATTTTTCAGATTATAACCCTGATAGATAGGGCTTTTTTAAAATTATGCAGCTTATTAATATCAAAGCTAAGATAAAACTCGATTCATGGGTTTCTACTATTCTACTGTTCCCATGACATGTCATTTTTTTCCCACCTAACACTAATTAAAATCTGCCTCAGGACTCCCAGACCTAGGTGTCCCCATCTTATACAAGGAGAGAATGTTCTTTTCACAAAACCCCTATACCAAATTGTTGTCTTTACAAACACATTTTCCATGTGGAAATCTTGTCCAACTTGCCTTTAATCTAGCTCATGGTGGTATCGTCACAGGACCTTAATATTCATATGGAACATAGTTTTTGAAGTAATTGTAGATTCACATGCAGTTTTAATCAATTATACAAATGGAATCACAGTATGTGGAACTGCATTCCAGCAAGACAAGCACAGCTGATGAAGTATATTAAAAGAAAAGAAAAAAAAATCTTTTAAAATTCTTCACAAATTGTCTTAAGGGCATATAGTGAATGGAATAACATTTTTTTAAGAAAATGTACTAAAATTTAGGAAGACCAGCAAGAGTTTGTGGCACTTGAATTATGACCCACTCACTCTCTCCATCTACAGCTCAGTTTGATATAGGGTACAATCCAGGCAGATATGCCCAAGACATCAGGGATACCTGTTCCCTCGGATATCAATCAAGAGATTTGACATCTCAATGTGTGGAGCAAGCTACCAGGATATGTCACTCGATTCAACTTTGAGTTGTAGAGGTTAAATTCCTGGTGTGCAAAGCTGAGAGTTCATAAAGTCCCTTCTTCAACCCAGCACCAAACCAGCCCTTGTCCCAGGTGTGACGGGCTGAAAATACCAGGTTTCTAATTCCGCTGACCTCAGCTTGCTCATAAGGTGGGGATTCCATGCCAAGAGTGGTAAGCTAAGAGGATCAGAAGTTACTGACCACTATGCTGAGTGCCTGGAACAGTTCCTTAGATAATTTGCTCGTGGAGATAGGCAGTACAAAAGAACAGAGAACTCTAAAGCTGTCCTTAAGATAATTTTTTTAAAACAGAGTATAGGGAAGAACAACAGCCTAAGTTGTAGGCCAGCTAGAAGTTTAAAAAAGTGAACCAGGGAAAGAAACAGCTAAGAGGAGTCCTGCTGAGGTAGAGGTCAGAATATACCTCAAAAGTATATCTTTGTTTACCTTTCAAGGCAAAAAAGGTTTTTTTTTTAACCTATCAAAGATATTTTTTACCTATCAGTTTTTGGTTTTTTTTTAAAGACTGGTCTTTGAGATTTATTCTGACTATGATATATTGGTCAAAATAAACCTCAAAGACCAGTCTTTTTAAAAAATGCCACTTGAATTTAATTAGATTATACTATGGAACCATTTACACCCCAGGAAATTATTGAAAACAATAGAGCAAGTAGTTGGCAATTAATGGAAACTAAAAGATAAGTGTGATATCAAAAGAGGCAGACAGCTTAATGGAAATATCAGGGAAGGAGACAAAGAGAACTCGGCTAACCACTATCATACCAGGGTGAGTGTGTACATACTGAAGGCAGAGGTCTTCAAGGAGTGAAACAGACTGCTCACATTATTAGAAGAAATAGACTTGTTTAAAATGGTTTGGTGAAGTCACTAAAAAGATAAACAAAGAAAAAGAAAAAAACAAGCAAACCTGTAGAGGGTAGAGGGGAATCAGTATCTAGAGTTGTAACGTCATATTACCTAAAATGTCCACTTTTCAATGAAAATCCCAAGACATAAAAAGAAATCTAAAAGGTTGACCCATACAAAGGAAAAAAAAAGAGGAAGCTATGGGAACTGCCTTTGGAGGGGCCCAGGTGTTGGGTTTGGCAGATAGAGATTTTAAATCAGCTATTTAAAATATGTTAAAAGAACTAAAAGAAGTCAAGCTTAATGAAGTAAAGGAAAACATAACAATGTCACATCAAATAGATAATTTCAATAAAGAGATAGAAATTAATTTAAAAGAAATAACTTAAAATTATGGAGTGAAAATTACAATAATAAAAATGAATAATCACTAGTACGATTCAATAGTGGAATTAAGTTGCTGGCAGAAAAAATCAGAAAACTTAAAGATAAGTCAAAAAATACTAAGTAATCTGAAGAACAGTGAGAAAACAGTAAATTAAAAAATAAGTACCAACTCACAGAAAGGTGGGACATCACTAATGATGCTACAAGGAAGAGAAGACAAAAATGAGTAGAAAAAAATGCAGAAATAATGCATTCAAACTCCCCAAATGCATTAATCCATTCAACTAATTTTTTTTTAACCCAAGTAGTATGAAGCCAAAGAAACCCATACCCAGAAATATCATAGCAAAAGTGCTGAATGGCAAAGATAAAGAGAGAATCTTGCAAATAGCAAGAGAAAAAGGAGTCATCTACAACAAATTACAGTCAGATCAACAACTGACTTCTCAACAGAAACAGTGGAATCCAGAAGGCAATGGGATGCCACATGAAAAGTATGGACACAAAACAATGTGTCCATCAAGAATTTTATATCCAGGAGAGACCTTCAAGATGGCGGAAGAGTAAGATGTGGAGATCACCTTCCTCCCCACAAATACATCAGAAGTACATCTACATGTGGAACAACTCCTACAGAACACCTACTGAATGCTGGCAGAAGACCTCAGAATTCCCAAAAGCCAAGAAACTCCCCAGGTACCTGGGTAGGGTAAAAGAAAAAAGAAAAAAACAGAGACAAAAGAATAGGGGCAGGAGCTGCACCACTGGGAGGGAGTGTGAAGGAGGAAAAATTTCCAAACACTAGGAAGCCTGTTCACTGGCAGAGATGGAGGGGTGGCGGGCGGAAGCTTTGGAGCCACGGAGGAGAGCACAGCAACAGCGGTGCAGAGAGCAAAGGGGAAGGATTCCCGCACACAGTATCGGTGCCGACCAGCACTCACCAGCCTGAGAGGCTTGTCTGCTCAGCTGCCGGGATGGGTTGGGGCTGGGAGCTGAGGTTCGGGCTTCGGAGGTCAGACCCCAGGGAGAGGACTGGGGTTGGCTGTGTAAACACATCTTGAAGGGGGCTAGTGTGCCACAGCTAGCAAGGAGGGAGTCTGGGAAAAAGTCTGGAACAGTCGAAGAGGCAAGAGCTTTTTTCTTGCCTCTTTGTTTCACAGTGTGCGAGGAGAGAGGATTAAGAGCACCGCCTAAATGAGCTCCAGAGTTGGCCGCGAGCTGCGGCTATCAGCATGGATCCCAGAGACGGGCATGAGATGTTAAGGCTGCTGCTGCAGCCCCCAAGAAGCCTGAGTGCAGGCACAGGTCACTATCCACACCTCCCCTCCCGGGAGCCTGTGCAGCCCACCACTGCCAGGGTCCTGAGATCCAGGGAGAAATTCTCCAGGAGAACACATGGCATGCCTCAGGTTGGTGCAACGTCACGCTGGCCTCTGCCACCATAAGCTCGCCCCACATTCTGTATCCCTCCCTCCCCCCAGCCTGAATGAGCCAGAGCACTGAAACCAGCTGCTCCTTTAACCCCGTTCTGTCTGAACGAAGAACAGACGCACTCTGTAGATGCCCTGTGTAGGCGACCTACACACAGAGGCAGGGCCAAATCCAAAGGTGAACCCCAGGAGGTGTGCAAAGAAAGAAGAGAAAGGGAAACCATCCCAGCAGCTTCAGGAGCAGTGAATTAAATCTCCACAATCAACTTGATGTACCCTGCATCTGTGGAATACCTGAATAGACAACAAATCATCCCAAATACAGGTGGTGGACGTTGGGAGCAATGATATATACATATTTTTTTTCCTTTTTCTATTTTTGTGAGTGTGTATGGCTATGCTTCTGTGTGTGATTTTGTCTGTATAGCTTTGCTTTTACCATTTGTCCTAGGGTTCTGTGTGCCCGCTTTCTTTTTTTTTTTGTTCTTTTCTGTTGTTGTTTTTAGTGCTTATCATTGGTGAATGTGTTTCTTGGTTTCATTGCTCTCTTCTTTTTTTCTTTGTTTCTTTTTTTTTACTACCTTGTAATTTTTTTTAACTTTTAATAATTATTTTTTATTTAAATAACTTTATTTTATTTTATTATTTTGTTTCCTTCTTCCTTTTTTCTCTCTTTTATTCTGAGCCGTGTGACTGACAGGGTCTTGCTACTCTGGCCGGGTGTCAGGCCTGTGCTACTGAGGTGGGAGAGATGAGTTGAGGACATTGGTCCAGAGAGCACCCAGCTTCTCATAATATCAGATGCCAAAAATCTCCCAGATATCTCCATCTCAATGCCAAGACCAGCTCCACTCAATGACCAGCAAGCTACATTGTTGGAATCCTATGCCAAAAAACAAACAAAAGGGGAACACAACCAAACCCACTAGTAGAGAGGCTGTCTAAAATCATAAGGTCACAGACACCCCAAAACACACCACCGGACATACACCTGGCCATCAGAAAGACAAGATCCAACCTCACTGACCAGAGCACAGGCACGAGTCCCTTCCACCAGGAAGCCTACACAACCCACTGAACCAACCTTAGCCACTGAGGGGAGAAACCAAAAACAATGGGAACTGCGAACCTGCAGCCTGCAAAAAGGAGAACCCAAACACAGTAAGTTAAGCAAAATGAGAAAACAGAAGCACAGAGCAGAAGAATGAGCAAGGTAAAAACACACCAGACCAAACAAATGAAGAGTAAATAGGCAGTCTACCTGAAAAAGAATTCAGAGTAATGATAGTAAAGATGATACAAAACCTTGGAAATAGAATGGAGAAAATACAAGAAACGTTTAACAAGGACCTAGAAGAACTAAAGAGCAAATAAACAATGATGAACACAATAAATAAAATTAAAAATTCTCTAGAAGGAATCAATAGCAGAATAACTGAAGCAGAAGAACGGATAAGTGACCTGGAAGATAAAATAGTGGAAATAACTACTGCAGAGCAGAAAAAAGAAAAAAAGAATTGAGGACAGTAGCAGAGACCTCTGGGACAGCATTAAAGGCACCAATATTCGAATGACAGGGGTCCCAGAAGAAGAAGAGAAAAAGAAAGGGACTGAGAAAGTATTTGAAGAGATTATAGTTCAAAACTTCCCTAATATGGGAAAGGACATAGTCAACCAAGTTCAGGAAGCACAGAGAGTCCCATACAGGGTAAATCCAAGAAGACACATGCCAAGACACATATTAATCAAGCTATCAATAACTAAATACAAAGAAAAAATATTAAAAGCAGCAAGGGGAAAACACAAATAACATACAAGGGAATCCCCATAAGGTTAACAGCTGACCTTTCAGCAGAAACTCTGCAAGCCAGAAGGGAGTAGCAGGACATATATAAAGTGATGAAAGGGAAAAACCTACAACCAAGATTACTCTACCCAGCAAGGATGTCATTCAGGTTCGACCTAGAATTTAAAACCTTTACAGACAAGTGAAGCAAAAAGAATTCAGGAGCACCAAACCAGCTTTACAACAAATGCTAAAGGAAATTTTCTAGGCAGGAAACACAAGAGAAGGAAAAGACCTACAATAACAAACCCAAAACAATTAAGAAAATGATAATAGGAACATACTTATGGATAATTACCTTAAAGGTAAAGGGATTAAATGCTCCAACCAAAACACACAGACTGGCTGAATGGATACAAAAACAAACCCATATATATGCTGTCTACAAGAGACCCACTTCAGACCTAGGGACACATACAGACTGAAAGTGAGGGGATGTAAAAAGATATTCCATGAAAATGGAAATCAAAAGAAAGCTGGAGTAGCATTTCTCATATGAGACAAAATAGACTTTAAAATAAAGAGTATTACAAGAGACAAAGAAGGACACTACATAATGATCAAGGGATCAATCGAAAAAGAAGATAGAACAATTGTAAATATTTATGCACCTATCATAGGAGCACCTCCATACATAAGGCAAATGCTAACAGCCATAAAGGGGGAAATAAACAGTAACACAATCATAGTAGGGGACTTTAACACCCCACTTTCACCAATTGACAGATCAACCAAAATGAAAATAAATAATGCAACACAACCTTTAAACAATACATTAAACAAGATGGACTTAATTGATATTTATAGGACATTCCATCCAAAAACAACAGAGTACACTTTCTTCTCAAGTGCTCATGGAATATTTTCCACAACAGATCATATCGTGGGTCACAAGTTAATCCTTGGTAAATTTAAGAAAACTGAAATCCTTTCAAGTATCTTTTCCAACAACAACACTATGTGACTAGATATCAATTACAGGAAAAAATCTGTAGAAAATAAAAACACATGGAGGGTAAACAATACGCCACTTAAAAACCAACAAATCACTGAAGAAATCAAAGAGGAAATCAAAAAGTACCTAGAAACAAACGACAATGAAAACACGACGACCAAAAACCTGTGGGATGCAGCAAAAGCAGTTCTAAGAGGGAAGTTTATAGCAATACAATCCTACCTCAAGAAACAAGAAACCTCTCAAATAAACAACCTAAACTTACACCTACAACAATTAGAGAAAGAAAAAAAATCCCAAAGTTAGCAGAAGGGAAGAAATCATAAAGATCAATCAGAAATAAATGAAAAAAGAAATGAAGGAAAAAATAGCAAAGATCAATAAAACTTAAATCTGTTTCTTTGAGAAGATAAACAAAATTGAAAAACCATTAGCCACACTCATAATGAAAAAAAAGGAGAAGACTCAAATCAATAGAACTATAAATGAAAAAAGTGTAGTTACAACTGACACTGCAGAAATACAAAAAGGATCATGAGAGATTGTTACAAGCACCTATATGCCCATCAAATGGACAACCTGGAAGAAATGGACAAATTCTTAGAAAAGCAAAACCTTCCGACACTGAACCAGAAAGCAATAGAAAATATAAACAAACCAAACACAAGCACTGAAATTAAGACTGTGATTAAAAATCTTCCAACAAACAAATGCCCAGGACCAGATGGCTTCACAGGCGAATTCTATCAAACATTTAGAGAAAAGGTAACACCTATCCTTCTCAAACTCTTCCAAAATATAGCAGAGGGAGGACCACTCTCAGACTCATTCTGTGAGGCCACCATCACCCTGATACCAAAACCAGACAAAGATGTCATAAAGAAAGAAAACTACAGGCCAATATCACTGATGAACATAGATGAAAAAATCCTCAACAAAATACTAGCAAAAAGAATCCAACAGTACATTAAAAGGATCATACACCATCTTCAAGTGGGGTTTTTCCCAGAAATGCAAGGATTCTTCAATATACGCATATCAATCAATGTGATACACGATTTTAACAAATTGAAGGATAAAAGGCATATGATCATCTCAATAGATGCCAAAAAAAGCTTTTGACAAAATTCAACACCCATTTATGATAAAAACCCTGCAGAAAGTAGGCATAGGGGAACTTACCTCAACATAATAAAGGCCATACATGACAAACCCACAGCCAACATCATTCTCAATGGTGAAAACCTGAACTCATCTCCACTAAGACCAGGAACAAGACAAGGTTTCCCACCCTCACCACTATTATTCAGCATAGTTTTGGAAGTTTTAGTCACAGCAATCAGAGAAGAAAAAGAAATAAAAAGGAATCCAAATTGGAAAAGAAGAAGTAAACTTGTCACTGTTTCCAGATGACATGAAACTATACATAGAGAATCCTAAAGATGCTACCAGGAAACTACTAGAGCTAATCAATGAATTTGGTAAAGTAGCAGGATACAAAATTAATGCACAGAAATCTCTTGCATTCCTATACACTAATGATGAAAAATCTGAAAGTGAAATTAAGAAAACATTCCCATTTACCGTTACAACAAAAAAATAAAATACCTAGGAAGAAACCTACCTAAGGAGAGAAAAGACCTGTATGCAGAAAATCATAAGACACTGATGAAAGAAATGAAAGATGAATCAAAGAGATGGAGAGATATACCATGTTCTTGGATTGGAAGAATCAATATTATGAAAATGACTATACAACCCACAGCAATCTACAGATTCAATGCAGTCCCTACCAAACTACCACTGACATTTTTCACAGAACTAGAACAAAAAATTTCACAATTTGTATGGAAACACAAAAGATCCCAAATAGCCAAAGCAATCTTGAGAAAGAAAAACGGAGCTGGAGGAATCAGGCTCCTGGACTTCAGACTATACTACAAAGCTACGGAAATCAAGACAATATGGTACTGGCACAAAAACAGAAATACAGATCAATGGAACAGGATAGAAAGCCCAGAGATAAACCCACGCACATATGGTTACCTTATTTTTGATAAAGGAGGCAAGAATATACAATGGAGAAAAGACAGCCTCTTCAATAAGTGGTGCTGGGAAAACTGGACAGCTACATGTAAAAGAATGAATTTAGAACACTCCCTAACAGCATACACAAAAATAAACTCAAAATGATTAAAGACCGAAATGTAAGACCAGACACTATACAACTCCTAGAGGAAAACATAGGCAGAACACTCTATGACATAAATCACAGCAAGATCCTTTTTGACCCACCTCCTAGGGAAATGGAAATAAAACCAAAAATAAACAAATGGGGCCTAATGAAACTTAAAAGGTTTTGCACTGCATAGGAAACCACAAAAGAGACGAAAAGACAACCCTCAGAATGAGAGAAAATATTTGCTAATGAAGAAACTGACAAAGGATTAATCTCCAAGATTTACAAGCAGCTCATGCAGCTCAATAACAAAAAAACAAACAACCCAATCCAAAAATGGGCAGAAGACCTAAATAGACATTTCTCCAAAGAAGATATACAGATTGCCAATAAACATATGAAGGAATGTTCAACATCATTGATCATTAGAGAAATGCAAATCAAAACTACAATGCGATATCATCTCACACCAGTCAGAATGGCCATCAAAAACATCTACAAACAATAAACGCTGGAGAGGGTGTGGGGAAAAGGGCACCTTCATACACTGGTGGTGGGAATGTAAATTGATACAGCCACTATGGAGAACATTATGGAGGTTCCTTAAAAAACTAAAAATAGAACTACCATACGACCCAGCAATCTCACTACTGGGCATATACCCTGAGAAAACCATAATTCAAAAAGAGTCATGTACCACAATGTTCATTGCAGATCAATTTACAATAACCAGAACATGGAAGCAACCTAAATGTCCATCGACAGATGAATAGATAAAGAAGATGTGGCACGTATATACAATGGAATATTACTCAGCCATAAAAAGAAATGAAATTGTTATTTGTAGTGAGGTGGTTAGACCTAGAGTCTGTCATACAGAGTGAAGTAAGTCAGAAAGAGAAAAACAATTATTTTATGCTAACACATATATATGGAGTCTAAAAAAAAAAAATTGGTTCTGATGAACTTCGGGGCAGGACAGGAGTAAAGATGCAGATGTAGAGAATGGACTTGAGGACATGCAGAGGGGGAATTGTAAGCTGGGACGGAGTGGGAGTGTGGCATGTATATATATACACTACCAAATGTAAAATCAGTAGCTAGTGGGAAGCAGCTGCATAGCACAGGGAGATCTGCTCGGTGCTTTGTGTCCACCTAGAGGGGTGGGATAGGGAGGGTAAGAAGGAGATGAAGCAGGAGGAGATTTGGAGATATATGTATACATATAGCTGATTCACTTTGTTATATAGCAGCAACTAACACACCATTGTAAAGCAATTATACTCCAATAAAGATGTTAATAAAAATAAATAAATAATAAAATAAAATAGGAAAGGTAGCAACTATTCCAGTCTATTGCATGGGCTCCTAAGTATCTAAGAAATAAAATTCCAAAATCTAGTTAAAGAAATATTAATCAATAAGAGAAATATCTAAGAGTGGTGGAACACAAGCAGAATGTGAGACAGCAACACACTGTGGTTATTAAAAGAACCAAAAGGATGCTGGGATTTGGAAAATGATTGGGCAGGCAGCAAACAGAGGCAAAATCTTAAAATGACACAACTGGAAGGAACCATTTATAGATTTGGAAAACTGAAGACCAGAGGTGTAAGGAGACTTGCTTAAGGACTAAAAGTTATCTAGCAATGGAGTCAAACCTAGATCCTGATTTTCTAACTCTCTAACCTTTGTTTGTTTCATTAAACCAGATAATTCCTTTAGTATGTGTATATATATATATACATATATATATGTATATGTATGTATATACATATATATATATATATATGTATATGTATGTATATACATATATATATACATATATATGTATATGTATGTATATACATATATATATATATATATGTATATGTATGTATATACATATATATACATATATATATGTATATGTATGTATATACATATATATATACATATATATATGTATATGTATGTATATACATATATATACATATATATATATATATGTATATATATATATATATATATATGTATATATATAAAGTCAAAGTTCTGTAAGAATGTTGTATCTACTTTTGGTACCCAAGTTGTCCAAAGAATATGTGAACATAGTTCAGGAAAAAAAAAAGACATGATGAAAAGAGTAGAAAATAATTTCTCTGAGAACTTAAAGGAATTTAGATTATTTTACTTGGTTGTGGAAAGGATAAGGAGGAATGACTTTTTTTTTTTTTAATGTGTTTGAGGGCTTTGTAGAAAGTACATCCTGCGATAGGAGTCACTTTTGGGATAGAGAGAGATGGGACCAAGCTTGCTTGGCCCAGAAATTGGGAGGGGTTGAGGGGGATGAGATTTTGTGCTTGTAGGTGACCCAGCTGTGAGGATCCGGGGAAGACTGAGGCAGGAATTATAGGCTAAACTGATATAATCTCTCATTCTTCCCTCACTTCCTGATTCTGCCTAATTAATACCTTGTTTTTCAACTTCTTATAAGATGGATTATTGATTTCCAATTTTGAGACCATACTGTGACTGTATGTCAGCAAGACACAGACTTTGATCAAAACCAACTAGGGGTAGTTTCCCTTTAAACTCTCCCAGATCCCTGGCAAGTTTGTGCATATGCCATCTTTTGTTCCCTATCCCTGATAGCTCTGTCATGTGTTGCCCACATCTCTCTCCTCAGTTTTCTTGGAATAGCTTCTTATCCTTGTTGAGATACTATCACTAGAGAAATTGGGTATAATTGCATAGTTTATTTAAACTACATTCTAATGAGTCTGTTGACTAGAATAGCAAATGGTCAAGACCTGCAAGAGTCAGGGTTTTTACCTTGTATCAGGGATCTAGTTCATAGCTTTAGACATTGAGAAAATTCCCATGATACAGTGGTACCCACTGCCTGATATTGATCTGTGGTAAGCTTTGGTTTAAGAAGAAGCTTATTATTCACAGCCCTAATTTGGGATCTTAAATACAGGGTTATATAAACGCTTAGATCTGAGAGACAACATAATAAATGGTGTGTTCATAGAGCTGAACACAGAGCCTGTGTAGTTTAATATTTTCATCAACAGCACAACTTATGGTAGTATTAGATGCATCGGTGGCAATTAACTAGAATACAATCAACTAAAAGCAATTTGAACCTCTAATTTATTCTGCACAGTGTGAACAGACTAATCTTCTAAAACTACCACTTCTATCATATCACTGCTCTGATTAAAAACCTACAATGAACCCCTAAATGCTTATAGTTTCAAGTCTAAGTGCTTATGGTGTGTGTAGCTCCTTCATAATCTATCTACATTCTACACATGCAATTTTATGTTTCTGAAATTCTCATCAGGACACTTCTAGTTGGAATAAGATGGCATAAACTCATTATCCTAAGTGGGGTGGCTCTTTGCTACTATGTACAACTAAACATTGGAAATAGTTCAAAAGGCAACCAAAATAAATCTCTGAAAGGTAGTTAAAAATAATGTGAACTGGTTTGGGATATCCCAGGACTTAAGAATGGGCAGGGCATCTAACACCACACTGCCAACCCAGCATTTCGTAACCACCAACCCAGCAATGGAAAGCAGCCCAGGAAGGTTTATTTCTCTGCCAGATCAAATTGAAGATCTCCCAAAAATATGAGGCAAGCTTTGGATCATTGGCAAAGAAAATAAATCTGAAACAATCAAGAATCTTATATCCATCAAAGCTATCTTTCAAAAATGAAGGTGAAATAAAGACATACCCAAATAAACAAAAGGTGAGAAAATTTGTTGCTTTGTGGCTCACCTTATAAGAAATGCTAAAGAATGTTCTTCAGGCTAAAAGCAACTAACTCAAGACAGTAATTTGATTCTATATGAAAAAAAACAAAGCACAAGGGAAAAGGAAATTACATAATTATAAACCAATATAAATGCCTATTTCTTCCTCTTTCTTCTCTAAACTAATTTAAAAAGCAATTTTATAAACAAATATGTATAAAATGCACTTTGGGGCATTTAACATATAGAAATATATTTGTCAATAACAGCACAAAAGATTTTAGGTTGGAGAAAAGCTGTATCGAGCTTATAAAATGATTCCTGATAGTAAGTTGAATCCATAGGAACAAATGAAGAAAACACAAAATGACAAATAAGAAGGTTAAGACAAATATCATATGGTATCACTTATCTGTGGAATCGAACATATGACACAAATGAACCTATCTATGAAACAGAAACAAAATCAGGGACATAGAGAATAGACTGATGGTTGCCAAGGGCTGGGGGGTGGGAGAGGGTAAGAGTGGGAGTTTGGGATTAACAGATGAAAACTGGTGTATATAGGATGGATAAACAACAAGGTCTTACTGTATAGCACAGGGAACTATATTCAATATCCTATGATAAACGATAATGGAAAAGAATATGATAAAGAATATGTATATGTATAACTGAGTCACTTTGCTGTACAGCAGTAATTAACACAACATTGTAATTAAACTGTACTTCAATAAAAAATAAAAAAAAGAAGGTTAATATAACAAATGCTTACATATATACTTGCTCTTCTTTCTTTCCTCAGCTTTTTTTTTCACACACACACACTGTATTTTATTTTTACAAGAGATAAATAGACTGACACCAAGCATTGTACATGGATGACCACAACAAAAGAAACAATGATTGCAATTACCAAACATGAAACACACTCATACTATGTCATAATATTGACATTCAGTCCAGTAATCCTCCACTGTAACAGCTCCTTTACTTTGCAGTGAAAATTGATTTGTATATTCTTTGCCTCTGAGTCCTTGTGGGATTTTTTTTTTTTTGCGGATTTTTTTTTTAATTCAGACAGAAAGTCACAAAAATTATACTCATCCTCATCAGTTCACTCAGTCCCATGTAATTAATTTTTTTTTTCATCTTGATCTTTTGTTAGCACTTTTATGAGTTCATCAGTTTTTCATTAGAGTTCTGAAAATGCTTATTCATTCAGTTCAGCAGTACAGTCAGTTACCAGAAACCTGTACTTGTCAGAGTCTTTTCCATGAATTTCTTGAAGATGAAACCCTTTTATAGGAACATATTTGCAAAAGCATCAGAGTACACCCAGAACTGTCTGTAAATGACAAAAGACTTAAAAATGACCACAGTTAAAGATTTGATGAAAGTTCATAATAATGCAGTTGACAAGAAAATTAGTTATTTCTGAGATATACATTTTAAAGTAATAACTAGGATTATGACTTATAACATTATACCAGAACATATAAGATGTTTAGAAATTTCATGTAATGTCTGAAACATTTATATTAACATATTTCCATACAAATACAAATATAAGATTTTTAGAAATTTCATGTAATGTCTGAAACATTTATATTAACATATTTCCATACATATTTCCATACAAATACAAATATAAGAT